>NW_019175342.1:0-140000 GCF_002260705.1 Seriola dumerili
ACATCAAAAACGTCATAGTACAGCAAGGTACAAAGACGTTATAGTATAATAAGGCCCTAAAAGTGAAAAAAATGACATAGTATAGTATGGTAAAATAAAGTGAAAAACGACATTGTATAGTAAGTTATGAAAATGTCATGTTAAAGTTAGGCCCTAAAATTAAAACAAAAAACCACATAGTATAGTATGGCAAAAAAACTTGAAAAAACGACATAGTATAGTATGGCAAAAAACATGAAAAAACGACATAGTATAATAACGCATAAAAACATCAAAAACGTCATAGTACAGCAAGGTACGAAGACGTCATAGTATAATAAAGCCCTAAAAGTAAATAAAAACGACATAGTATAGTATGGCAAAAAACATGAAAAATGGCAAAATAAAGTGAAAAACGACATAGTATAATAAGGCATTAAAACATCAAAAATGGTGTAGTACAGTAAGGTATGAAGACGTCATAGTATAATAAGGCACTAAAAGTAAAAAAAAACGATATAGTAAAGCAAAAAATGTGAAAAAACCACATATTATAGAATGGAAAAACATCATAGTATGGTAAGGTATGAAGACTTTATAGTATAATAAAGCCCTAAAAGTGAAAAAATAAACAAAGTATAATAAATCATAAAACCATCAGGAAACATCATAGAATGGTAAGGTATGAAGACTTTATAGTATAATAAAGCCCTAAAAGTGAAAAAATAAACAAAGTATAATAAATCATAAAACCATCAGGAAACATCATAGAATGGTAAGGTATGAAGACTTTATAGTATAATAAAGCCCTAAAAGTGAAAAAATAAACAAAGTATAATAAATCATAAAACCATCAGGAAACATCATAGAATGGTAAGGTATGAAGACGTCATAGTATAGTATGGCAAAAAACATTAAAAAATGACATAGTATAGTATAGGAAATGAAAGTGAAAAACAACATAGTGTAGTAAGGAATAAAAACATTGTAGTACGGTAAGGTACGAAGACATCATAGTATAATAAGGCCTTAAAAGTAAAAAAAAAGTAGTAGTATACTATAGCAAAATAAAGTGAAAAACGACATAGTATAGTAAGTTATGAAAATATCATGTTAAAGTTAGGCCCTAAAATTAAAACAAAAAACCACACATTATGGTATGGCAAAAAAATATGAAAAAACGACATAGCACAGTATGGTAAAAAACCTGAAAAAATGACAGTATAGTAAGTTATGAAAACATCATTTTAAAGTAAGGCCCGAAAAGTAAAAATAACAACATAGTATAGTATGGAAAAAAACATGAAAAATGACATAGTATAATAAGGCTTAAAAACAGCAAAATCATCATAGTACAGTTAGGTACAAAGACGTCATAGTATAATAAGGCTTAAAAACAGCAGAATCATCATAGTACAGTTAGGTACAGAGACGTCATAGTATAATAAGGCTTAAAAACAGCAGAATCATCATAGTACAGTTAGGTACAGAGACGTCATAGTATAATAAGGCTTAAAAACAGCAGAATCATCATAGTACAGTTAGGTACAGAGACGTCATAGTATAATAAGGCTTAAAAACAGCAGAATCATCATAGTACAGTTAGGTACAGAGACGTCATAGTATAATAAGGCTTAAAAACAGCAGAATCATCATAGTACAGTTAGGTACAGAGACGTCATAGTATAATAAGGCTTAAAAACAGCAGAATCATCATAGTACAGTTAGGTACAGAGACGTCATAGTATAATAAGGCTTAAAAACAGCAGAATCATCATAGTACAGTTAGGTACAGAGACGTCATAGTATAATAAGGCTTAAAAACAGCAGAATCATCATAGTACAGTTAGGTACAGAGACGTCATAGTATAATAAGGCTTAAAAACAGCAGAATCATCATAGTACAGTTAGGTACAGAGACGTCATAGTATAATAAGGCTTAAAAACAGCAGAATCATCATAGTACAGTTAGGTACAGAGACGTCATAGTATAATAAGGCTTAAAAACAGCAGAATCATCATAGTACAGTTAGGTACAGAGACGTCATAGTATAATAAGGCTTAAAAACAGCAGAATCATCATAGTACAGTTAGGTACAGAGACGTCATAGTATAATAAGGCTTAAAAACAGCAGAATCATCATAGTACAGTTAGGTACAGAGACGTCATAGTATAATAAGGCTTAAAAACAGCAGAATCATCATAGTACAGTTAGGTACAGAGACGTCATAGTATAATAAGGCTTAAAAACAGCAGAATCATCATAGTACAGTTAGGTACAGAGACGTCATAGTATAATAAGGCTTAAAAACAGCAGAATCATCATAGTACAGTTAGGTACAGAGACGTCATAGTATAATAAGGCTTAAAAACAGCAGAATCATCATAGTACAGTTAGGTACAGAGACGTCATAGTATAATAAGGCTTAAAAACAGCAGAATCATCATAGTACAGTTAGGTACAGAGACGTCATAGTATAATAAGGCTTAAAAACAGCAGAATCATCATAGTACAGTTAGGTACAGAGACGTCATAGTATAATAAGGCTTAAAAACAGCAGAATCATCATAGTACAGTTAGGTACAGAGACGTCATAGTATAATAAGGCTTAAAAACAGCAGAATCATCATAGTACAGTTAGGTACAGAGACGTCATAGTATAATAAGGCTTAAAAACAGCAGAATCATCATAGTACAGTTAGGTACAGAGACGTCATAGTATAATAAGGCTTAAAAACAGCAGAATCATCATAGTACAGTTAGGTACAGAGACGTCATAGTATAATAAGGCTTAAAAACAGCAGAATCATCATAGTACAGTTAGGTACAGAGACGTCATAGTATAATAAGGCTTAAAAACAGCAGAATCATCATAGTACAGTTAGGTACAGAGACGTCATAGTATAATAAGGCTTAAAAACAGCAGAATCATCATAGTACAGTTAGGTACAGAGACGTCATAGTATAATAAGGCTTAAAAACAGCAGAATCATCATAGTACAGTTAGGTACAGAGACGTCATAGTATAGTATGGCAAAATAAAGTGAAAAACGACATTGTATAGTAAATTATGAAAACATCATGTTAAAGTTAGGCCCCAAAATTATTAAAAAAATGACATAGTATAGTATGGCATAAAAACGTGAAAAAACAACATAGTATAATAAGGCATAAAAACATCAAAAACGTCATAGTACAGCAAGGTACGAAGACGTCATAGTATAATAAAGCCCTAAAAGTAAAAAAAAAAACGACATAGTATAGTATGGCAAATTAAAGTGAAAAACAACATAGGATAATAAGGCATAAAAACATAAAAAAACATCATAGTACAGTAAGGTACGAAGATGTCATAATATAATAAGGCCCTAAAAGTGAAAAAATGACATAGTATAGTATGGCAAAAAAAGTGAAGAAAATGACATAGTATACTATAGCAAAATAAAGTGAAAAACGACATAGTATAGTACGTTATGAAAATGTCATGTTAAAGTTAGGCCCTAAAATAAAAAAAAAAACGACATAGTATAGTAAGTTATGAAAATGTCATGTTAAAGTTAGGCCCTAAAATTAAATGAAAAAACGACATAGTATACTATGGCAAAAAAACGTGAAAAAACGACATAGTATAATAAGGCATAAAAACATCAAAAACATCATAGTACAGCAAGGTACGAAGACGTCATAGTATAATAAGGCCTTAAAAGTAAAAAAAAATGACATAGTATAGTATAGCAAAAAACGTGAAAAAACCACAAATTATAGTATGGCAAAATAAAGTGAAAAACGACATAGTATAATAAGGCATTAAACCATCAGAAAACGTCATAGTATTGTAAGGTATGAAGATGTCATGGTATAATAAGGCCCTAAAAGAAAAAAAAAAGACATAGTATAGTATGGCAAAAAACATGAAAAAACGACATAGAATAGTATGGCAGAAAACATGAAAAAACGACATAGTATAGTATGGTAAAAAAGTCAAGAAACTATATACTATTGTACAGCAAATTAAAGTTAAAAACGACATAGTATGGTAAGGTATGAAGATGTCATAGTATAATAAGGCCCTAAAAGCAAAAAAAAAAACGACATAGTATAGTATGGCAAAAAACATGAAAAAACGACATAGTATAGTATGGCAAAATAAAGTGATAAACCACATAGTATAATAAGGCATAAAAACATCAAAAAACAACAGTATATTAAGGTACGAAGACTTTATAGTAAAATAAGGCCCTACAAGTGAAAAAGCAACATAGTATAGTATGGCAAAAAAGTGAAGAAACGATATAGTATAGTATTGCAAATTGAAGTGANCAAAAAACATGAAAAAACGACATAGTATAGTATGGCAAAATAAAGTGATAAACCACATAGTATAATAAGGCATAAAAACGTCAAAAAACAACAGTATATTAAGGTACGAAGACTTTATAGTAAAATAAGGCTCTAGAAGTGAAAAAACAACATAGTATAGAATGGCAAAAAAAGTGAAAAACGACATAGTATAGTATGGTATGAAAACGTCACAGTAAAATAAGGTAAAAAACATGAAAAAACGACATAGTATAGAATGGCAAAAAACTACATAAAACAACATAGTATAATAAGGCATAAAACCATCAAAAACGTCATAATACAGTAAGGTACAAAGACGCCATAGTATAATAAGGCCCTAAAAGTGAAAAAATGACATAGTATAGTATGGCAAAAACGAGAAAAAAATGACATAGTATACTATAGCAAAATAAAGTGAAAAATGACATAGTACAGTAAGTTATGAAAACNAAAAAAACGTGAAAAAACGACATAGTATAATAAGGCATAAAAACATCAAAAACATCATAGTACAGCAAGGTACGAAGACGTCATAGTATAATAAGGCCTTAAAAGTAAAAAAAAATGACATAGTATAGTATAGCAAAAAACGTGAAAAAACCACAAATTATAGTATGGCAAAATAAAGTGAAAAACGACATAGTATAATAAGGCATTAAACCATCAGAAAACGTCATAGTATTGTAAGGTATGAAGATGTCATGGTATAATAAGGCCCTAAAAGAAAAAAAAAAGACATAGTATAGTATGGCAAAAAACATGAAAAAACGACATAGTATAGTATGGCAGAAAACATGAAAAAACGACATAGTATAGTATGGTAAAAAAGTCAAGAAACTATATACTATTGTACAGCAAATTAAAGTTAAAAACGACATAGTATGGTAAGGCATGAAGATGTCATAGTATAATAAGGCCCTAAAAGCAAAAAAAAAAACGACATAGTATAGTATGGCAAAAAACATGAAAAAACGACATAGTATAGTATGGCAAAATAAAGTGATAAACCACATAGTATAATAAGGCATAAAAACGTCAAAAAACAACAGTATATTAAGGTACGAAGACTTTATAGTAAAATAAGGCTCTAGAAGTGAAAAAACAACATAGTATAGAATGGCAAAAAAAGTGAAAAACGACATAGTATAGTATGGTATGAAAACGTCACAGTAAAATAAGGTAAAAAACATGAAAAAACGACATAGTATAGAATGGCAAAAAACTACATAAAACAACATAGTATAATAAGGCATAAAACCATCAAAAACGTCATAATACAGTAAGGTACAAAGACGCCATAGTATAATAAGGCCCTAAAAGTGAAAAAATGACATAGTATAGTATGGCAAAAACGAGAAAAAAATGACATAGTATACTATAGCAAAATAAAGTGAAAAATGACATAGTACAGTAAGTTATGAAAACGTCATGTTAAAGTTAGGCCCTAAAATAAAAAAAAAACAGACATAGTATATTATGGCAAAAAACGTGAAAAAAGACATAGTATAATAAGGCATAAAAACATCAAAAACGTTGTAGTACAGTAAGGTACAAAGATGTCATAGTATAATAAGGCCCTAAAAGTAACAAAAAAATGACATAGTATAGTACAGCAAAAAATATGAAAAAACGACACAGTATAGTCTGGCAAAAAAAGTGAAGAAACGATATACTATTGTACAGCAAATTAAAGTGAAAAACGACATAGTTTGGTAAGGTATGAAGACATCATGGTATAATAAGGCCCTAAAAGTAAAGGTATAGTAGTAGTATAGTATCGCAAAATAAAGTGAAAAACCACATAGTATAATAAGGTATAAAAACTTCAAAAAACAGCAGTATATTAAGGTATGGTGACTTTATAGTAAAATAAGGCCCTACAAGTGAAAAAGCAACATAGTATAGTATGGCAAAAAAGTGAAGAAACGATATAGTATAGTATTGCAAATTGAAGTGAAAAACGACATAGTATAGTAAGTTATGAAAATGTCATGTTAAAGTAAGGCCCTGAAAGTAAAAAAAAAACGACATAGTATAGTATGGCAAAAAAGTGAAGAAACGATATAGTATAGTATTGCAAATTGAAGTGAAAAACGACATAGTATAGTAAGTTATGAAAATGTCATGTTAAAGTAAGGCCCTGAAAGTAAAAAAAAAACGACATAGTATAGTATGGCAAAAAAGTGAAGAAACGATATAGTATAGTATTGCAAATTGAAGTGAAAAACGACATAGTATAGTAAGTTATGAAAATGTCATGTTAAAGTAAGGCCCTGAAAGTAAAAAAAAAACGACATAGTATAGTATGGCAAAAAAGTGAAGAAACGATATAGTATAGTATTGCAAATTGAAGTGAAAAACGACATAGTATAGTAAGTTATGAAAATGTCATGTTAAAGTAAGGCCCTGAAAGTAAAAAAAAAACGACATAGTATAAGAAGGCATACAAACATCAAAAACGTCATAGTACAGCAAGGTACGAAGACATAATGGTATAATAAAGCCCTAAAAGTAAAAGAAAACGACATAGTATAGTATAGCAAAAAACGTGAAAAAACCACATAGTATAATATGGAAAAATAAAGTGAAAAACGACATAGTATAATAAAGCATTAAACCATCAGAAAACGTCATAGTATGGTAAGGTATGAAGACTTTATAGTATAATAAAGCCCTAAAAGTGAAAAAACAACAAAGTATAATAAATCATAAAACCATCAGGAAACATCATAGTATGGTAAGGTATGAAGACGTCATAGTATAGTATGGCAAAAAACATCAAAAAATGACATAGTATAGTATAGGAAATGAAAGTGAAAAACCACGTAGTGTAGTAAGGTATGAAAACGTCTGGGTAAATTAAGGCCCTAAAAGTGAAAAAACGACATACTATAGTATGGCAAAATAAAGTGAAAAACATCACAGTATAGTAAAGTATGAAAACGTTTTGGTGAAGCAAGGCCCTAAAAGTGAAAAAAAAAACGACATAGTATAGTATGGTAAAATAAAGTAAAAAACGACATAGTATAATAAGGTATAAAAACATAAAAAATAGGCAATAGTACAGTAAGGTACGAAGATGTCATGGTAAAGTAAGGCCCTAAAAGTGAACAAACAACGTAGTATAGTATGGCAAAAAAGTGAGGAAATGATATAGTATAATAAGGCATAAAAACATCAAAAAAACATCATAGTACAGTTAGGTACAAAGACGTCATAGTGTAATAAAACCCCAAAAGTTAAAACAACATAGACATAATATAGTATGGTAAAATAAAGTATAATAAAGCATAAAGTAAGTCATAAAAAACTCATACTATTCATTGTGACATTTTCATGGGATATTTCGACAGAAATTAAACCTGTACTTTGATGTATCCAACTTTTTATGTTAATATCTTGATTGCCAGCCTACAGAAGACAGGAGCCAGGGTTAGCGTGCTAGTTAACATTAGCTAACATGGTTAAAAACATCAGTTGACATTTTTCTGGTGACATTAGGTACCACTGTAATATTTTAACATGATGTGAGCCTTCAGATTGCCCCTTCCCTTTCAGTCAATCAAATGCTAGCATTACTAAATTGTTTTGGAGACGTTGCCTCTTGGACCGCACATTGGAATGATTTAATATGACTTCACTCCAAACATAGTGAAAAAGGGGTCACTCAAATATTGGTAGGGACAATTCTGTCCTCCCAAAATATTGGTAGGGACATGTTCCTAATGTTCATATGCAAACTTACGTCCTTGCTATTCACTAATTCTAAGTATGTAGTGTGTTCACACTGGTGATATACTGTATAGTAACTGACATCTGGTGCAAGTCTCATTTCATGTTAGTATAAAACACTTAAGTACATTGATTTCTTGTACACTAACTGCAACAACAGTATTCTATAAAGATACAAATATGACACATAATGTATATTATGCTGTAGACAGAGCTTAAGTCTCATCCAATCCAATCCTGATGATTTGATTATATAAGATCATGAGATACAAACTGATTTGAGCTCTAAATGTTGTTACAGAGCTCTCCACTGACAAACCCAATTATTCTAAGACTGGGTACAATGGATGTCCATGAAACCTGTTTATTTTTTGTTGCCTAGAAACCATGTTGCCATTACTATCCATCTACAACACATTACGAACTTGCACACAGAGTGGACAAGCGCTTAAACTAATCACCGTCAGACTCTCGTCCTTCCTCTCTACCATTTGTCTAGACAGCAATTTTGTCATCACATGATGGGGAGTTTTCTGGTTTTGTACCAGAGCCAATGCAGCTAAAGGGGTTCCTGTCATTTGACTTATCTGCTGGTGTCACCTGTTGGTTTTGTTTTAGCAGAAAGTCACACAGTTTAGCATTATCCACTGTGCCTTGATTTTTAAATGAACACCAAATGAAAAAACTTCTACTCTCTACCATTTATTAGAGTGACAGTTATTTGGAACAGTGTCAGCAGGAAATGATGCATGATGAGGACACTGTACTTAATGTTTTCTTTTGAGCAGTTCAAAAGAAAGTACCTAAATATCTGCTTTATTTCTGAAGATAAAAGGGGAAAGATTTTGATACAAAAACATGAGTCTGTGGTTTTAATTCTGGACTCAAAGTTATTTGGCTTTTGGGTTTGGAAAAAATGTTATAAACCGTTTTCTTCATACCTCTGTTTTCGCAGAAATGTGTTCTTTTAACATGTAGAATTCAACAGAAGAAGGAGGGATATTGATTCATAAGGGTGAAAGAGTGGTGCTGTTTGGCATGAGATACAAACATCCTCCCAGTAACCAAATAAGCCTCCTCCATAATTCATAGATAATAATGGTTCCGCTCTATAAAATAAAAGCCCCATCAGTTGTCTGTCTGCTACAGTGCGTCAGAGAGCCATGGGGGTGGTCACTGAGGAGGCAGTGGTGTGGCATCAATATCAACTGGGAAGTGCATTATCAATCAGCTGCAGCCCCCCTAACAGAAAGGAAAGGTATATGTTGGAATTATGGGGTTTAAGAGTCGTAGAGTCAAACATTAAGTCATTGTGAAAACTTGATGAGTAATTACAAAGGGAACTGGATTGTCATGCCAGAGGTAATGGTGTTGCAAGTTTTTCACTGGTTGTCAGTTTTTTTTCAGGTGATTGTTCTTTTTTTTTTTTTTTCTAAAAGTTCTTTTCTGACGACCCAAACTGAATGCAAAAGAGTAAAACCGTGGATGTATTATATCCACAAGTAACATTCATGTTGTTCAAATATCTCAAATTCAACTTTATTGTTCAAGCAATGGACATGTATCAAGTACGAGATCGCTTTACAAATTTTATGCTTTATAGTTCTGTGTTGCACCAGTGAACCTGTAGACTAAAGCATAGAGAATAACAGTGTCTTTCTTTAAGGTTACAAGCTAGCACACTTTTACAGGAGGAAAATATGTTTTGTTGACAATTTAAAAATATTTTTTATTCAAAATATCTCATGATTCACATTTGGTTTTGAAAAGCTTCAGTTTATAGGTATAAAAAGGTCTGAATTACTGTTGCACCTTGAGCTGCAGAAACTACACAAAACTACACAGCCATTAAGATACTCATTGTTACACATGTTAGCCTGTGTGTGTGTGTTTGACATCACAGACAGGCCCTGATCAGTGACATGATGCTTATTTTACTGAGAAGCTGTGGTATGTTGTCTGTCAGGAACTGGGATCCACATTCCAGTGTCAAGGACTTTGCACTCAACAGCATAACATCTGATGAAGGCCAAACGTCATCTCTGCTTTGTGTATCCACTTTACTCTTGATTGTGTTTGGAGGTAATTGCAGCCACAGTAAAAATGCATCCATATCGTTTCCATCTCTAGCACCATCATTCTTGACACTTTGCTCTTCGTGACATTATTAGCCTAAGTATCAGTGTCTGGTAATATGCTATACCCATGAGGCAAAGGGCAGACACACCTGAGGCACAGGTGACAAATGACACCTGTCCCCAGCTATGCTCTCTGTCATCCATATCCTCTCCTCACCTCACTATTTACATATGTTCGCTGTCTTCCTATTGGGCAGCTGGTACCAAAAGGGCGGAGCTACATCTCACACCACTGTTTTGTAAGCAAAGGGGAGTGTTCTCGAAAATTGACAGTGGAGGGAGAGGGGAGGGTTGGAGGTGGATGGAGGATAGATATTCTCCTGTCAGGTTACCAAACAGGACACCAACTGTCCTGATGATTGGGTAACAACAACAGCCTGTTTGGTCTCTGCCTGACAACCTGAGGGCCAAACAAGCTGAACCACAGTGTCTCCAGCGGAGGCAGGAGGATGCAACTGATACTTGTTCTGTAAAAAAGAAAGCTGTTGATTTTTAATAAACTGTAAACTGAGGTGGATCTAATTTGTTAGTGATAGGTGGTGAAAGTCATGAGCATCTCTGTTGGGTATTCTGTATCAAAGCCAAAACTAGCATTCCCAGGCATTATCAAGGCGCCTATTACAGGAAGTCTCACTAATATCTCTTTCGTTCTGATCCACCATGCTGAGCGCAACTTCTCTGACCCTGACAGTATATTTTCACTTTCAACAATAGCGTCCTTGAGTGGTGAGCATGTGGCTAATCAGGAAAGGTTAAACAAGCAGTTCATAGCTGCCTTTCCCATAACATCATGATGCATTTAAGGTGATTGTTGTCTTCAGGTGTTTTAAGAAACCCAGTTCACCGCAGCTGAGCTCACTAAATGTCATTCATTTCAGCAATTCGACTAATGTGAGGTGAGATGGTTAGTAGTAGTTTACAAGTGGTTTATGGATTGGTTTTATTGGACAGAAATTTTTTGTGCCTAATTCATTTATATTAGCAGAATAGCAATTTTCTCATACATCATTGATGATATTACAGCTATCTAGTTATCATGCCCCCAAAACCCAAAATAGGAACTGACAGTTTAACCAGTAACACTGACAAAGATAATCCCCGCTGCGTCATGCTGGAAGACATCCACAAAATATGAAAAAAATGTACTTCCTTTAGCCTAATACAAGCTTCCAATCAGAATAGTTATTCATTGTTATTACCTGGGGCATATTCAGAAGTTTTGCCCCTCTATAAGAATATTCATCTGGCCGTCCTGTTTTTCTTTTTCAAAATAATAATCCTGTTGGATTGACTGTGCACTGTTTTAAGATTTTATTTTCATTAATCTTCTTCTCTGAAATCATCAAATAATTGTTTTGTCTAAAAGAGCTTGAAAGAAGTATGACAAAGCGGCCACTATACTTGCCTAGAATCGAAGGTAGTGTCTACAAATTTGTTGTTCCATTTGACCATTGGTCCAGAACCCATATATATTCATATTTAACGAAGAAAAACAGAAAATCCATGCATTTGACAAGCTGGTATTAGAGAATGTTTGGCATTTTTAGTTGTGTTTGGCTATTTTTATTTTAAAAGTCAGATAATTAATTGAGTATTTAAAAAGTTGACAATCATTTTCAGTCAATCAACTTTCATCATTTCATCATT
The DNA here is from genome assembly GCF_002260705.1 of Seriola dumerili. Lineage (NCBI taxonomy): Eukaryota > Metazoa > Chordata > Actinopteri > Carangiformes > Carangidae > Seriola > Seriola dumerili. The sequence goes on from NW_019175342.1 coordinate 11,840, forward strand.
TCTACCTTTCTGTCCAGCAGTGACGTTACTGGTTACAGAGTCTCTGCAGTAGGCTAAGACTGTATTGGTCCCTGGTTAATGTTCATGTCATATAATTGATTTCAATTTCCCGAAGGAATGAATATTAAAATAATAATTTAATCATATGTTTGTTAGGATATAGAATAAGAACCCTTCTGTCATTACAATAGGTCAGATATAGTGCAATTTAGTTTGAGCTGTAGATTTACTAAAAGAAAAGTCACGTTTCTTCCCTCTTGTCTGACTGTGAAGTGTTTCCATATGTTTGTGCTGGACCTCAGCCACTGTAGGAGGAAGCAGCTGTGTCTGTATTTCTCTTCATCTCCTGTATAATCCAGGTCACATGCAGCAACCAGGGAGACTCAAACACATACTACATGTAGTGGAAGGTGAAGGGCGCAACGATGATGTTTACATTAAGGGAAAATGCTCTTCCTGTAGTCTCAGATTGATTTGGATTGTGAGGTTGATGTTTAAAACCCAAATATTTGTAGATACAAACCCTGACAGGAAAAAGAACAAATGCTGACAAACTGGGAAGTTGGTAAAATACAAAAGATGTAGTAAAAAAAAAAAAAAAAAAGATAGTAATCGAGTCAAACTATGACTGGTGACAAGTCTTTCTATAATCCTTTTGCAAAGTCTTTATGATAGTCTTACTGTAGCTCATATCCTGTGTAAACACAACATGTCAAGGTGAGGCTATCTCATTTATAGCTCTGATGTGGTCATGTCTCATTAGGTAAACAGTGAATATGGACAAAAGGAGTGGGATATTGGAAAAGACTGATGCCCTCAGAGGCACACATTCACACGCTTCTGTTATGGCGCTGTATTATTCTTAGTCACACTGCCGTCCTATACACACTCCCTTTCCTATGTCTGCTTCCTAAGAAGGAATCCATTTTCCTTCCTAAATGGATTCAGGCTGGAATCTGGGGCATAATACCACACAGAGAGGCCCAAAGGGGGTCTGGTAATGCATGGAGATCTTGTAGAGCAAGGTTTATGGCTTATTAAGTTTCCCAAGCATGTGATCAGTAAGTGTTTCTACAACCCAGAGGCCGCAGGTCACGCTCACAGATGAAAGTAGAGCAGAAGTGTATGTGTTGGAGAATCAAAACCCTTTAAAAATTGGTACCTTTTCTTAAAAGTTGGTTTTGTACCACCACTATTTTTGCTTACAGAGGTACAGCTGAACCCCACTTTAACGTTATCTACTGTGTCTACTTTAAACAATGGTATAATCATTAGGGAATACTAAACAATTGAATAGAGAGGCTGTTTGCACAGTGACATTTTCGAGCTCCTAAAAGTTTTATTAATGTATGTCTCAACATAAAAGTTCTTTGTCTGGCATCAAAGAACATGCTGGATATACGGAACAAAATGACAGCTCCACAAACATTTTTTGAAAAAATGTGCACATACAGAATATGCATGCACAAAATTAAATACATTTTTGTTCAAGGTCTTGGCACCATGGGGAGACATATTATCAAAGACAATAATAAAGAAATGGTAAAAAAAATCAAAATTAATATTGTTACCTGCATTCTTATTTTTCCCTATTTCTATTGGTTTGGATTATGTTATTGCACCATATACCATGCCTCTTGCCTGGCAGTGATGATTACGTTTTCCCTGTGTTCAGTCAGTGATCTACCTAAATGTAACTGTACTTTTAGTTCAGGCTGACTCGTCCATCATGTGCCTGATATTGTACATCAGAGAGAAATAATCTCAGTAGCAAAACAGAATATGCTATTCCAGTACCACTCTACTGTCAATCTGCACTGCTAAACCGCAAAAATGTTTCCTTCCAAAACTGAGGTAATGATGCGTTGAGTCTAGGCCATCACATTATTGTTGTGTCCCAAGGACATTTCTAGCTCTGACAGATAAGTTTACTTTACAAGGTCTTTGACAGGGCTGATAAAGTAGCCATAATTCCAACTATAATTACCTGTGCTAAATCATTATAAGCAAGTAAACAGTTTGACAGAGTTCACCTCTTTTGCTTAAACAAAAAATTTAGGGGTCACTAGCCCCCAACTGATTTTATCTTTAGCAATTTGTTCATGTAGGAGATCATGTTCTTCAACCTTAATATGAAAAGTAAAGTTACTATCTGTCAGATAAATACAGTGAAATAAAAAGTGTATACTGAAGTGTAGTGAAGTTATAAGTTATAAAGAAAAATGGATATTTTCAAGTTAAGTACACTACCTGAATAAATACCTCTGTGCTTAAGTAGCCTACAAGAACTAAGTTAATGACCCCATTTCCAGCACTGATCAACATGAATCAAAGGTCATGAAGACAGCAGCTGATCTTATCTGTGTGTCTGTAGCACTATCTAGCGGTTAAATTGAGTAGCACACCCTCCTCCGCCCCCCCCCCCAAACCCACCCCCGTGCCTGCTCAGGTGAGCTGGTGAATGTTTCACCTGCATGAGATGACGTCACGACACCTTCAGGAAAAAGAAACGGTGGAGTCCGTGACCATCTCAGGCTGGTTAATTTCTCTGGTTTGGATGGCGAAACCAAATTAATACAAGTGAAGACGCGGGTTCAACTTGAAGCTGAGTTTGTGTGCACTGTAAACTCTCGGGTTGTGCCAGTGTGGGTACAAACACGATGTCTGCCTCCGCTATATTCGTGCTGGATCTGAAGGGGAAGGTAAGATCAACCCTAGAGCTCATAGTAGACACTGATGATCGCTTATTTGGATTTATACGTCTTGGGATTTACACACAAGTTATACAACTAGACACCCCCCCCCCTTTGGCGGTGTAGGTTGAGTTTTTAACTGTTGCTTAAACTGTTAAACATTAATAGAATTTGCGTCGTTAAAAATTAATACTGAGCTTGCGACAGACTCATTCATTGGCCTTCTCAGGTACTTCCGGATACATGTCTGTCAGAGGAAATACAGCTGGCTGCAGCCTCAAGTAACGTCATGACACCAAACAGTGAAAGTGGCCAGATGTGTTACAGCAGCTGTAAACGTGTAGTCTTTGTATCGCCATCTTTTTGTTGTAGGCAGTAACTGGCACAAAACAACCCCTCCTTTCCTGACAAGATAATGTAACCTGACACAACTTAGTGTAACCTGGAAAGGGGAGTGGAAGTACACATGATTTCAGATGTTGTATGTGTGATAAAATGGTGTGTGAGTCCAGCAACACATGATGTGGCATTTCATCTGCGACTGGCTGTTGGTTATAACCTTAGGTTGCTGGATCTTGAGCAGGTGTCAGGTCTGACCTGTTTCATGTTTGTCTTATCTTTGACATCTTATCTTGTAGCATTGTAGGACATTATTCTTAAAGAAACATCTGCTGACTATCAGGGGTTAGTTACCGAATTTCCAGTGATCACCATTTAGTTATGTAATATTGTAATTGCACTTGCATTGCTAATATGTAATTGCACTATACAACATAAAACAAATCAGGCCTTACCTGACTCAGGAAGCTACCCAACTCTTGGCCCAGGCCATAGTTATCTCTCACCTTAACTACTGCAATGCCCTTCTGGCGGGCCTCCCTACAGATGGTCCAGAATGCAACAGCCCGTCAATGGCACACTACTTATTGACCTGCACTGGCTACCCATGGCCGCCCAAATCCAATTCATGTCACTGATTCTTGCCATCAGAGTGACTTTTAGTTCTGCACCCATCTACTTGAACTCAGTCATACAGCCTTATGCTCCTCCACTGCATTCCTCCAAGGAATGTCGTCTAGCATTGCCATCCCTGCACACAAGGCAATTGCAGTCCAGACTGTTCTTGTCTGTGTTTCCCCGCCGGTGGAACAGGATACTGAATGCAATAAGAGCTGGGGTGTCCCTCTCTATCTTCAAGAATGGCTCGAAGACTCATCTCTTCTGAGAACACCTCTTCTAACACTGTAACAAGCCTAAGCAACACTTACTGTACACTTTCAGTTCACTTCTTTACCTGTTCTCCTTGCACTAATTGAATAGATGTACTACTTAGTACTTACACCAAGGTGTCCTACTGCACTGAAGCTTAAGTGATGATAGGTATATCAGCATCTTGAGGCACAAATTATTATCGTGAATAATATTTTCAAAGACTTAATGACAACAATTGTAGCCCATTCTGAAGAATTCTCTTGTCAGTTGTATCCAGTGTTACATTTAATAATTATTGCCACTATTAATTAATCCGACCATTATTTTTCTAAATTATGAATTTGAATAATAATCAGTAATCGATCATTTGGTCTGTAAAATGTTAGTTAACAAAAAATAACAATTTAATTCATCAAAGTTTAAAAACGTCTCTGTGTCTCATCTGCTTCTCTTTATGTTCTGCTTCTCCTACTTTGTATTTGGCAAATAGTTGGTACTGAAATCAGTGAGGTAATAACACCTTTTACCTAGAATCCTCTCATTAGTGAACTGAAGATAGGAATAAATGTGTCCTATATTGTGACTGATAATGACAATAATGAAGAAAAACTATTCTAACAGTATAATACAATAACAGTTAAAATGTTATTTTATATTTACCACTGTCTGACAATAACCATGTGGTGTTATTCTCTCTGCTCAGGTGTTGATTTGTCGTAACTACAAAGGCGATGTGGACATGGCAGAGATCGACCACTTCATGCCTTTACTCATGCAACATGAAGAGGAAGGGATGATCTGTCCTGTGATGGCACATGGCAGTGTTCACTTCATGTGGATCAAACACAGCAACCTGTACCGTATCCTTGTGCTGTATGTTTCACTGGCTTCATATTGAGAGGCTGGAGTCATGATGTACACAGAAATGTAGTTAGCTTTGAACTGTGACATGAAGCCCACAAGTCAAACACATTCAACTCAATTTCATTCATATGACATAGGTTACTGAGTTGTATCCTTCACTATAGATTATTGATAGTGACTGTAAGTTCAGGTTGAGGTTGAGGTTAAAATGTAGGACGATAATCAATTCCAGCGATTTTAACAGTAACAAAACATGAATGTGTAGGTTCTGTGTACTCCTTGACCTGATCTCTCTACAGTGGTGGCCACCACAAACAAGAACTCCAACGCCTCCCTTGTGTACTCGTTTCTCTACAAACTAGTCGAGGTGAGTGGCACATGCATTACAATTCCATGAAGTGGTGTTTTACCATCTAAATGTTTGTTGTACATCCAGTTTCCAAGAGTAGTTTTGTGTTTAAGTGGAAAGCTGGTGAAAGATGGCAGTCAAATATAGTGGTAATTCAACTCAGAGCCTCCACAGATAAGGCTCCTGTCTGTTGTGCCTATCATGCAGGTGTTCACAGAGTACTTCAAAGAGCTGGAGGAGGAGAGCATTCAGGATAATTTCGTGGTAGTCTATGAGCTGCTGGATGAGCTGATGGATTTTGGATTCCCGCAGACTACCGACAGCAAGATCCTACAGGAGTGAGACTCACCAAAGACAAACACTGACGCACAAACAGATGTAAACATGTGATTTATATTGCCAAAGAGTGTGGTGGTGGTTGAATCACAGCAGGCCATCTCTTCTCATCTCATCCCTTGCAGATACATTACTCAGGAAGGTGCCAAGCTTGAGGTGGCAAAGAGCAAGGTGCCGACCACCGTCACTAACGCTGTCTCCTGGAGGTCAGAGGGCATTAAATACAAGAAGAACGAGGTCTTTATTGATGTCATCGAATCCATCAACGTACTGGTAAGATTGGATGTGGAGCTGTTTTATAAGTATAGTGTACCGGTATAATTGTTTCCATGCTTCTGTGATACTCCATCTATTAGCTGTGTATTTCATTTAACATTTTAAACATCTGTTAATTCAAGTAGAGAAAGATGAACTGATTTCATGCTTGTGTGTGATACTGTATTCTCTGGTGTATGTTGACACTCATTTCTCTGCTTATTGTTTGTTTAAATTGACTAAATAAATCCCATGGTAATGATTTATTCAATTAAATAATAATGTATTCAGATTTACCGACAAGTATGTGTTGTTTATTCAGGTGAATGCCAACGGCAGTGTGATGAGCAGTGACATTGTGGGCAGCATCAAGCTGAAAACCATGCTGTCTGGGATGCCTGAACTACGCCTTGGCCTCAACGATCGAGTGCTTTTTGCCCTGACTGGACGTACGTATGCAGCACCCCTGCCTAACTATGTCTGTCTGCTACTTCATTTATCTAGGAAGATATGCAGCTAATCTATCTGCTTTAATTATGTTTCCATTAATCCAAGTCATTGTGTTGTTTTATGCTCAGGTGACAAGGGAAAGACAGTGGTGATGGAAGATGTTAAGTTTCACCAGTGCGTCCGTCTCTCACGTTTTGAGAGTGATCGTACAATCTCCTTCATCCCTCCAGACGGGGAGTCTGAACTGATGTCCTACCGCATCAATACTCATGTTAGTTCAGTACCAGGGATTCATACTACAATGTTTATATTTTTTATTCATGTGTGCCTCACATGCTGCATGTGTTGGATGAAACCCAAAGAACTGTAAATGCATGTATTCAGTGTAGATGTTACTGATGGAGCCAGTGCCAGGTTTTATATGTCAGAAACAGCAGGGTGTGAATATATAAAGAGGTAGATAAATACATAACTAAGACTGTTGATCCCCAGATGGGAATCGTTTCAAATACAATAAGTATAACAAACCAATAAATTACAGAAATTAAATTAAAATCTATCTATTACGGTACTTTAGGCATTACATAGGATTTGTGAAATGTATTAGTTGTTAGATGTATTAGAAATAGTGAATTTAGTAATATAACTCTGAAAGCCTCATTGGGCCTTATATTGGTGTTTATATAAGCACATGAATTAAATTAACATGTATACTAAGTCATATACATATGTAACTAAAAAAAGCATTTCCACATTATTTTAATTATAAAATAATTTGCATAATGAAACACTATTCTTTATCTCTTACAGGTGAAGCCTTTGATATGGATCGAATCCGTCATAGAGAAATTCTCTCACAGTAGAGTGGAAATCATGGTGAAGGTACTGACTCACTCTATTTTTAACTACACAGGCAACAGAATTACATGCATTTTTTAATAAACATTTTGTGTCATTGAGTGGAGACATATGCTTTGTAAATGTCAAAACTGTTATAGCACAAGAAAGGCAGAAGGAACAGAGCAAATGTTATTTGTGTCATGTCTTGTCTCCAGTTTTTGTTTACTTTCCACTCAGTGATACCATTCACTGCCCTGAGGCAACAGCAAGGAGGAGGCTCTCACACGATATCCTGCTGTATTGTGTTGTGCTTTTTAGGCAAAGGGGCAATTTAAAAAACAGTCTGTGGCAAATAATGTGGAGGTGAGGGTCCCTGTCCCCAGTGATGCTGACTCACCCAAGTTCAAAACCAGCACTGGCAATGCCAAATATGTGCCTGAGAAGAACCTGGTGGTGTGGACCATCAAGTCTTTCCCTGTAAGAAATTCACAACTCAATCTCTTACATGCCATTGAGTTCAAATTATATCACTGTCTTCAATGTATATTGACATTCTGATCAAACATTGAAATTTGTTTTGTTTTTAACTCTCTTTGTGTCTTTCTCCTTGTCTGTGTATCTTTCTGTATGTCTGTCTAATCCATGTGTCTGTGAGTGCATTCATTTATCCAGGGAGGAAAAGAGTTTCTAATGAGAGCTCATTTTGGCCTGCCCAGTGTGGAGAAGGATGAGCTTGAGGGCAAACCTCCCATTACTGTCAAATTTGAAATCCCATACTTCACAGTGTCTGGAATACAGGTATGTGCACATACAGATTTTAGTGTGTTTATGGTTAGGTTCTCCTTTAATGCCATGAAATGCACATTTCCGCTGGAACAGAGGCCTATCAGAGCATGACATATTTTACTTATATTAATATGGACAATTATAAAGCAATAAGCGACTAGTTGCAGCCTGTGCAAGGTCAAGTCAGGTTCTGTAAGAGCTGATATTGTTTGCTTCTTCTAGGGAACTGGATTTGATTTAATGATGCACATTTATGTTTCTTGCCTCAACATGTTTTGTCTCTGTCTCACTCGTTCTTTTTCACCAGGTGCGATATATGAAGATCATAGAAAAAAGTGGTTACCAGGCTTTGCCCTGGGTCCGCTACATTACACAGAGTGGAGGTACATTATTAAATATTTATCAGACCTTGTTATAATAAGATAAACTGTTTTTAGAACAGAGATGTACTATTTAGGTGATAGATGTAAAAACTGGATCACATTTAACTTTACACTAAAATTTGTTCTCTTATTATTTAGATTACCAGCTGAGGACCAATGTGTAAAACCTGAGGATTACACTACTGTATATTACTCACTTCCAGGACTTGCAGAAGAGCATCAATGATCACTTTAACTGGACTGAAAGAATCTTTAAAATTTCACCTGATCTATGTAATGTCAAAGATCTTGTTTTATGATGTATGTGTGCAATTTGATTTTAAAGTTTCTATCATGTGACCACTGCAAATTAAATGTTTAATTAAATGCTTAATTAAAAATATTCCCTTAAACAATTTGTTATTAGTAACCTTAGTATTTGTCTTGTATCCCTGTTTTTCTCATGACTTTGCAACACCCAAATAAGGGCAGATTTTGTCCACATTTTGTAGTAACGCATTGTGCAATCACAGTCACTAAATTCCGCCTAAAATTAAAAACTTACACCCGCCTTTTTTCTACACTTGCCTCTGGAGAAATACAACCAAAGGTCAGAAATGTGAATGAATTGCCTCTGAAGACATCAACGTATATGAATCGCCCGCTTTCTTCGCTGCTTGCTCTGATTGGTCGACTGCTGCTGTTACCACAGTGATAGTGTAGTAACAGAGTTGTAACCCCGCCTCTTTTACCATATATGGAAGAGCAACACCCTCGGGGCGAGCTATGATTGGTCAGCGTGTGTTCTCCCCAATGTTTGTAAATTGTAGTCTGGAGACGCCGCTGTGAGGTTGTCAGCGCGCAAATGTATTTTCTAATGTTGATAAACCTTCCTTGTTTGGATATCATTTAAAATTTACTGGTCTTTAGAAACAGCGGGATAGAAGATCTGGGCGACGTTGTGGATCTTCACTAACCGAACAAGGTATGCGTAAAAGCTCTATCTATAGTTTGCGCTCTTGTTAACGTTAGCGGTTAGCCTGGATGCTAATTGTTTGTGACATTCAGTTGACCAGTGTCTCTCGGTAAAAACAAGTGCTCTCTCAGAGCTTTGTTGTTTAAACGAGTGGTTTGTACGACCACGATCCGAGCCGATGTTACATTACGCTAGCACAGTCAGATAACATGGCGTCAACGGGGAACTGAAGCTTACGTTAGCCGGATGCTGTAGTAGCTAGCTGTAGCCGAAGTAAATCTTCCTGAATCCTAGCTTCGCTTCTGTACTGTCCGTCGTCGTTTCATTGTCATCATGAGGAGCCCGTGGTTGAGTTTCAGTGTAGTAAACTGTTCTACATCTCCTACCGAACAGGCAGGAAGAGAGCGTATAATGGTCCTTAGTCAGATGGATGCGGGCAAAGCTTTGACGGCGGCAGCAGCCAAAGGGAATACGAGCGAGGTGCAAAGGATCCTGGAGGAAAGCAGAGTGCATCCTGATACCCTCAATGAATTTGGCAGGACTGCACTGCAGGTGAGGACCAGTCACTATGCTCAAATGGTCATACATGATTCATGTTTACCGAGGTATGAACTGCACAAATACATATACTGTACAAACATGTTAGTCCAGGCTGCTTGTCAGTTATAGAATCATCCTCTCTCCTGCTGACACACAGTACACCGTGAGAGGCTGTCTTGAATTTTCTCTGAACAGTTTCCACTTAAAAATGTGTTGCAGCGCCGTGTTTTTAAGAAAAGTGTATGTTTTTGGTTAAAATCAAGAAGTGCCAAAATCCCAGTAGGCCTACCCGATATTATGTAGAAACCAGGTAGCACAATGTGGAATATTTTATTATATGACTCACTACAAATCCATTAAAAAACGATATACACGCAGTTGCCCATTCATTAGGTACACTGTAAGCTAATGGCACTGTAATACAACAGCCCTGCTTTATATCCTACCTTCATGAACCCTGTAATATTCAGTTCAGGTGTTGATTCATCTTTAATTCATTTTAATTTAATTCAACTGTTAAATTGATAAGTGGTTCTAATATTTTGTCCCATTTTTATATCAGATAGGGTCGATGACAAAGGATTGTGTTTGGATAGTGATTAAAAAAAAAAAAAAAAAGATTTTATGTGTATAAATGGTATAAATAGTGAAAATTATCCATCGCAATTTCCCAGACCCAAAGATATTTAATGTACAATAAAATAATACAGCGAAAAGCAGCCAGTCCTCACATTTGAGAAAACCAAGCATCCAGAAAATGTGTGGCATTTTGCCTGATAATTTACTGAACTGAGTAAGTTTTCATATAGAGCGGGTCTGGGCCATACTCTTTATAACATGAAAACAGAGACCCAACAAGTTTCTGTTTTTCAAGTTTTAATTGTTTACCAGGTCCCATTTGATATAATTTCACGATAATGGCTTTTAGGACTACAACAAAACATTTACAGGTTTTGTAGTCTCATCTTCTTCAGATGAAACAGTTGAAAGCCTCTGTATTTGAGAGAGTGCCACAACCTGCCATTTAAACACAGGTGTTAAATTTACTATGTGCTTTCGTCGTCTCTCTAATATTTCCTACAGGTGATGATGATGGGGAACTCCAAGATTGCCAGTTTGCTGTTGGAAAAGGGAGCAGACCCCAATGTCCAGGACAAACACGGGATAGCGCCTGTCCACGATGCAGCCCGAACCGGATTCCTGGACACTCTGCGGGTTCTGGTGGAGTATGGTGCTTCAGTAAACATCCCGGACCAAAGTGGTGCTCTGCCTATCCACATAGCCATCCGGGAAGGCCACCGGGATGTTGTGGAGTTCTTGGCGCCCCAGTCTGATCTGAAGCACGCCAACATCAGCGGGCAGACAGCGATAGACGTGGCCCGATGTGTGCCTGATATGATTGACTTGCTTTTCACTGACATTCATAGTTAGTCAGAAGTCTGGGTGCTGGGTGCCTTCTGGTAACCATAACCTCACACTTTTCTTTTGCTTCAGACCTGGTGACTTGAATTCATTGCTGTGTAAAGAATTATTTTTTTTGTTAATAGTGGCTCAGCATTAATGTGACACAGGACACATTGTCTTGGCAGCTTATTTTCAGTGGATGGGTGGCTATATACAGTAGACACCTCTTTTGCACAGTGCAATTTAGGCACCTTATATATATATATATGTATATGTATATATATATCTGTTTTCCCTATTAATTGGGAGTGCACATTTGTAGATAGTTTTCCCTCAGTGTTTTGTAATTATTGCATTTATTTCCATTGTGTAAGAATTATAACAGTTGATACAATGTATGTTTTTTAAAATTTTACAAACTTGACATGGTGCACCCTGATTGCTTTGCATAGTTGTGTTTCTCTTAATTAGATGTACTTAGACTTTGAATTTACCCTTATTTATTGTTGAAATAGGACTGAATATTCCTGTGACTTTGTAAATAGCGACATTTATTGTGATTTGTTGAAATGTTATTTATATAAATACTTTTAAAACAAAAGTGAGATTATTCACTTTACTATTTGAAGATGAAAGCACAAAATAAAGTGTTGAACTTGAAGTTTGGAAGTCATTGTGTGGATTTTGTACAGTAAACTGTGTTTGTCAAGGCAATCAAGTAAACTGATTCCAGGGGTGTAGCTACCACTGTTGATGGGGGTGCTATAAAGAAATGTGTTACACTGAAATTAAGCGACTATTGTTTTTTTTTTTCCACATGAATTTTATTCCTGGCAGTTTGTAGAAGGCCATGGAACAGTGTTTAGACCGTCATGTAGAAGGTCACTGGTTCTGAAACCTGAGGGGCAGTACCTCTTAAGGGGTGGCAAGATAAATCTAGAGGGTTGCAAGATGAATAACAAGACAGGGGGGGATGACAAACTGTTCTGCTACATAAATGTTTAAGTTTTATCTCCTCTTTTAGAAGAATTATTTAAATGTAGTGGTGAAACTGCTCACTACTCAGTAATGACAAGGGGTAAGTATTGCTTCATTTTGACAGGTCAGCAGGCAAGAGTCTTGGAAAACACTGGTGTTGGGAGATGAAATTTACAGAATGTCTTGGACTCTGCATTTCTAAAATCCTGGATATGATTCACTCATTATTTTTGCATTTTAAAGTCATTTCAAACTCCAAGGCTCTATTAAAATATAGAAACATAAAAAAGAATACCTGTATTGAAGCAGACATGAAATGAACTAATTTGTTTAAATTTGGCTGACTAAAGATATCTTTGATAAACCATGTTAACAGCATGGCATGTTACTTTACATTCATACTAATCTGCTGTACCTTCAGACGCAAATCAGAGTGTTTTTTGTTCTGTTAACTGCTGCATACTGTATATCCTCAAGCGTCTAGCACTTCCCCAAGGTGATCCATCAAGGACATTTATAATAACTGCACACTGGAATTCACTGCACAATGAAAACCCTCTCAAAGGTCACACAGATAGCTGGATTGAAACTCTAAATGAATGAGGGCCCTGTTTTGTTGAGGCTTGTAGGTAACGGCAGCACAGTTTGCTGATGTTTGTGCTCTGGGCTCTTGTGGTACAATGGGTATTTTGTTTTTTTTTTTTCTGTGCCACAGGCCAACTTCACCAGCCGAGAAAGGAGATACAGTTCAGCTACTGTGCTGCCAGTTCTCTGCAGAGAGAGAGAGAGAGAGAGAGAGAGAGAGAGAGAGAGAGAGAAAAAAAAGCCAGCACAGATAAATGTATTTAAACTTCTCACCATTTTTTCTGAATTGACTTGACAGGGATATCATACGCACTTGCATTGAACTGGAGAGTTACTTGTCTAACATACTTTTACTTTACTTGAGCATTTCCATTTCATCATACTTTATACATCACTACATTTCAGGAGGAAATCATTGTACTTTTTACTCCACTATATTTATTTGCTAGCTATATATATAAGTGAAAGTTTACATACCAGATATATAATCAGCCTGTAAATAATGATTTGGCTCTACCCTGACCCTGACCATTCATGTTCAGTATTCATTATATAAGAGGTACAGAGCCATTTTAAAAACCTTTATTATTTTAACTTTTGATACTTGTATTTTTACTAAAAATTAAATTATGAATGCATGAGCTTTTTTTACTGTGTGGTATTGCTACTTAACTTAAGGGTCTGAATACTGCACTTCTGCTACCACTGGATTTAATAGTCTGCAGTCGTAGGTTGTTTTCACCTTCCTGTTTCAGATTTACATAGTCCCACACATGCTCTGAAGTGCACAGTCCAACCACAGTATTTGACTTCTGGGCATTGAACAGCTCAACAGCTGGAGCTGCTAGGGGTTAAATGTCTGCCTCAAGGGCACTTCAGCAGTAGCTGTTGAGGAGAACAAAAAAAATAGTCATTCACTCTCCCCACCCATATTTATTCCCCACCCAGCCAGTCTTGGGTTTTGAAACAAATCTTCCGGTCAGAGGTCAGCTTCTCTATCTTCTGTGCTACCACTCCCTCATCTTGTGTAATAAAGACACACAACAATGAATAATATTTAGGTATTTTCCCACCCTGACAACTAAATCAGCCACAAAACTGCACTAACAAGGACAGTGAAAAACACACGGCCAGACTTGCACCCAGCCACTAGGTAGAGCTGCCTGACTTCACTATGCACAGATGTGGGTGAGTTGTGAGATGTGCAAAAAAAAAAAAAAAAAAAAGGATCCCTGTATAAACACTGTTGTGGTTGGTTTGTTCCGCAGGTTGGGGGAGAGATAAGTTTGCAAGCATCAAAGGATAGTGGGAGTAGACAAGAAAAACCTGTCAGCCTACTCCTTCAAAGATATACATACATGTGTGTGAATACACAATCACAAGATTGAGGGAAAATAAGATGAGTCAAGAGTCTGATGAGAGAACTCCGGTTCCTGTTAAAAATGAAAGACTGTGACAAAGGAATGCATAGTCTGAGACGCCCGTCTGATTGATTGCGTGCCACTGGTGACATTTTAAACCGGTTCCTCTTTTTAAGGTATATTTGGGGTGTTTTTGTCTTTATTAGGTAGTAGACAGTGAAGAGTTGACAGGAAATGAGAGGAGAGAAAGATGGGGAATAACATGTAGCAGACTTGAACTGATACCCTTCCTCCACAGGGATGCCCCTTACCTCTTTTAGAGCTCCGTCAATTAGCTGGTTAATTGGGCGACAGAAAATTATTTTGGCAATTAACTGTCTAAATCATTTTTCAAAGCAACTATGCCAAAATGTGATTATTTCTAGGTTATCAAGTACGTGAATTTGCAGCTTTTCCTCATCTTACATTACAGTGAACTGATCCTCTTTGGACTTTGGATAATTGGTTGAAAAAAACAAGACATTTAAAGACATCACTTTTGGGTCTAGGAAATTGTTTTTACTGTTGGTTGTTTTCTAGACCAAACGGATAATCGATTTATCGGCATATTATTAGTTTGCTGCAACTCTACACAGTGTTCACATGTCCATATGTAGACTGAAAGCGTTTTTGTTCACTATAATCATTCCTACTGTGTGTACTAGATGTGAATATTACTGCACTGTAAAAAATAATGGACAAAACTCACGGTCCTTGTTTTGTATTAAAATGCATTATGAAGTTCAGCTGAAGCTAATAAGAGGCTTCAACAGTCCGAGTTAGGCAAATCAAGTGGGTATCCTCCAGCCTCTTTATAGTCTGAAATGACAATGTTTTTCTTTGCTGAAGCCACATTGAATGGTCAATATGGACAGGAGGAATGATTAGATTGACCAATGACTCTTTCAATGAACTGCACATATGGGCATGTGAGCATCGTAGCAAGATAAATTTGAAAAAAATCCAAACCCATCCCTGAAGCTTTCTTAGAGCTCTCATTCATGGGTGTTTAAAATATACAATATAAAAGATATAAAAGTTTAGTATGGTGGTAAAATGATATAAAACAAATTATGAGTTATGGACTTTGATACCAATTTACTGTAAGTCATATGGAAAAATTTGGGTTGAAGTCACAAGTAGCAAGTCATTGTACACTGTCGACAGATACTGTAACATGCTCTGTTAGATTGATCACACTTTGACACAGCTCATCAAGCAGCAAGGAATCATGGGCTGCAGGCACTGAATCCTAATCTTTCAGAAATTGGAACAACAGAAACTCACATGGTAGGGAGGAAGTTTCCCAATCGGATTTTCCTACTCAAATGTAAATACTGCGTTAGACAACCAGTCCTCTAGCAGCACACTCCACAAGTATGACAATGGCAGCAGTTGCATCATTTCACCCAAACAACTTAAAGCAACCCTTTACATAACATGTTGTTGGTTATTTCCAGCCAAGCCATAGTCACCCTGATGCAATCACATCTGTTTTGGTTAATGCTGGTGACACACTCGACTGCCACCTTCAGTGAGAGGAAAAGGAATATAGAAATGATTGACAAAGCATTATAACAGTAGGCATGTAATTCTGGGTAGGCACCTCTAGAAAATTCCACACTTCAATCCTCCTCTCTCTCTTTTTTTTTGTTAACAACTTCCCGCACGAAAAAAAACATCTAAATAATAAAACATGAACGAAATAAACACAAGAGTTTGATGGAGGTGTGTGGCAGCGTGGGCAGGTCAGTGTATGCTCAAATATGACTGAGGTATGTCTATAAACTGAATCCATTCTGAAGCCGTGCAAGCCAGGACATGACTGAGCTGCAGTTCAGGCAGAACTGTGGAAGTCCTGACTAAGTAATACAGATTTGTTATGCATATCTGCGTCTGAGAACGGAACACAGGGAAAAAGAAATGAGTTACTACAATGACCTCCTGTCTAGCAGCAGAAACTTTTAGGACATTTTATTTCCTTGTCTCTGTGTGTTCAAAAGGCACTCTAAACTTATTTGCACTAGTTTATGATGTGCAAAATAAACATCATATTGTTCGGTAATTTTACATCTTATTACTTAAATTGGATAACAGTGTTTTGGAAATCACATCCTGTTTTCCCCTTATTTTACTGTAGAAGTTAAGAAAAATTGTGATAAAGAGGTAGTAACAATAAAACAGGGAAGCAAAATTGAAATTCTTGGGAAGCCATTAATTCATACATAGTGTGTTAAAAGAAAAATACTCTGTATCACCCATTACCAAAGGCATCACTGTACTCAACATATTACTCATCCAAAAGGTATTTTAAAGACAGTACTTTTGTCTCCTTTCTCGCTGTAAGTGATTATTTATTGTGTCCTGCTTTTCACACTGAATATCATGTTGAATTGACCTTTGTCTGATTCATAATATCCTGCATGAATTCAGTCTTTCCTCCATTTGACAGAATGTGTGAACAGAGGAATGGACACCTATTATTCTGCTACTGAAAGGCTTTTTCTTCCTCCACTTGTTTGGTGCCTGAAAGGGCGCAACGTGAGCCGCCTCACTGTGGAAACCCTTCTTCATGCTGTATAAACCTGTCAAACAGGATATAGTACAGGGAGAAAAATCTCCTGACTGTTACTCTGAAGAACCCACAAAATATTCAGTAAACAAAACTCTGAGTGATAATAGTAGCAATTTGAAGGCCCTTGCTTTCACCCTGATGAAGTGTTGAGTGCTTGTCTTATCCACACATAACAGTATTCTGATCCTGCATCTATAAAAATCCTTGTTAAACTTTACATTAATTCAGTTTTGTAAAAATAAATGCAGCAATGTATTTACAGGACATCTATGAACTTGGTAAAAAAATTTTTTTAAAAATTGTATTTTTAAGAAAATGCGTACAATAACATGTGCAAGTTGATTAATTACGCACTGACACAGATTGGAACACATTTAATGATGACTGATTGTGTATATATGTTTAGTTTCTTTTGGGGTCAGTTATGGGTTTGGTTATGGTTTTCCTTTTGTTCTGCATTCCCTCTAATACCATGGATCAATACTCTGTGCAAGTCAGACCAACATTGCGCACCACATTACACTGAGAAAAGATGAGTCCATTAGCTCTACAAAATTAGCTTTTGTTCAGCCTGCCTCGTACATCTGATGGCAGCAGATCGAGCAGGCTCTCTTCTACTATCAACCCACTGTCAGTCAGCAGGGGACAGTCCCCAATCTCCAGAGGCAGAGACTCCAGGCGGTTCCCTTTAATCTCCAGCCGGACCAGCTGGACCAGGTTGGCCACTCTGGAGCTAAGATACGACAGGCAGTTGTTTCCAAGAGCCAAAGTTTTTAGCTTTTTACAGGAGAACAGCTCCTCTGGCACCATCTCTAAAGAGTTGAAAGCAGCGGAGAGGAATTGGAGGCCCTGTGGGATGCCCACCTCAGGAGGTAGAGAGGTGAGCTGGTTGTGGGAGACATCAAGGTGCCTGAGCTTGGTGCAATAAAACAGTCGAGATGGAAGCTTTTGTAGCTTGTTCCAGCTAATGTCCAGCGTCTCTATAGAGTGCAGCTTACTGATGTGATCAGGGATGTAGGTGATTTTGTTGTGCCACAGTCGGAGCGTCACTAAGCGGCGGCAGTGTTGTAAGCTCAGAATCTCCTCCACAGTGGTCAGTTTGTTTTCTTTCAGGTCCAACTCCTGCAGATTGTCCAGGCTGAAGACAGCACTTGGGATGCGCTCCAACTCACAGCCCACTAACTCCAGTGAGACCAGGTTGGTTAACTTCTTCAGGCTACTAAACGCTTGGATCTTGACACCTTCGTTATAGATGGACAACTTCTGCAGCTGCAACGCTACATCCCCTATACTGGGTGGGATCTTTGTAAGGTTGGAGCGGAGGCTGAGAACTCTGAGAGCTCTAAGCCCTCGGAGGGAGTCCAGAGTGGCACTTCTGGACACCTCATTGGTTAAAGGACCATTCAGATGTAACTCCTCCAGGCCATGGAGGGTGTACATCCAAATAGGCACTTCTTCTAAACTTTCAAAAGCTAGGCGCAGGGCCTTTAAATGTTCCTTGAGGTGGTTCAGGGCAGGCAGCTGGAGCTTTGCAGGGCAGAAGATCAGTGATAACTCCCGAAGAGATTCTAGCTTTGCCACACTATGTGAGATGGTGACGTTTTTAACTTGCTCCAGTTTGAGTGATTCCACTTCAGAGATCTCAAAGACTGTGTCAGGAAGCCCCGGTAACATTAACAGGTGGAGCTCCAACTGGTTATTGGTGTTCTTGGAAAGACGGGTGCGCAGCTTTTTGGCAGTCCACTCATGGTTGAGGTTGAGCTGATGCAGACGACTCTCACTAACCTCAGAAAGAAAGACTGCAAATCTTTTAGAGTAAAGGGCATCATATTGGTCCACAAGGTGCAGGAGGAACGCAAAGTCATTCTTTACATCTGGTATGTCGTTAATACCTGTTTCTAGTCTGACCTGCTCAAAGGAGTACTCCTTCAGAGGCCGATGGAAAAGCCAGTAGAGGGTGTAGATGCACAGAAGTCCATACACTCCCACGAAGCAGATATAGCAATAGGCAAGCTTGGAGAAAAGATGGGCTTTGGTGTGGTTACAGCAATAGATATCAAAACCAGTCAGCTCAGGAGGAACAAAACAGCGCACTACTATCTCAATGTTCGGTACCAGCACTGCAGTGTAGATAATGATTACAAGGAACTTGAAGACCTTCAGTGATGTTTGTAGCACATGCATGACATACAAGATGTCTGCCTCCTCTACATGAGTCCTGAACTTCTTCACCTTTTCAAACAGAGCTTTGGCCTGCTCTCCTTCCTTCTTATCTAAGACAGATGGGGCCGACTGAGACTCTGGCTTCTTTTCTGGATTAGACTTGATAGTAGCGGATTGAAGAAGCCCCACAGTCTCCTCCTCATCTGCTCGTCGCTCTGTGGGATAATTTGAGATGGTATTCCTTCTCCAGCTAACCAGTTTCTCCTCTCCCCTTTCCTCAGAAACTTCACTCAGGGCCCTTGTGGTCCATGGTGAATCAAAACACTTCCCGAGGATTGTCACAAAGAGGTCAATTTTAGAAGATGTCCCAGGGAACTTGAACCAGAAGCTGCTTGCTACCATGAAAATCACAGTGTGGATCACAACGAGGTATGGGAAGTACTTAGCATACCAGTGGACAAACCTCTCATAGCAATAGTGGTTGACAAACACGTATTGGTGGATGTCCAGATTGTTCTTGCGGCCAAACACCTCCTGGATGATGGGGCTCGCAGGTTTGACCAGCGTGTGCTGCAACGTGTCATTCTCCCTGTAGGTTCGGATGTGGCTGCAGTCGATTACCTCGGGCGTTGGGCTGGTGAAGTGACTGGGCAGGCAAGAAATCTTGTCTTGGGTTAGCTGTGGGGAATAGATGCATGAATGAATGATTAAAGTCATGAATCCTTTCTGCATATTAAATGTATATTTGAACTGCCTTATACTAACAGATGACAAATTAGAGTTAACGAGACTTTGAATCTGTGCCAAGGAGCATTGAAGCTGTTCAGAAGGCCCAAGATCTTACTTTTGTTACATGGCTCAAGGAATGGCAATGTTGGACAATAAACCACTTTGTTCCAAACTAAACTATCTCAACAACTATTGGATTTATTGTAATGAAATTGTGTACATTCATGGTCCTCAGAGGAGGAATCCTGATAACTTTGGTGTTCTTTTGATTTTGTCCTCTAGCAACCCTGAGGTTGCCATTTTTACTTTTGGTTAAATGTCCAAACAACTTTTGAATGGACTGCCATAAAATCTGGTACAGATATTCATGGTTCCCAGATGATGAATCCTAATAACTTAAGGTGATCCACATTTATCACTCTTTGACATTTTACAAAACTAAGATGGTGAACATAGGAAAAACATTGTACCCTCACCATGTTAACATTTAGCTCATAGCGCTGCTAACATAGCTGCAGACTCTTGGTCCTTTAATTTCCTTTCCTTTAATTTGTATATGAAAAAATGGCTTGCACTAATTTGTAACAGTAAATAGTACATTTGTTGGGGACTATTTTCATTAATGGATTCATATACATATGCTGCTGTGGTGAGTATTGACAGCAGCAGGACAACGTATATACTGTATGATTACTCAAAATAAAGTACGGTGCTCATGTTCATCACAATAAAGGAACATATCACCCAGGTGTGTTTTCAATATTTTGAGACAACAATGAAGGTGTGTGGCACAGAGGAATAAGCTATATTTCAGTTTATAAGTGTATAAATAAAGTGTATAAATTCTGCCAACAGTGCACAATTGAATACAAAATAATTCTATAGATGAGTTTTTTGAATAAACCAAATTCCGTGCGTTTTAAGACTTTTCAAGACTTACAGATACCCTGTAATCAGAGGTGATAAGCAAACACAGCTTCAGTCTTTACGTTGGTATTTAGCATAGCCTGGGTATTTTAACAGTTAAACTTCTGAACCAGTAAAACTTGTAGTGCCTGTACATGATATAGTTCTTTAGGCAGCTGCCTCAGGGTGCAATTTACTGGTATTCGTTAAGGTGTTTCCTCTGGACTGGTCTTCTGTTGTCAGTAAGTCTATCTCAGTAAAGTTGCACTAATTGCAGGAATGGACTCTTCCTGCTTTTGCTCTTTAATAAAGCAACACCCACACCTTTCTCACAGAGAGACAACGTGTTAACGAAACAACAAGTAGCAGAAGTTACTCTCACATCTTAATCCTGTTGCTTTTCTCCTGTGCTATTTTACTGTGACACAGAAATAATAGTCAGGCAGTGAGAGACACATTAAGCAGCAAGTTAGTGATCTGAATCTGCAGTAAGTGGGTCAGGAGAGACAAGTTAGTTCAGTTACACTGTGTGTTTTCGCCTGACTTGGAGGTCAGATAATGTAGGAATTGCTCTGCTGTGTGCCATAAGACAAAGTGGAGGGTTTGTGGGAACAAAATAACAAAAGTTATTTTGATATGCCACAACAGATAAAAATTATGCAAATGTCTCATCAGGCAGGTTAGGTTGTATTAGGTTAGTAATGGTTACTAAATAGGTTAAGTGGCCTGTTTGTAGATGCCTCACCTGCAAGGTGCACCCAAACACTCCAATCATTAGCATAACAATGCACAGGTACTCTGAGAAAACATCCCACCATGGTTTCAAGACCCGATACTTTGAGTTCAGCTCTGCGCCGAGGTTTCTGAATTCACCCACTGGGATCATCCTGGCTGCTGCTCCACACTGATGAAAGAAACGAGTGGCTGTGAACACTGAGGCTAAAATAGGTTTCCAACACAGTGCAGCCTCTGGAGAACATCTTGTCAAAGGTTTTAAAGTCACATGACACAGAAAGACACATGGTGCACAAACACAATATATTTTCAGGAGTGAATACTTGGGTTCGTTATGTAGACAGCGACTGCATTAGGCATCTGCGGGCTTGAGTGAATAAACAGACTGTTCCTGTGCTGAGGGCGGGTTTAAGGTGGATAAACTAGTTTGACAACAATGTCTGACAAAAAGTAACTCCAAGGAAAGGGTTGCCCGAAATTTCTCAAGGTATTTTTTTCCCAAGAGAATAAGAGTAAAAAAAACCCCAAGAAAGTCCCATAAATACTCAACACCTTAAAAAAACACCACTAGGCTATATCCAAAATAGCCAATTAGCCAAATTTATTTCTGATGTAAAGTGTTTCAAAGTGACACTTAACATGAGTCAACAAGTAGACAAACTACTGCAGCAAACTTCTTCTTTCTAACCAACCACTTTCTTCTTTAATCATCTTTCTAAACATTTCTACTTCTTTGTAGGTAAAAGAAACATTTTAACATCACACCATGAAAGGGACTGGCTTTCACAATAGCTAATTTATATAGACAAATCTACAGAGTCGCATGTACATGTTCTACTGTCCATTAACTTATTAGTCTTTGAAAGAGTTGTAAGTGTGTTTTCACCATCAGCACATACAGTAGGGCTTAAATAAACTAATCTGTGGTATTCAGCTTTAACCAGGTGAACATAACTTACCTGCGCCAGAAGAAGATCCACTGGTGTCCGGTGAGTATCGGGATCGGGACTCTGTTTTTCATGGTTAAAGACGAGCGCACCGGTGTCAAGTTACCTAGAAACAACACAGCACATCCGGACAAGATTTTCAAAATAGACCCATTCTCAACAAGTCAATACAGCAGTTTTGAGTGCTAACTTTACAAACGATAAGAAAATAAAGAGACTTAAAATGTATCCTACTGTAGATTATGGGGACCTCTCTGAATTAATGTTTTTAAATCGATTCAATCACTCGATTTCTCTTACATTATTCCTAGTTGCAACTTTCACTCTATTGTCCTTCAAAAACCTAATTTGACCACAATTTACTTCTTCCTATTCTTTTTTTGCAGGTTCAATTCGTTATGTATATTAATCTATTATCACGTTTTACTATTTTACATTTTTGTCTCTTTTGTTAGTTTCTCTATGATAAAAAGCAAAAAAAAAGAACACTTAACACAAACATAAAAAAATAGAAGATTGTGTAGTAAGTATTTTTTAATGTATCATAATGTATCACTTCTATTGTTGAATCATATGGGTGTTGCCTGGTAAATTTATGGATGTAGACTTCTAACAGTAGTTGACTTGTGTAATGCAATATAAAGCATCTATCTAAAATGCATTAAAAGGATGACAATCTTTTTTTTTATCAAATAAGATGTTACTGCAGCTCAAGCAGTTTTGCTTTGTTGAGGGCTGCAGTAGCGTCTCAGTTTGGCAGGATTAGGTCTTGATACTTTTGTAAGCCCACATAAGCAGGGAAGTTTTCCTCTTGGATAATATAATAATGGCCTATCTCATCCACCTGCCAGGTTCAGTAAGGAAATGAGATGTGTCAGCAGCCATCTTGGGTGGTCGATTAATGGCACAAGTACAAGTAAAGTAAAAACCAAAGAAAAATGTGACTCAGCTGATCGGTGTCTATGGTGAAACTTAAATTGGTGCAGGTGACTTGTTTATGTTACATATGATGAAAATATCCAATACAGTGAACAGGTACAGTTTGTTCAGTATAAAAGAACTTCAGCTCCCTCCAGTGGCCACTGCTTTTTTGTAAACTTGCAACAACTTCATTTCATGATCCAAATGCCAGGACCACAACAGATCAATCCTTCACATTAAAACAAATATTCATGTGGTTAGGGGCTATATGTAAATAACAAGTCTACAGATCAAAACTAACAAATCATTACATGACTACAGTAGTACAATAAACATATATTTTACTTTACAATGTATTATTGTACAGGGCGGTTTTTTTTTTTTTGCTTGAAAAAAAAAAAAATGTACAAAGCAGACCTTAAATATTCTAATTTCCATTCCAACTACTGACGGACAGGAAAAAAAGTCCCTTTCGAAGTGAAGCTTTTTTTTCTTTTTTTTTTTTTTTTTTTTTACAAACATCCAAAATTAGCATTAACAGGCATTCCTACTCAGTTACAATGCATGCGAGTTATTCAAAAACACAACACCAGGGTCCAATTCAATACAAAGCTGATGTCAGTTTAGAGGAACAAGAAAACCAAAAGGATCTGAACAAATAAATAAAAAAGTGAGCTCTGAAATTCTGTACAAGACTTCTTAGAATATCAATGTACAAAACATCACTTAAAAACCTTTGTAGCTTAAATTGCTGTTACAAATACACTTCTTTAAGCAAATTTTTGTCATTAGCATACAATATTTGAACACTAATGCACAAACATGGTCACTTCTGTTTCTGAGGTCTGGTGGATGTGAAAACCAAAGAGTCAACTGCAGGTAGAGGTTCTCAATTGTGTCAGTGATTAGTGTTTTTATAAAACACATTCAGTGAGATGTTTGAATCTAAGTTTTTAAATGCTACAGTATTCTGTTTCCTCTAAACACAGTCAAAACACATTTCTCCATCCTCTTGGCACTCCATATACCAACAGACCCATACACCAGACACGTCTCAACACCCATTTCCAAAAAATTTCACATTTTTTAAACCTACCAGTGGCTGTTAGTGAAAGGACACATTAGTTACTATGCAGTTACTGTAAAGGTCCTGCTTTTCCTGTGCCAACACTTGAATTTGAGACTTTGGGCCTCATGCAAGAACCACTAGATTCGTTTTTAAGTAGCATATACAAGTAACTTATTAGTACTTTAAGGGTGATTTAAGATTTTACTGCCACATTTTGCAGTAAACAAATTGGATTAAGCAGAATAAGTAGTCTTATATACTGACTTTGGTGCACTGATTATGTAATGATCAAACCTTACAATTGTACACCTCCTCATTAAGAGGTGGCATAAGTCAGGTTGAAATGAGAAGTTTACAACAAGTTTGTGCAGTGAAGAGAGCTTGCTGTATCTGACTTGGAACATATATGAATAAGCCTCACAGAGAAAAAGTAGGAGAGGTTTAGGACAAAAATATTAAAATGTTCTTGCATGAGGCCAATTGTCTTGTATAAGCTTCATCTTGTGGCTGTCTGGGTTAACTTCTACAATTTCTATACAACACACAGTGACTCTGTCTGTGCCTTTCCAACACAAGCACCTAGAGACAATATACTGATGACAGTAATGCCCACAGGCATTGTAATGGCACTTTGAACTCTACTGCCCATACTGAGTGACAAATGCTACTTTTTTGTATTGTTTTTTACATAATGGGATCATTTGATTTTTTTTCCCTCCCCTCAGATTGAACTTTTCCAACTTTTCCCCTGATGACTATGAGCCCATAAATGGCCCTTTTTTGAATGCAGCCCTTTCCTCCCATGGCTCAACCCTGGGAGATGATGGTCCGACTGAAGACTTCAAATGCCAGATGTGAACACGGATGGACTGAGGTCCATGTCGGATTTGGCGAAACACAATTCATCACAAACAAATTAATCAAATTTCTGCTCTTGGAAACTGCACTTTTAAAATAAAGTGTTACTCATTTTGTGTTGTTTTTTTTTCTTTTTAATTCACATCAAGTGTAATATCTAGAACCAGTGAGGCAGCATGTGGGTTTTCAGCTCACTTCTGTCTCTAATCGGTTGTGAGGGTCCTTATTTTGATTTGGGAAGACAGAGTTGAGTTCTGGGGTGCTCATTTGTATATGTGCATGTGTGTCAGGGTCTAGTGAGGAGCTTCAGGGGCCTTTGCTGAAAGGCCCGCTGTGCCTCTGATTGTGGTGAGAGCAAAAACCGGAGTTGGCTGACTGATAGGCCGGGGATGCTGCACCACTCTCCCTCTCAGACTTTTGACAGGTAGGCAGTTCTTTCTGGCAGGGCTCCATGGTAACGGCCACGCCCACGCCGCTCCGCCCTGACGTCATGTGTGTCACCTCCGACCAGGTGTCCGTCTCTGGGTCGTAACACTCCACGCTGTCCAGGAAAGTGTTGCCATCGTAACCTCCTGTAAACGTAACATTGACATTTTGTTTGGTGACTTTAGTTTTGCTCAACAGAGGTTTATGCTCAGAGCTTCCTCACTTTGACTTGCCAACCACAGGTGTGAACAATAGCGTTAATAGTGATGGCGTTATGTGTAGGGATGACACGATACCAGAATTTCACAAGTCAGTACAGATACTAATGAAATTCCACAATTCTCAACACCAAATTCAATCCCACGGCAAAAAACAAAAAACAACCAAGGCCGCTACACACACAGTGTGCTAACACACACACACACCTCCACATAGTCAGTGTGCCATTATTAAAACACAGTGCCTCTGGCCTTGGCTGTCGCTGGTGCAGGGGTAGGAAAAAAAAAGAAAAAAAAAAAAGAAGACTTTCTTCAATGAATAAATCATCCAACTTGTTGACACAACATTAACACTCAAAAACAAAAATAGATAAATAAATATTCTTATTAAATATATGGTGTTAGTTGGATTGACAATAGTTAGTTGGCCATTACCCCAATGTCCAAAACACAGGTGGTCAAGTTATAAGACTAAAATGTGCTCGCAGCAAACAGGAAACAAGTCAGTGGCTCTACAGTACCTACAGTGAAATGTATTTATTTATTTTTACTATAGTTTGGTGCTTTGACTCTCAGTAGGCAGTTTCTAGTTACATTACTACTCACCCAATACATAGATGCGTCCATGTAACGCAGTGACTCCCAGAGCACTGCGCCGGTGCCTCATGGAGGCAGCAAAGCTCCATGTATCAGTTTCCACATCATAGCGCTCCACTGTGTTCAGCTGGTTGGTGCCATCGTAGCCGCCCATCACGAAGATGTGATTCCCCAGTGCACACACACCTAAAGAAATACAGGTCAAGATTAGTTTATGTAGACATCAGCAAACAGTGGAAAAACCTTCAAGCATATGCTAGAATTTGTAAAACTCCTACACGATACATGATTGTATAGTAAAAGATGAACCCTTCTAATGTACCAGCATCTTTGCTTTGACTGACATTATGGTCAAAAAGAATACAGATAAAAGTATTTCCACATTACTTACTCTGTCAAAAAAGAGTTCTCAATTAGATATCTAAATATCGTAACACCAGTTCATGCATGTGATCAAGGACACGTGAGAATATACCGAACTCATTCCTCCTCTGCTACCACTACACCTGTGTACAAACTACACACAAAAGCTTCTGAGCTTCATATTGAGTGGTCATAGTAAGATCTGGGCATTTGTGCCTTTAGTGGACATTTTCTGTGGTATAACACAGGCAGCAAAGGTTCCTGCAGGAATCAAACCAGTGGCATTATGGTTATGCTTCATTTGTCTTTATTAACTGGCTACCAGGACCTCCTTCCTGTCTGGTTTAAATCCCCCTTTCGATCTCCTTAACACGAATCAGAGGGCCTGCTGAAGCAGACCTTACATATACCTTTCAAAACCACGTATGAAACCTTGCACAGCCATTTGTGAACCTTCCAAGCAGACTGTACTGTGGAGACAAGTTTTTCATTTAGAGTATTTCTTACTTACCAGCTCCAGAGCGGACAGTGTTCATGGGGGCCATGGTTTTCCACTCGTCCCTCTCCGGGTTGTAGCATTCACAGGAGCTGAGCCGGTTTGCCCCGTCAAACCCCCCCACAGCGTAAAGCAGGCGGTTGATGACGGCCACACCCACACCGATACGCCGTGTCAACATGGGGGCTACCAGCTGCCACTGGTCCCTTTCTGGGTCATACCTGCACAGAAGAACCAACATAAATCAGTTCGTTTTTTTAATTTGAACTTTTCTTCAGGGTTTTCCCTGTTTTTCTCAACCAAGCAGTAGAATTAGTCAATGCTGCATCAATGACGAGAGTGTTCACTCAGGGTTTCACTCAAAGTCAAAACTCTCTTGTTTTATTGAATGGAAGGTAGGTACTACTTCTGGAAACTAAACTGTGCAGCACAGATTCATTTGTATGTGCGTGATTCTACTGTAATGAGTCAGTCCACAGGCATTCAGACAGGTAGGGCACATTCCTTTTTCAGTCATTGTGGGCTGCCTGGTTAATAATTGCTATTTGTCACTGCTCTCTGTCTGTGTCATCTCAAGACTAAAGCCAGAGTTTGGGTAAATTTTCAACCATGAATTATGATCATTTACATAATTCACTGTTTCATAGACAAGCTGACTGGTTAAGGCTTGTGTCACAGGTCTGGATTTGAGTCATGCCAACACAGTAGGGAAAAATTGTTAGATGCATGTTGGTGGGACATGTCTCTTATTCTTCATTAAAATAGATGTTGCCGGCTCATTGTCCAGGTTAATTGTCCAGCGACTTCTCTTTTTTGCCATGGCATCATTTACAGTTTAGTCTGAAACACAAAATGTTTTCCAGTAGATTAAAACTTCCTCATTGAAGCTTTTAGGAATTAAAATAGATTAAAAGGAAGTGGAACAAAACCAATTATTTTCCAGGAAGTTACCTGATCAGAGCATTGGCCTGTGCTGTAGGGCTGTCCCAAACGATTATTCTTTAAACGATTAATCTAGCGATTATTTTTTCGATTATTCGACTAATCTAACGATTATTTTTTTTATTAACCTAACAGTAATTTTATTGCAATTATTTTCCAGTTAGTCATTTAATATAACAATTTGCCCCGTCCAACACACACACACACACACACAAATGAAGATGCACTTTGCAGAGTCTGCAGACTACCGCACTGTTGGTGTCAAGATTAAAGTATTCCCAAACTTTGGAGGACCGTGTGCGAGCCTTTTTTGCCGCGTGTTGCTCCACACGCTCCGTCGTACTGCTGGTAGATGCCGCCATGTTGTTCAAATAGATTACACAGACGCAAATCATTCACGTAGTCAATGACTTCAATTACGTCACCGCGTTGTCCCAGCCCTTGTGCTGCGCTTGTATCCGGGTAAACCAAAGACGATGGATATAAACGGTCCCATTAGAAAGTTCTGGTTTTGTTCTATGAACATTTACCCTGTGTGGTTTTACACGACGCATCGACACTAAAATTCCACGTCGAATAATTTTTATAATCGGCAACGTCGATTACGTTGGATAATCGTCCCAGCCCTACTGTGCTGTAAGTCATACAGTATATCCTACTGTTTATTATTGGATCAATACAATAAGGAAAACCACAGAAACAGTTATATTGACATTCATTTTAAATCAACAGCCTTTAAAAACAACCTGGCAAAAATGAAAGCACACTTGCAGCACACTAAAAGCAGATATAGCTGTTGCTAATTAAAAGATAATTTATCATTATAAACAATGAACCAGGCTGTGGCAATACAGGTAACACTGACACTACGTCATTGGATTTGGTCTGTTCAGGGGAAAAAATGAAGATAATAATATATATAATATATAAAATAACGTAAGCCATACCCTTTAAATGCCCGACTCACTCACCTTTCAACACTATTATGATGAATGCACCCATGTGATCCACCAACTGCATATATCATGCCATCAATGACACCAACTCCGATTCGGTTCCTAGGCACGCTCATTGGCGCACACGGCACCCAGCAGTTGTTCATAGGATTGTAGCAGTCCAATGCATTCGAGTCCATGTTGCCATCAGGCGCGTTGTTTCTTCCACCAACAGCGTAGAAAAGCCCACTGATCACACAGGCTGCCAGGCCACTGCGGGGTACCTGCAGGTCAGCAAGCCTTAGCCAGCCTCCTGTACAGGGATTATAGGCCTCCAGGTAGCTCAGAGACTGACGGAAATAACCCCCTGCTGTGTAGATGAGCTGCGGCACCTTGGGAGTTCGGCAAGAAATGACTTTGGTGGGTTTATGGAGGGTGAGGTCCTGGAAGATCTGGGCCAGGTAGTCTTTACACTGGGGATCCCAGTCCAGAGACTGGAGCTGGGCCTGCAGGAAGTTGGGGGTGAGGGAATGGCAGCGGACAGCCTGGAGTAAGGCCTGGACGTACGGTCGCCGGTTCTCCCGGTCGTAGCGCACCCAGGCCACACATGCCTGGAAGACTTCGGACTCGCAGCGTACATTAAGCTCATCCCGGCTGATGAGGGTGACCAGCTGACAGTGAGACAAGTTGAAGAACTCCTCCTGGGTCGCCACCTGGAAGCAGGTGTAGGGATAAAAACTTTTAATCAGTGTTTTTACAACCAACAAGCTGAGCTCTGATCAATTAAACATAGAAAAACGTCTATTAGTCGTGAAAATATTTGGTATTAGGTAATAAAAAAGAGGAATTTAAACAACTATGTTGAGGAAAGGAGACTAAGATTCAGAATAGGGATACAATTTAGGATTATTTTTATTATCACTTAATCTGACCATAATTTTCTCAATTGACTGGTTGATTGTTTGGACTGTAAAAAAAAAAAAAACAGAAATTAGTTACAAATGCCCATCACCATCTCCTTAAGACCATGATCACATCTCAGGATAGTTTGTTTTGTCTGTCCAGTCCAAAACCAAGAGATATTCAGCTTCACTATCACATATGACAATGAAAAGCAGCAAATCCTCATAGTAGCTGGTACCAGAAAATTGTGGTAGTTTTCTTGTGCTGATTCATGTTCTGTCTATCAATTAATAGATTAATAGACTAATCATTTCAATGTCAGGACAACAGTTGTATTATGTTTAACACAGCTGTCTGTAAAACAGTGACTGAAAACTGTTTAAACAAATCCAACTACTGCCAAAAATAATTCAAAACATTCTGTGACACTCTGGTCAAATGTCAAGATTATCTGGGAGATAATAGAGGAAAAACATAAGACTTATTTAGACTGGCACACCGACTAAATATCCAGGAAATCCAAATCTTTGGAGGGGCATGTACGCATCAAACATTACACGATTTGCGTATAACTTTTGATAAACACAAAATAGTTTTCCAAAAAAAACTGTTGTCATCCGGGTTTACCTAATTTCTTTATATCAAAAGACATGAGACTAACCCAATGAGAGATATTATGCAGGGCATATTTGACTCAGTGCCCTGTCTAACCAGCTGCCGCTCTGTCTGTCCTTATCAACGTGTCAGGAATCAATATTAAGTTTTTGTTTCTTTGTTGCACTGCATTGTACTGTCTTCTTTTGGAGTCAGGTATGCTCCAACCACATGTAAACCCACACACACCACTCTTCGTGACTCACAGCTTGCATTCTTGATAATCAATGTAAGCAGGTCTGAAGAGAAAAAAAAGCCAGCCAGCAAAAAACCACAGCGGAACAAGTGAAACAGCCTTTACTTTACACACAAGTCCCCTGGTACAAATAGTAGCCTACTATAAAAAGTGAAACTCAGTTTCCTTTTTCAGTTATGAGCTGTGAAGGTACATTTATAATGTATCACTGTTGTAGTAGTTAAATATGATTGATTATTTTATATGACTTTTAGATTACATTACTTAAGCTGCTGCTATGACTTTTTAAATGAGCATGTCATTGCCCTCAAATTTAGTCAAACCACAGTGTTTTTTCCTGACTGACCAGGAAAAATATGCAACCAAAGCTGATCTATGACAGTAGGGAACGATCACTAAATGATGCCAAAAAATTCAGACAACTCATTTGCTGTTAAGAAGCAATTACACTGCTAGACGGAGCAGCTCTTACTTTCATGTGCACCTGGTACAGCCTGACTGATACCATGTCTGTTCATAACAACAGGCAGCTTGCCAAGTTTCTTCCAAATCTTGTGACTCCAGTCCTTTCAATGCAAAGTTTGGTAGTGTAATGGTTAAGATGAATACCGCATAAGTACAATGTTTCTCAGTTGGGTACCTTTGTTGCACGTCAAACTCCTTTTTTTCTCTCTCCTCACATTTCCTGTCTGTTTCTACACTGTCAACTATCAAAAGAAGGCAAAAAACAAACTTACAAAAATGATTACAGACAAAACAGAGGAGCTTGTTAGAAATAACTGTCTGATATTCACCTGGCTGAAATTCATGTAGATGTACTCTCGGGCCTTCTGGTGGAGCTCTGTGCAACCAATCTGCTCAGCAAAGCTGGCGATGCCAATGGCGTTGCTCGGGTCGAGCTGCTGGACCAAGAAGTCGCAACAGGCCTTCACCACGCTGTCTATCTGGTACATGACAGCGCCATTCATCACGTGGATCACACACTTCTCGCCCACAGAGATGCTGGCTGTGTAGGCAAACTCTATCAGCCTGTCCATAACCTGAATGGGTGAAGAGGACAAAGGATTGGGGGAAGGTGACGACAGAGTACAGGGAGAAGAAACGGGGTGAGGATAGAAGAGAAAGTTACTTGGAGAGAAAAGGAGGGGGAATAACGCTCTATTTAACTGCCTATTCATTTCTCCCTGGAAAGTACAGACAGATTGGCATCTCATAAGCTAACAAGTGGTAGATACTGTGTCCATGTGTGTATCTATGTGAGCTTAGTAAACCTCCAGGGTAAGTAAGAGAGGTCAAACTAAGTGCACTCTGCCAAGTCTCACAGTACTTTTCACTGCAGTAAGATCAGAAGTGCAACTTGTCTCAATCACACAGAAAACCACTGATGATTCAAACGTTTTGTTTTTTTAATTTAATTAGAAGAACATTTACAACTGAAACTCCTTGTTGTAAGGATGATATTACCATGGCAAGAGGCTGAGACCTTTAATTTAACCACTGGCTTATACTAGAAGAATAAAAAAGTGGTTTTATTAGCATTTTGTAGTTGTGACAGTATAGTGGAAAATGTGCCAATAAAAACACCTTTATGACAGCCATAAGTCCAATCACTTCTTCTTTGATGAGACCCTGAATCATCCTTAATGGTAGTGAGTGTGGAGATGAATGGTGACTGAAATAGTATGTCAATTCAAATAAAGCATCAAATAAGAATAAGACATCTGACTCACCCTGGGGTGAATCCCCTCGATAGGCACTAACTCCATACCGCACTCCTTCAGCCCATTGGTGAACATGGCCCTGAAGACCGGGGATGAGGAGGCCAGCACCACCTTGTGAGCCACGAAGTCTACCGCCTCCAGGTCTTTGTAGCGCACGCGGAGTGTGACGTCGCACAGCTGGCGCTCCAGACGCAGCTCGTTCATGATGGCGAAGGCAGCTGCTGTGTGGCTCTCTAGCGTGTAGCTGAAGACGCGGTGGCCGTTGCGCGTGGACGGAGTCACCAGCGCTTTGCATTCTGTCAGGCACTCTGTCATTTCCTACCCTTTCTCCTCCTCCTTAGTCTCTTTCTCAAGAACAGCAGACACTGTTATGGAGCATCCTTGCACCACATGCAGGCATGGGTAAAATAAAATAAAGTCTCTCCTGGGTACGCCTGGTTTTTGTCTGTGTGGAAGAGTTCACGTTTAAATCGGTTTTATGTGGACATGAGGATTTCCTTGCTCTGTTCAGTGCTTGAGTCCAGCCATACTGCTCATTACGGCATTATTAGAGACTACAATGCGAGCTGCTACTCATGGCTGGGTGTGCTGTAACATGTCGTGGTTCCAACATAATCAAAATGTCTTTGAGTTCAGGAGTCGAGCCGAGAGCAGAATTGAGTTAGAGAATAATAGGCATGGAATATTTCGGCGACAGTAAGAACTGAACAAGTGAAAATACTGAAACAAACCTCTTTCAGCTCAACTGTTTGTGTCGACAACAGAAGTGTTTTTCCTTCCACTCTCGGTGATGTCGACAGAAACTTGTCAATCAATCCTGACAATAAAAACGGTCTATTACAATACGCGTCTCTTCTCTAGGGAATCGTCTTTTTTTTTAAGGTTTTTGTCACCAAATTTATTTAAAGTGCTCAAATGTGTTCAATAGAGCAATTCATCTGATAAAAAATAAACAGATTTGAAGATTAACGTTTGTGAAATCTGGGGCAGGTCTGTCCTGCATATTGATTTCTCTAGAGAGGAAAAGGAAAAAAAAAATCTGATTTACAGCTTCATTTTAGAGAGGTAATAATTAAATCTGCCTTCAGAGTGCTTCGCTTCTGCTGAGAGCTGCAAAGTCAGAAACTGTAGATGAGGCAGCGGAAGCGTTGTCGACTGAAAGGAAAAAAAGAAGCTTGAGTGCCAAAAGTGTCATAAGGGTAACTTGGAGCCCTTGGGAATGAGAGGGGTGTTCAGTGGCTTTCTCCGGAGACGTCTTCCTTGAGGTTTCCCAGCTAAGGAATTTGTTTGCACTGCTGTGTTTACTAGGAAGCTGTTGGCTCAGCTGACAACTGGGGGGGAAGAGGGAGAAAGAGACAGTGAGTTTTTATGTATATTCGTTGATTATACACTTTAATAAGGCATGGAAACATACAGTTTATAAACCCTGTCACTGTTTAAATCTTTGTATACATCTACTAAATGCTGACTAATACATTGTCTCGTGTAGGAAGTGGCTCAGCACCAATCTCTTTCCATCAACTTACACAACACAAGTTTAACCACTGTGTTCTACCTTACGTCATGCCTGTCACACCCATGGTCTATTCTTCCTGGTGCAGTTCACTGGGGTCAAGGTTTCCTCCTTGTCATGATGCTTATGCCATTTTCTAGTCATGATGACAGCTAAAAAATCAGATTCTTTTCATCTTTGATTGTTAGGTGTTTCTGGTAAGAAGATGATTGAACCTCTCAACATATGAAAAGAAGTTTGAAAAACTTGTTGCTTCTACAACTAAACCCAGAAGCAAATTTAAGAGCATTGCATTACTTAAGAATCTAAATATCAGCAAAAAAATTTGAAAAATATGGCATAAATTGAATGTATAGAGAATAGTGAGGAAGTAATGCCCATTTTAAAAGGACTCAAAGGGGTGACTCAAATTAGACTTTAATTTAGCTGGCCAGCATGACTGAGTGGTTATACTCTGTCCTGTGACCAATCCAGCTGGGGGGCTGGAGCAGAGGGAACGGTTTGCACAACATCCCCCAATTCTCACTAACAACAGACACATGCAAACGTATCAACACAAGCTTCCAACAATTTAACCAACAAACATCATCTTTCAATCTGCATCAAGGGCCACTTTCACTTGGAAAAATCAGGAGCAGCGAGAGATAGCTATGCAGACAAGTTTGGAAATAAATACTTCTACTGGGAATATGTGGGCTCAGAAGGAGAAGAACATTCACACTGTTGCACACCATTAAAATAACCTGGACGGTTGCTACAAAGTGAACACCTCTCTTTCCTGTCAGTCCAACTTCTTCTTTTCAGAATATGAACTGACTGTTACAATAACGGGCTCTAATTGTCTAATGTCTTATGGAGAAGAGTCAGAATTACTCAGCAACAATGTCACTTCAGAGTTACATAACAAAGCACCCATAAGTTGTGCACACAGTAACCGTTAACCTGAAGTGGTGATAAGAGGACGCAGTGCTCAGGCCAGAATGTATGGCCTTGTTGCTTTCCAATCTCCCAGGAGGTTACCGAGTAATTCCTTAATCAGTAAGGATGAGGAAACAAAATATTTGTTATGTCTAGGCATTTTTATCTTATCCAAAGATGGTGGCATGTCAGTGGCCATCGAGTAGCTCCATGAACGCAGTCAGCCAGCCAGCAGTTAAGCCTGCTGTAATATGAAACACGCCATGATTCCCATTTACTGCTGTGCTCATCTCCCTCCAGGTTTCTGGGTAAAATAGTTTCACAGCAGAACATATTGCTCAACTCGCTTGCTCTCGGAGGCGGTCAGAAACTGCTTGCTGACAAACAGGCTCGCAGAGTCTAAGTTGGTACCTGCAGCATAGCTCTGCAGTTATTCCGGTACCGATAACAACATCACAAATGCTTCTGATACTACCTCAAATACCGAGTATGAACAAGTATGCAAGTTTATGCACCGATCTGATACCATGTAATTTATTAATAAACTTTATACTTTGACACTTGGATAAAACAGCAGTTACAAAAAATCAATTATTCGCCTCTCTAAAACAGTAGCTGCCAGTGGCTGCGCAGTGCTACTTCCTTTGTAAGCTACTGTTTTAAAGTGGCGAAGAAGAAATTATTTCTGGTAAGTAGTGTAACGTTAGCTGTAAGCAAGGCTTTAATTTCGAGGGGTGGCACAAATGTAAGGATAACTAGTGTAAGTTATTATTTATTCCTGGATTTATTTATTTTTCTTGACTGACAGTCAAATTAGATAATAAAAGAGAGATTCCATGGCATTCATGTATCTGTTCATGTTTTACAAAGGGTTTAACCTGAGGCATGCCTTACAATGACAGCAGTCATATCACATCCATACAGGGTTAGTAGTATACAGCTAAACAAACAGGTAGTTTGGTCCAAACCAAAGATATTGGTAGGAAGATATTTGTTGTCAGCTCCATTAGAGCTGAAATGATAAACTGATTTATTGATTAACAGATAATTTGTCTACTTTGATGAACAACTCATTGTTTAAATAATTTTGTGTGTCTGATATGATAGCAGTGTGTCCTTCTTTTGGTTTTGGTAGATCACATTGGGCTCCAGGAAATGGTGACTGCTGCTATTTCATAAACATTTACAGCTGTACCTAACAATCACTTCCAGTATCAATTTATCTGCAGAGTACTTCCTCTATTAAATTGGAATAAAAATGGCCATCACAATTCCCTAAAATCCTACAGTGCTGAAGTTTAGATTACAATGCTGTTACAGTGATGTTGACAAGAATGATACACAATAGAGAAAAATAGCAAATCCACACAAACTCAAATATTTTCTTGAAACATGACTTAAACAATTATTCAGTAAAGTTGCTCATTAACTGTCTGAATGTTTGCTAATTGATTAATTGACTAATTGTTTCAGTTCTACAAATGATTAGTCACTTACTCTTGGAAATAATCAACAGATTAATCAATAATGAAAATAATTCTTATTTGCAGCACTACATTAAACACATCTAGACTGGACGTCTATATATACATATATATATATATAAAAATTGGAAACATCAGTGAGAACAGTGAAACCTATGACACAACACTCAACCTCATACACTCTCACAGTGTGATTGTTCCTCAGTACTTGAGGACTTTCTGTAACACCTCCAAAGACCCCTGATAAACCCCGCACCTCAGTTTGGGAACCACCGTTCAGGCCTGCAATCCTTGGATGCCATTCAGCAGGGATTGCACAATAACTGGAGTGACTAAAACTTTAAAGTTAATAAGAGTTGCAGCTCACAGGAGACATTACACAGCAGTGTACGCAATTTTTAAGGCTGCAAAGCAAAAAAAAACGAGGACGAGCCAAGAGTAAAACAAACAGTGTTTAACATGTTTCATGGACATTTTGGCAAAGAGCTTTCCTCGGTGACTCATCCTGAACTCTTCACCGAGCAAACAGTGGAACTGGATGTACCAAAACATGACCCAGAAGGGAAGCCAGTCCTTACATAAACCCAGGTGGAATTAGATTTCCGCGGCATCTAGCTAACGTGAAGAGCTTTCACACAAAGCCCCCCGGTCCAGTCACTAGTTATATACACTGATCATTTCTGCGCTTGTTTTGATCAAAAATAAACCAGAGCGCTGGCATGCACCGAAAATAAGGGTAACACAGGTGAAGCAGGCTTGACTAAATCCTCTGTTTGGTCTGCGACAAAAGTGAACTCAATGTGTTCATGACAAAGCACCGGAGACACCACAAATAACAAGTTAAATGTTTCGGAAATAGAGCTGACAGCGAAATAGGCTCCTAATAATAGACAGCAGCGTAACGGCTGTGATCCGACCCGAGCTCAAAAATGCTAACAAAGCGATCTCCAAACATTTCTCTACTGCCAGCCGCCCCCTCGCTTTGAAATCTCCACACAATACAGCTTGTATTAACAATTGCTGGCTGCTAAATGTGTAATTAAAGAAACTCACGTAGTCTACTTCAAATCCTCCATCGCTGTCTGCCGACTGTCGAGCTGTGCGCCACATAGGAAGGAGGGGGGGAAAGCTGTAACTCACCGTGACTAAGCATTGTACCGGCCTCTTCTCGCTTTCACAATAAGAGTCCGCCTCCACGGCGCTGGACCCGCCTCCGTTGAAGAGTAATGGCAGTGACATTCGTCCCGAGGGAGGGGGCTCTTATTGAGAAGGAGCTCTCAGAGCGAAGGAAAAACAAGGCCGATAGTTGGCAGAGTGCCATAAACTGTAGCTTTAACATCAATCAAATCTGCGACAAATTAAATAAATACCACCGACGTGATAAACGTGTAGAATGTGACTGGTACACTTTGTAACACGTCGAAGGGGATATGCCGTCATGTTAAGTAAAGGTTCATCTCAAACTATACAAGGACAAATTCAGTTACATCGCTTTAAAGCAATGTGAACAAATTTTGAAATGTCAATAGGAAATTACAAAAAAAGCTATTGTTGAATGATGTGATGTGAAAAACATAATGGCGCTCAAATGCCCTCTAATAACCCTATAACTCAAATTGCTTCCTCATTTGTGCAGCTCACCTTGCTTGTTAATCTTCCTTCCCCTAAACATCCATGTTTGTGAATGGCTCCTTCAGTACAAAGCAGCTCCCGAGCAATCTGCTTGCTCCGGTCAGGTGCTGACAGACCAGCAAGTTTTTTCCCTTCTTGCAAAATACGTAATTCAGGTCAATACGACAAATTATAGCCTCTATTCTGCTTAATAGCCACAAGGTGGCACCAAAGCCTAATAGTGACACTGCAGGTCTAAAGATCCACTTTGAGTGACTAGCTCAAAAAACTTGTTCCCTGTCTCGAGGAGGTTACGTTTTCACACGTGTCTGTGTATTTATCAGCAGGATAACATACTGAACCGATTTGCACCAAACTTGGTGGAGAGATGGGGCATGGGCCAGAGAAGAACTAATCACATTTTGGAGCAGAACCAGATCATATATTATGAATTTGATTTTTTTCTCTGAAGTCTGGTCCATGTGGTTTGACGTTGGCCTTCGTAAGAGTGAACTTCTATTTGTCAAATTAATGAGTTTTAATCATTTGGAAATGAACTGCCAGTAATTGTATAGTACAAAATATTTCAGCTTTGATGCCCCTATTGCCAGGATTCACAGTTGATTACATCAAATAACTCAAGCTGTGATTACATGTCTACTCCCTAAGGCTAAATGAAATAGATGATAAAGCATCGACAGTCATGATAAATCCTTGATATGATATGACAGGCCTTGAATCATCCTTCACTTATAATTCCCCAGAGTGACTCTGCCCTTACTATGTGTATAGTTATAGTCAGAGGAATTAGGTGAGGTTAGCCTTGGGACACCACATAGACAATCCTAGACAAGTGTCATACTGTCTGTCTGTCTCTCATGCCTCTGGGAGGTAAAATCTGCAATCATATACAGCTCTGAGGTCATTTTTGTGATTTACTTTTGTATACAATACCATCTTCTCTATCTAATAAAGTAACTACCCAAGCCAAAGCTCTGGTAGGTGTGGAGCAAGGAGCAGTGCAGCATGCATCTGTACATCTGTAATGCAAACTTGTGTGTGGGATTGTCCTTGGTGAGCATAACAAATGACTTATGACTTCTACTTGTCCAGTTTGTTGTATGA
The DNA here is from genome assembly GCF_002260705.1 of Seriola dumerili. Taxonomy (NCBI): domain Eukaryota; kingdom Metazoa; phylum Chordata; class Actinopteri; order Carangiformes; family Carangidae; genus Seriola; species Seriola dumerili. The sequence continues at coordinate 50,875 of NW_019175342.1, forward strand.
TTTCAGCAGCAGGAAGGAAGCTGGAGGACAGGAATGATTCCCTGACTTGCTGACCCCTGTCAGCACGCACAGTGATGGTGAATGCAGCCAACATCTGGAGGAACATCTGCACCCATACAAATCATATCAAAGGTGTCCCAGTGCCTGTGGTACCAGTTATTGTAGGTAAGTATGTCTGTGGGTCACTGAAGATTAAATCTAAAGTGAAAAAACTATATAGTTTGTCACGCTGCCTGTTTGGTAACACTAGACTTTGTAGCAAATGGATGTGTGCCTTTGCACACAGTCAGCTTCCTCTGAGAGGTGTGAAAATGTACCTAAATAGATTACCTTGGTTATAGCAGTATTTGCATTAGCTAAAGATTGCCAAGCAAAACTGTTCTTATGTTTAGAGTCAGAGGAGTTTGTAATCTTAATAACGTTTTAGAGCAGTGCCAAACCTCCAGGATTTGCGGTTACAAAATAACAAGATGTCATTTCACATTTGTTAGTCTTTCCATTTGTGGCATTTATAATAATCATACCCTAAAGCAGTGTTTCATAATTGTATGAGCTAAAATGCCAAATAAAACCCACACAATATTTCTCTTGAACTAAACCCCACAGTGGGACTACAATGTCTCTTTAAGTCATGGGTAATACAGAGAAATACACAACCTTCAGTTGAATTAACAGCCTGTTGAGTTTGTCCTGTCCACAGAAGGTACAGTTCCCTGTGAACTAACGTTAAAGCCAGTTGCAAATGTACATTCTCAATTTCAGCCATGACAAGCGTGGACAGCAGGTCAAAGTGAAGCGATGGCCAATTGTACCCACAGGTTGATAGAAAAAGGAAAAAGAAATATGGAGTGTTCAATGTCTGGATAAAAGCTGCATTGTATGGCGCTTGAGCCGTCCTCAGACATGCAGCGCTTGTAGAAGAACACTGCATGTAGGCCAATGCCATTACCAGATGTGAGACAAGGGGGTTGACTTCCTGTGGTGCTTCTTCAAGAGCTGTTCTTCCATTCATGCAACCTCAGACACACATAAAGAAATACACACAGATATGCATTCATGAATGCACCATTTCAGTGCGCACACAATCAAAATAAACCAAAAACTCTTTGGAATCAAAAACATTTTATTTCTTTTATGAAAAGAAAGATAAAGTCTGCTAGCCCTTTCTCATCACAAAATAGATATAATTTACAATATAGACGATATAAAAAGTCTTCAGAAATACAAAAGGTTCACTACATGAATTACAGTACAAAAAAAGCACACTGCCTCTTCCATCAATTAAGGTCTTGTAAGACTACACTAAAAAGCAACTGTATAAAAAGGCTGATGTCAAACTCATCTCATAATAAGAAAAAAATCCGTACCTTAAACTATAACCAGAAATATTCTGATAACACAATGAACAGTGAAGGGAAGAATTGGAATAATTACTCTTTGATGAATCTGTTCTGGCTCTGCGTGATTTAGCTTAAAAGTGCAGGCACATTCTTGTCCTTAAAACTCCAGATGCAGCTGGATGATGAGGATTCATTGCATCTACAACTTTTTTTCGCAAGTTGAAATTTAAATTTCTGATGAAATCATGTATCGGACCTTTTCTTACAGGTGATTGCAGCTGATTTGGTTTCAGTCAGAGTTTAACTACTGTATATCGGCAGGTTGCAAGAGAAAGAAAGCATTGTTACATCTGTCAGTTAATCACATCATATGGTGACATTTTGATGGTTTTAGTTTCTGTAGAGGTTTTCCTGCAGATGTCAGTCTGACATTTAAGAATCTAAAACACTAACGACAGCAAGTGTCCGCTTGGCATCAGATAGGTTAACCATCTGTCAGTTCAAAACATCCCACCCTCCCGCAACTCTGCCACAACATTCTCCACTGAGTTGTCTTTGTATGAACAGTTAAAAGTGAGTGCTACCTCGCCTTTCTCTCTCCCTGTAACTCTCCCTGCATCACGTACACAGATACATATAGGGGTGCTTTTATCATATCAAATCTAGCACACAATGGTGTCTGTGATGTATTTAAGGCACTTTGATAAGACACTGCAAAAAGAAGGAAAAACAGCCACACTCATTCACCATTAACCCAGCAGGTTTTGGTGAAAATGTCACACAATTTACACTCTTTCAGTCATGAAAGTCTTTGGGTTTACAAAAAACGTCCTTCCTGGCTTCAACACAAATGTAATCCAAGGCTGCTGCTCCGTTCATTGTGATATTTCAGTGCAAATTAGTTAAGGAGAGTCATCACTTGCATTATACTCATAAAAAAATGTTTGTTTGCTTGTTCACATTTGAATAGCATCCTCATGGCTTTTTGTTCTGTAATCGTGTCACAGTGAAGTTCGTGGATGTGATTTTATGGCTTTTACTGCACCACTTTTGACTTGGCAGAGCGAGACATCTAAACATGATTCTCTTGTGCCTCCATAATATCTGTTTCTGGCTATACTTTATATTTGAGTATACCAGAACTGCTTCCTCTCTATAGAAGTTAGACATGTGCTGCATGTCCTCTTGTTTAGTGGGAAACCCATTCATACATTTATGGACTCAACGTCAGTCTCTGTCCTTATGACTTGAAGAGTTTGGGGTAAAGAGCTTTAATTGGAGATGGGGTTGTGACAACGTTCCCAGAGGAAACGGTCGTCTCCACTCCCCCCTCTAACTTCTGGGATGCCACCTCAGTCTTACTGAAACTGCACTCCAGGAACGGCATCCCGATCTTCTTTACTTGGCCATCTCTGGTCATCAGACACGGCCGACAGAGCAACCTCAGAATGGCTCTCCTCATGTCTTTACTGGTGAGAGTGTAGATGATGGGGTTGAGGAGTGAGTTGACCATGGCTACTCCCAGGAAGTAATCTGCCTTGTAGAGCAGGCGGCAGCTGAGGGTTGGGCAGAAAAAGTCCAGGAGGAGTAGGAGGAAGAGGGGCAGCCAACAGGCGATGAAGACGCCCAGCACAATGGTGACTGTCTTGAGGAGGGCGATGTACTTCTGTGACTTCCTCGCTAAGCCTTTTCGCATGCTGCCCGACAGGCCCAGCCGCTGGCGCTGTGTGTTGGTGCGGACAATGCGGAAAACTCTGGCATAAAGGACCACGATGGCCAGTAGCACTGCACTGAACACAGAGACGCAGCAGAGGATGTAGCTCTTGGCATAAAGAGGGAGCACTGTTGAACACTGGTCCAGTCTGTGGATGCAGTTCCATCCCAGAATCGGTAGGACCCCCAAAAAGCCTGCCAGGGCCCAACTTGCACCAATCAGTGCCAACATCCGTCCCCGCTTTGCCCCGTGGTATGGCCTCATTGTCACCATAGTAACATGTCGTTCAATTGCAATGGCCAGCAGGCTAATGATAGAGGCAGCCAGAGTGATGAAGACCCCTCCCTCCCTGAGGAACCACAGCAATGGCGTCAGTTTCAAAGTATTAGGTCCGGACATGATAATGTTGGCCATGTAGGTAATCCCAGCCAGCAGGTCAGACAGAGTCAGGTTACCCAGCAAGTAATACATGGGCAGGTGGAACTTCTTGTTCCTCCAAATGGCGATGAGAACCACAGCGTTCTCCAGGACAATGAGGAGACATACCACCAGGAACGCAATGCCCTCAGGTTTGAGTCCCTCACGGTAGCGGTCTTTCTGCAGCTTGCCAGTGTGGTTGTAATGTTCCACAATGACAGAATTGTCCTGGTACTCCCAGAAGAAATGCAAGTACCCAGGAGAGGAAGGAGTAGGGTAGGTGGGGAATATGGGTGTAGAGGGTGAAGTCCCCACATGAGCAGAACTTGAAGCCTCCATGCTTTATATTGCTTTTCTTCTATTCTGACTGCAGTCAGTGGCTATAAAGTCATTTTTGTTGACATGCTTTTGGCAGTAGGAGCTGTGAAGAATTAGTCCAAGAACCAAAAAGATACAAAAAAGTCTGAGCTCCTTCAATAAAAGGAGGAATTACATGAAGCTGATAGAGTGTAATCCACCAAAATCCCTAGATGTTTTCCTTGTTGCCAGTAGACGGTGCTCTTGAGCTCTGTTTGTCCTGGTTAGAGGATCCAGACTCTGCAGAAAGGCATAAAAAATTCAGATCCTTAAAGATTAACTTGAAAACATCCCACTCTTAAATTACAATAAATAAATGAACACTTACACATGTTTAGAGAGTTTAGGACTAAACTACACTGATATAAAAGTCATTTAGCTAAATGAGTCAAAATTCATGAATTAACTCACAGAAAAGCAAAGCGTATGCTGGTGATGTGATTACTGAAAATGAAACCATCTACCTCCTGCCCTGACACATGCAGTAAAGTATAATGTTGCCAGACAGGTTGACTGCAAATATTCCTGTGACATTTGAGCATAAAACTTAAACCACAGGCATGATCTTATGACATCTGGTAAAACAGATGAGACTGAGTTATTACTGCTGTTTGTGTTTGTAGAGCAGAATGTGATACTAAAGGCCAAACGGACAGAGGGATCATTGTAATGTCAAACAAACATTTAGTCTTTCCAGTTGTGTTTAAAGTGTATGTCAGTCAGTGTAAAGTTGTTAGACAAGAACCATCATAACATGTGCACTTAATTTGGCACACATGCAGCTGCTTTTCCCTCCAGCATCACCGTTCCACTTTCACAGTGTAGATGAGGGGTGTTTGAAGTGCCCCGCACATGCAAATACACTTTAAACCTCCAAAACCAAAACAGCGCGTCCAAAGTTTATGGCATTTGCAAACTATACTCATAAATGCACTGAAGATTGTGGTTGAATTGTTTTAGCTTAATGTTGAAAACAATCAGGGGCGATTAGGGTTGCATTCCTCTGAGTCTCTGTCGTGTGAGGGAATGTTTTTCTCGCTTCTTGAGTCATATGTTAACATTTAACAAATGGTCTGGAGACTTGAACCTATTCAATCTGTTGCCAAGAATTTGGGAAATTAATGTAACTTGTCCGCGTTGGCCCAAACATCTGAGTGCAGAGTGGTGAGGAGTTCAGATTGGATGAAAATATGAATGGAGAATAGATGTTTCAATGTGAATTTATCCATGAAGAGAGAGAATGCGTAGAGTATATTATAATTGCAAGCATCAGTATTTGAACTGAGAATAATAACTAGATTTTTCTTTATATATTAAATACTGACTTACATATTATATTGACTTACATTAAAAACAAAGAAGAAATAATAAGGGGAATTTGCAAGTAAAATTCAGTCAAATGTTTTAGCAGCCGTTTTCACAGGTGTAAATGGTTTCATAAAGCAACAGATTTGCTTAAACACAAATCACCAAATGTCCTTAAAACTCTGAAGGTGATCATTACTTTTCTCCAAACATTCTGTCCTATATAGACATGACACAGATTCAACTGCATGAAAAATGATCTGGAACCAATAATGCCAATGACAACATCATCTATCACATACAGCATCAGACATTACCTTGAAATTGTTGTGGCATTTCCCTTATTGTGCGCTTCATCTGCTTTTCAGTGAGGAGAATCCAAACACCAGCACCAAGTGACTCACAGTCAAACTGACAAGGCAGAGGGAGTGAAGTGAGAGCTTAGTTGAAACATGCAACAGTTAAAGGGGGTTGGTCTGTCTCTCTGTCTCTCCCCCTCTCTCTCTCTCTCTCTCTCTCTCTCTCTCTCTCTTGCATACATTAACACAGACATTTGAGTGCATGCGCACACAGATACAACAAAAGCATTTCTTCTGGCTGCATGCTAAAAGTTCTTTAAATCTGTATCATGTCTTCAGGATGTGTGATCAGTGGTGATTACACAGGCACAACAGTTGTAGGTGTGAGATGTTACATTTCAAAGTTAACACTATGTCAACTTATAGGCTAACACAAATAGGTGCTATAAACTGAATCTTCCTGATATAATCACAAAGACTTCTCTTCCTGGACTTTTCTCTTCCTGGTACATTGATAAAATCATGACAGCAGGAGAAAACAGTTGACTTTGCTTGACTTGGGCCTTCTCAAGTTTTTTCCCCCAAATTCATGAGAATTAATTTTCAGGTGTTTTGAATAAATACTACTAGTTTCCAACCTCCTTAAAGAAATGAAAGGTTTGGAAAACTTTGCTGCCATTTTACTGGAAGAACCAGTTTTTGAAAAGAAAGGGCTCAGTATAAACTCCCCAAACTCCCTGTGCCAAGCGAAATGTGGACACTGAGCTTTTGTATTTCTCGAGTTCCTGATAATTTAGATTTATCGCTCCCACGATTATCTATTCTACAACCCCTACTTGTGCAGCCGGGGAAGTGAAGTGAATCTGATTCACATGGTCTGTGTAGTGATGATGACATCCCAATTTCCACTGAGACTGTAGCATGCTGTGACATGCAAACCTCCCCTGCATGGCCTGCAGAAGTTTTTATCAGGACAAAAACAGAGCAAGGGAGAGGTGAGAGGGATCCTGCGTGAGCCTCAAATAAAACTTTCACTGGTTTGTTGTATGTTTCAAAGCCAGTGCTTGGCAGGATGCACATGCTGTCCTTCATTCTGTACACATATGATACTGTAGTAGATGCAGGAACACATGAACTCACTGTCCCTCTGAACACATCTGAAACAGCTGTGACTTTGCTTTTGCTCTAATATGCTTCCATTACTCTGGTATTTAGGTATTTCAAACAAGTTTCCGTACCCACAGTTTTTTTTGGCAGTTGGAAATCCTGCTCTCTATCCGGCTGCTCCTCTGATACGTTACAGTACAGTGTGTGGCTATTCAAACAGAGGCTTCCTTCAGCTAAACCTGTTTGTTGTGGGATTACCTGGTTCAGCTGAGGAATCCTGTGGCTCCTTTGTGTACGTCTGTGTCTGTTTCTGTCTTTGTTTTTTTTCTTTTCTCCTCCCGTCATCCCACCTCTTCTACATTTTACTCTGTCTCTCTCTCTCTGCTTCACATGTTCCTCGTCAAAATTTGTGTTTTGTGTCTGACAGGGTCAAGTGCCGGCTTTTCAGGCCCCTGATAATGTCCCTCAAGTCAAGTGTGACCATTGACATACTGGCACACATTGAGTCAACAGATCAACTGCTCACAATACCAAGAGCCAACTCATGAAAAAGGGTAGTGTGCTCAAGGTTTTGTATTGAAATGGGATCACTCCGAGCTGTTGGCTGAAATAAGAACATCTTCTCCCCTCACAAAGGACGGTCTACTTGCGTCACTGTGAAGCCAGAAGGCTGCAGTGCTATTTAATGTATGTATGTACAGTATTGTATCTGCATGTATGTGTAGCCACAGTGCAGGAAGTTGGTAAGTGAACTCTTCTCTACTGCATCTCTGTTTGAATGTACGTCTTTGTGTGTGTGTGTGTGTGTGTGTGTGTGTGTGTGTGTGTGTGTGTTGCATGTTTCACCCACACTCCCTGTTGTCTGCTCCGCTGTGTGGAAGAGGCGAACCCTTTCAGGAGATTATTAAAGAGTAATATCCTGCCGGGGTGAATGCAGAGTCTGCACATCAAAGCCTAGGAGAGCAACGGGACTCTGACACTGAGGATGAGTAGTCTAACAGACCGACAGGACTCACACTACCCTGCACAGGAAGGAAAAGCTGTCCTCTTTCATCTCCTCTTCTTGATCATTTGAGGGTTACTCAGTCTTGTCTGTGTCTATTTCCTTGTTACTGTTTCTGTCTTTATCACAGTTTTGCTGATATTTTTTTGACTCATTTTCATCACATTTTTCTGTCTTTTATAGGCCCAACTTTCTACACTGGAAACACACACCGCACGGATTGCCCCTTTCTGGTATTCTTAACGTATGTTTTTGGCCACACACGCACCGCTGTGACGCTGACTGCTTTCAGCTGAACCAGCTCCTCTTGGGTGTGGATGTAATGTTGACCTCGATAGATCAGTCATGTGACCAACAGGACCTCTTTGTGGTGCATAAGGGGTTTACATTTGGTCGACCACAGCTGCCCCAGCTGATTTGATTCTACCAAGGGAGTGATGTTATGATGGCGTTTGTAAGCTGGCAGCGCTGGCGACTACAAATCTTAGCTGTAGTGTTAATATTTTTACATCCTTGATGTTTTGCAGCCTGTGTGAAGAGACATGGTTGTCAGAAGTAGGCGTACGCTGCCAGCAGAAAGTTTCGGAAATCAGGACCACCCGTAGTTTGAGAGTTGGAAACATGTATGGCATCGTGGTATTTATTTCACTTTTTGAAGGTGAATTTTGGCCTGCACATGAACCTGACCCACGCTTCCTCTCACTGCAAGAAAAGTACCCAGACGTTATTTCACAGCTTCAACTTTTGCCTGTCAGACATTCATAAGGGTTGAGGTTTTGATTACCTAAGAGGCAGAGATATGAGCATGGCATATTGGGCTTTAAAACACCATCTAAATGCTCCTCTCCTGCCAAGTCCACTCCAGCCCTCTTCCTCATCACCTAAACACTTCAGCCTGGGGTCTCTCTAAGGCTATCACACGGCTGCCCCTCCTGCAATCTATCACCACTCAGTCCTCAGTCCTAATCCACTGATAAGTCCCAAAAATCAGACTAGCCAGACCAGCTCTGTGACGATAAGAAAACATTCCTCCCTGCTAGCATTTGTATCTCTTTCTCTTTTTTTCTCCTGTTTTTGTCCTGCCACACAGCAGCAGCAGCAGCAGCAGCAGCAGCAGATTGTCCCTCTCCTCTTTTACTTTATCCTCCGCTCTCCACATGTCCATACAGTCTCACTGAAGCGTGGTGTTTACTTTCTAGTATCCAGTCACTCGATGGGCCCAGGGGGTCACGTTGCATGACCTAAGACAGTGCAACCCACTCATCAGTGCATTGTTTGTTTGGATTTTCCAGCCGACTTGCCGCAGTTTGGGGGTCCACTCTGGGGCGATTTACGAGGATCTGTGTTCTTTTGAAGTGCTCGCAGGGCACGGTGGCTTCAGAGGGAGGGATGAGTTGAGGATGGAGTTCAGAGGAAAAGTTGAGGGAGAAAAGGGGAGGGAGGGAGCGTGGGGGGGGGGGGGTGTGGGAAAGGGGTACAGGCGTTCTGGTCTTCTTCTGATGACACTTGAGCGGTTGCTGGGAGATGCGTCGAGGAGCGATGACTCATCACAATTAAGCTCCTCTCTCGCAGGAAATGACCCCCTATTGCTCCAATTACAGTGAAAACAGTAGATAACACCTTTGACTAAGAGAAACTGGTGCTCCCTGTGTGTGTTGCATGGAAGTATGCCTTTGCATGTACATCTGTTTTCTGTGTATTTTTTCACTGTTTGCGGACGGAAGACATCTGAACCCGTCTGCAGTTTTCATCCAGTGGTTTCCATCTTCTACTGTAGGGGTGGTTCAGGTCACTGAGCACTCTGTTGGTGAGCCGGTCTATTTCTTTTGGCTTGGCTGCGTCTCAGTGCCGAAGCTTTGTTGGGTGAGTGTGGCTGGAGTCTGGATGTGTTCACTCCAACATTGGCAGACTGCAGGGCTAATGAGATCCAGATTGAGAATTTTCTCGGTTTAGTGCGTGATACTGAGCCCCCTTTCTCGGCTCCATAGGGCTACAACCATCTCAATCAACCCTCAAGATGATGTGTTCATTCCTGCGATGCCAGAATGAACCCACAACGCCACTCAAGGCTTTGTCCCCAAGGGTATTTTGGGCATGCGTCTGCCAGTTAGAAACTTTGCATACGCTTTCACACCTACAGTATATTCAGTAAACACATCTCTCTCCACATGAAAGGATTGTGCGCTGCCAAATCTTTAACTTCATCAGTGACCTTCAACCAAACCCAAACTAGAACAACTGATCATTTTACCTCTAAAATAAAATATCTCACCCCCAAGTAAACTTCAGAAAGAAATCCTGATAAATTAACATTTTTCTGGGGTTTGTCCATTTTTCCTGAGATGTGGAAGATACAGGAATGTTTTATCTCTCATGGAAAATTTGTGCTTAGAGAATTTATATGCAAAGAATTGTCAGTTATGTTTTTTTTTCATTAAGCCAGGTATAGAGCCTAAAAACTATCTCCAAATCCTCATGAATAAATGTAATCAAAATATCTTACATTAAAGCTGCACTAATCAATGTTTTAATAGTAAATCATTGTTAAAATACCAGTAACAGTGCTATGGCTTTCAGTGTTTTTCAGCTCATTGTTTTGGTTTGAGTTGGAGAGTAAAACAACTAAAAGTAGATTGAATCTTGGACTTACATTTGTCAGGTGTCCAGAAACACAGCTCTAAATTAATGCTAATGTTGCTTTGTGTCACGGGCGGTGTGAATAAACAACTATTTGCTTATACATTTGCGATATCAACTTTAACAGGTGCCAATATGTCACAACAGATTGTCTTGGACCAAAGAAATCACTTAATACAGATTCAGCTTTATCCAACATATATATGTACAATTGTACCCACGGCTTAACAAAATATATTTTTATATGAATTTTCATATATAAGTTACAATAGGATACTTTTTCCTCATATTATATGATAATTGCAGTGGGATTACACTTTTGCAAACACACTCATACACATCTTTGCAGACGCACATGAACATCCCTCTGGGAACATGATGGTAATCAGAGGAGATGGGCGGACAAAGACATTACAACCGCACGGCAGCCATACGGATCCCAGTGGGACGCTCACTCAGGGATTTTGTTGCTTGAACGAGTCCTGCTCTGTTTCTTTTTGGCCCCTTGAAATTCCATCTAGCTCTGTCTTCTTGAAATGAGAAAGAGAGAAGAAAAGGCACCAACCAGTAAGAATGTAAATGAATGCCAGATCTCCAAGTTTTGGCCCCTTTCTGCATCCCGGAATAATTTGTAAAAACGTGCAGCCAAGACGCTGATAAGGTGAGAGTGAGGAGAAGGGCACGAGACAAGCTCAGGCCTGAAACCTTTTTTTTCACTACTTTTCCCCTCTGTTTCTTCTTTTGACTCTCCCTTCTCATTTTCTACTTTTGACCTCCACTCACTTGCTTTCTCAGTAACTCTCCCTTTGTTTCCATTCAGTAGGTGTTTTATAAAGAGAGAGGCTCAGGCAGAGTACCAGCTCAGTTAACCAGACGGTAAGGTTAGCGTGACTGGAAGTAATTTTAAATGAAGGCTGGTTTCCCCTTTTTTTATTCCTTCCAGTGTTTATACATAAAGAGCATACCACTCAAAAAATTGCTGACCTCAGCTGAACAATTAGCCCCTCACATCTCCTTCAAACCAAACCAAAGTGATGCTTACAGCATTAATGGTTCAAAGACTTTTTCCCATTGGTGCTTCAGTCAGTTCAAAGAGGTGAGGAGCATAAAAAAGCAGGTTTGACCCAGGTAACTTAGTACCAGTTCAAATCTTATGAAAAAAAACCCCAAAAGGAAAGTGAGTAGGATTTATGCAACCGTTTGATTCTCTGTTCAGTCCTGTTAACACAATGTTTGGCACAACTTAAAGTGTAAATCTTCACACACAATCACACACAAATAAGTTAATACGAAACACTGCGCCATCACATACTTGCTGGAATCAAAGCTGCAGTTTTCAGCGACAGACTAAACATGTGTCCTAGATCTGAGCTATGTTTTCAACACATTTGGCTCTGCTTCTGCCATCTGATATGTGTTGTTATCCATAAATCATTTCTGCCGCTCTCCTATTCAAGCTGCCTTGTTCAGTTTTTTATGATAGGAAGTTTTATCAGACCAGCAGCACATATCTCAACCATTAGCTCTTGCCGGTAATATATGTCACATCTTACCCCGCTGCCTCGGCAACAGACACCTGAGATGACAATGGGAAAAAGGGAAATCCTCATTTAAAGAACTCATAATGCACACAACCTTTTCATATAGGCCGTTTAGATTCTTGTGTGTAAACCTCCATGTATGGTCTATTTTGTACGACACCCCGGCTCTTTCAGAAAGCCCATTAGTGGAAGTCAACGCTCTGATGTCATTCAAACTCTGCAACCAATTACGTGCGGTTGAGAGAAATTCAAATGCACAAACTTAATGTCTTCCTCGTTTTTTCTGAGCCTCCACATCTATGTGTCAGTCGACCCCCCCCCCCTTTAAAAAACCACATTTCTGGGCTGCTTGTTCCATTGCAGGCAGTTAGATGTCAGGTCACAAGCACACCAGCAGCTGGGTCCTGTTTCAGTGTGCTGCGGAGCAAGTTCAGTGCAGGTTTCCGTAAGTGGGGTATCATGAGTGCATCAGCAGACCGACTGTACACAGATACAAACCAGCTGGCCTCCTCAGCTAATTTGCTCCACAGTGAAAAGTGAAAGAAAAGCAAAGGGAATTTTGATTTAATCTGTTCTAAATGTGAACTGCAGGGTTTCCCCTACTCCACCTTGAATGATTGCAGCAGTGGAACAATCACAAATGGCCTACGCACTTACATGTATGGGCATGTACACACACGCACACACACACACACACACACACACACACACACACATAACCTCTTGGGAGTGGGCTAAATTCTTCCAAAGCCATGTTTGACTCCTCATTTTTCAGACAACCCCTCTCTTTGCCCTCATGCTTCAGGAAATCAGAAATAGACCCAGCTGACAGCCAGCGGGGACAGAAGAAATCTCCAGAGTCGCAAAGTTCCCAGTCAAACATCTATATGTTAAAAATCAGTCCGTTTCTCATGTTTTCATCTCTGTCCCAATAAGTCTTGACTTCTGATTAAACAGTTTTCATTTGATTGCGTCTCGCCGCCGCTCAAGGGTTCAGGTTACTTTGTGGTTTATGTCCAGACAAACCCGAATCTTGCAGTTGTTCGTTTGTCAGCAATGTGCAGTTACAATCAAAGATGTTGAGGAGTTTCAAATCAAGCATTGGTCCTGGGGCTCACTCGCCTGAACCAAACATCCTGGCTCTAAGGATTTTACTCGTCAATCCCACAAACCCTTTGGCAGGTCTATAGTGAGTTTTATTCAAACCCACAGAACTTGTAAATTCTAGTCAAGATGCCAAAGTGTCCAAAGATATCAAACAAGCCAGGATGAATTACAGGGGAATGTGTATAAAATGACACACAAGGCAATCAAAAAATGTTCCATTTTCCGTAAGAATATTTCAATTAACATAATTGTAATGCAGCTTTTGTGACGTGCTGGAACATGCAGATATGGTATACAATATTAGCAAACTGTTTTGATAATATTTTCACGCTATTTCAGGAAAATGTTGGGAATAATGCAGTTGAAATCCCACACTTGTTTTGTCTGCACATAGTTGTGTGTCAGTACCAATCAGCACCACGGGGACTGCAGAGATCAGCGGGTCACTGTGAGTTTCAGCTCCATGTCTTATTTTGGTGTTTTGTTTGGGTGCTTTTCAGGAGGGAGGGTATTTTAGTTTTCCCAGTGACTGATAGGCCTTGTTGTTTACGGAAGCACAACTATACGAGCGACTGAGCAGCATACTGGTCCCAAATGAGTCCCAGAGGGCCCCCTAAGGGCCACCGTATAACTGTTGAAGCACGGTGAAAGAGCAGGTAGTGTCTTTGCTGGCTGCTATAAACCATTTTACTGTTGACTAACACTGTAGACACTGTGCTGGGCCTCTGTTTGCGAGGTCTTCTATGCTTAATGTTAGTATTGAGAGGGACCAGATAGAGGCGGAGGTATTTTTACATGTGGTAGAGAAGCTGGAAAAGGAGCCAGCGGTGATGGATTTCACAAGCTTCCTGATGTGCCTCTGACATTCCCACTGGGACTTGTCTTCTGGGACCTGAGAAATAAAGGAGAGCGGAGGAGAAGGAGGAGTGAAAGAGAATCAGAGACAAATAAAAAGAAAAAACACTTTGAAGAAGAGAGGAAGAGAGAGCTGGACAGAGATGAAAAGGACAGCTCCAACAAAAACTGACGATACACTGATTTAAGCATTAGCCTGTAGCAAATGACTTTTCTCCAGCCTCACACATAAAACAGCTTTAATGAAAACATGGAAAAAAGAGCCGGGAGTGGGTCTCGCAGTGAATAGCCAGGAATATGCCAGTGTCTGAAGAGAAATGGCACTCTTCTCTGGAGCTTGTTTAGACTAGAGAGCAAAAGATCCTCCATAATTCCTCACACTGTCATCCAGCATCTTTTCTTCTTCTATAACCTAAACCTTCCTCCTTTCTCTGATCATGCTTTCCTCTGGCTATTTCAACCTATATAAGGCTCAAGGGTGAAATGGCCGCTCTTGCACATCTGCGCTAATGTTTGGACAGGAAAACATAAAATCCCCTGCAACACTGGGACAACTGGTCAAAAAAAAAAGAAAAAAAGAAGAGATTTCCTGCATCAGCTGCAGTACATCTTTTAGCGTGCTGTGTTTAATTACCTCACAAAAGACACACAGTGTACAGTAAGTCCATTGGTTTGGTGTTCGACTATAAATCAGAGGGTTCAAGTCCGTATTTACATGTTTTGCGGTTGGGTGTGAGACAGAGACGAACATAAGGATAGAGGGTTTAGAAGAGGAGGATGGGAATGCACTGAGATGAAATGTGTGGTAGCATTCAGTACGAGTGTGTGAACTCAGCTGGACATGCCGGAGGGCTCTTTCCTCATGCAGGAGGGAGTGGGGGGTTGTTTGTTTACTGTACAGTCCACTATTCCGTTCTCACCCTCACTCCTACTTTCTTTCTCTATTTCCTGAAATCCCCTACTTCCTCCTGCTCCCCCACATCTCAGCTCCATTCTTGAGTCCCTCTCAAACTTTCCTCCAGCATATTTCTCCCCTCAGATCACTCTTTGCTAACGCAGTGCTTGTTGGATCATCAACCCCAGTCTTTAGTCTGTCACTTGCTCTATACCACATACTCTGCCTCTTGTGGTATAGAATCTCTTTTGGTTCTTTGGTCAGTGTCTTTTCCAGACTCAGATGACATACACATTTAGATGGCCAGCGTTGTGATTAGCAAAGATTGGAAATTAGAAAATGGAAAATTAAAAAGAAATTAGCAGTTGGAAAATAGGTCAAAATCTATTCAGCATGCTGCCTAACGATGACACATAAAAGGAAAACCAGGAGCAGTGTGATCATTCTGTTACAGTCATTTTGAATGAGAAGGGGGAAAAAAATTATAGGACCTCACTTTCCTAATGATTAGTACTTCTAGGTCCAGTTCAGTGCAGAATTTTGTCGGTTGGTAAGAGTGGATGAGACTAATGGAAACAGAGCACAGATGGTGACCAAATCTCCTTCCAGGCTATCGCCCAAACTCCACATCCTCCAGGACAGCTGACAATTTCATGCCCATTTCTGTATGACTCTTTTTGGAGTATCTATGTATACACAGCAACAAAACAAACAACATCAATTCAAATGCTGCGTTAATGCAGACATTCATTATGAGAATCAAAATATATTAAAACATAATTAATTTATAGGCTATCACTCCCTTTTACAAACTATTATTACTCTTTCTAGGCATACAATCGTACATTTCATGCCAGCTGGACATGGAAAAGTGATTAAGTGAACAAAGCTGATAAGATCTCCAGGCCATGTTTGTATATTTTTCCAATTGCGACCGCTTGTTTATTTTGGTTTTCATTCAAGCACTCCCTAATTGCAAATGCAATTTTCTGATGGCTCTTAACTGGTTTATAAAGATATACACTTCACCATGGGTGACCTTTTCAAGTTGCTACAGGAAACTGGGGAAGCTAGGTTTACTGATACCTTTGGCCCACTTTTGAGCATGTGCATTTGCATATGTTTTCAGTGTGTGTGTGTGTGTGTGTGTGTGTGTGTGTGCGCGTGTGACTGTAATGCTGCCTCAGGCTAGAGAGACAGGTAGAGTCATGGGCTCCAAAAAAACAAAATATTCTCATGAAACACAGTTCAGCAACAGTATCTGTCAGCTCTGACCTTTGGCTCTTAATGGTGATTCCTGAGAACTTGTTTTCATTCTTTAGATTTACCTCATTCCCACTTAAACACCTCACCCACTCCTGTTAAACCCGTCATCCGAGCCTCAGGGTTCAGTGTCAAATTTTTTGTTTTTAGATGTGACCACTTGCTTTCCTCTGTGACACTCTGCCTGGGCCCTTAGGAGCCACATTAACATCAATTTACACAATTAAACTAGAATGCGTGAAGAGTTAGCACGTTGCTGCTCTCCAGCCAAATATGTAATTGAACTAATAGCAGCTGTTCGAGCCGGATCTTATAACACATTCACATGTTCCATTAGGAGTTGCCGTCGCAAGCCAGCGGCGGAGTGACTGGCTCCAGATGTTCTCCGTGGCAGTGAAAAAAGGACTCACAGGATACAACAGTCGAGATGAGGAGATGTGCTTTCTGTCACAAGAGTAGGATGACAATCGTCCCTGGTGATTTTAAATACCCTATAAGGAGCTCTATTTTTACCAGCTCTCAGCCTGTTGGGCTGTGTTCAATCAGGAAGCCTTTCTTTGCCAAATCCTCATGAGCAATCATATCCTATGAGCTGTCCAAATGATAACACCTCTGATTATATTATTATATTTTGGTCCTGGGAAACAGAACGCTGTGGCTGTGATTAAGTCACGTTTTTGTTGTAAGGATGTAAACAGGTCTGGGTGGTTCAAGAGCAGATCTGAGCAAAGGTGGGACTCTTCTGTCAGCTTCCTGCCACAACTTTACTGTCAAATGGATTTTTGTCTGGTAGTCGTTGTGTGTGTTTGCCTTAAAAAAACATGTCCCGTTGTGATTTCATCAGTTTGTTTGTGCCAAATGTAAAAATTTCCATTGTTTGTGCAGAGAAATTGGCCTCTGATTAGCAGCATATAAACTACTGTTGATGTTGTACTGTTGATCCCACTGCTGGTAAACTTTGTCCAAACCAGGCAGCTGTGTTCTCAGGGGAAAGTTATTACCATCACTGCTCTCCTTAGGCAGTTCATGTAGAATCAAGTTTTCAGACGTTTCTTCTCATGACTCAGGATCTCACTTTCCAGCTGAGAAACGCTGTGAACAAATTAAAGGATAAAAAGATGATTCTTCATTTATTCATTTCAATCGTGATCATTACTTTATTGCTTTTATAAGTCATCCAGATTGTTGCTGCTGAGCTTGTGATCAGTTTTAGTAAAGGGTTTTATATTACACCCAAGTCAAGATCAAGTCACTGTCATCATTTTTTCAAAATTTGCATTGTCAGTCAACTGTGGTGGATTACTGACTGTTGCAAAGAGGACACCATAAACCAGTCACCAGTGAGCCAGTCCATGCTGTCATCATCCGAACGATGCAAACTGCAAAGCTAGCAAGTCCCACTACTCTATGTAAACAAACTGAGTTGTTCAGTCCTCCCCCTAGACAACTGCAGCCGTTACCAGCCACCGCAGAAACCCAAGGCTCTCTGTGATTCTGCACTTCACAATTTAATTCCAGCATTCAGTGTCAAAGCAGGATGGGTGAAAGCAAAGGTGTGTGGGTTGAAGTGTTGGACAAGGGTAAAACATGGCTGAAATTTCATGCCGGTCTGGTCACAGACCTGTAATTAATCATAATCTCTCCTTAACTATAACCCAGTGTTCCAGTTGGTTAATCCAAACCAAACAATAGTTGTCATATGTGAATATTGTGAAAAAAAAAAAAAAAACATTCAGAGAATTGGCAGAATTGTCGAATAATGGCATTCTTTGGTGATAGGGTTGATTTATTACTGTGTTGCCATGTCTGCTCCACAATGGTACAATAGGAATGAAGAGGAAAAAATGCATTTTTATCTCACTTGAATTTAATTAAAATAGGATATAAGATTGTGTGTACTATGGCTTGGCGTTTGTTTGTGCCTCTGTGTTTTGGTTGGTCTTGGTCTTCAGCAGTGTTCTGTTTTCTTGTGCACATGATCAGTTATAAACTGAGTTGCAATTCTCCAGGTGTGTCTTTAGTAGCTGGAAAACAATAAGAACACTGAAGCCAGCAGCCTTTCAAAAACATGTTCTTTCTGTCGTTTTTTTTTTTTTTTTTTTGCCTTTCAAATCACCTGCACTGTATGCATCTGTTTTGCCTACTCATCAGTTCTGGTAGCATTACTCATACTGGTTACCTGAGCCCCCGGGCTGATGACAGCTCATTAAAATAAAGAGACAGGTGGTAGAGTAGAAATTTCACCAGCTATGAGGGAGGAGTGTAGCACTGTCATACACTAACAAGATAAAATGGCAGCTTTTAAGGACCATACAAGTGATTTAACAAGTTTAGCCCTTGTGTTATGACCATAAATCATGTACATGTATCCTTCACATTATGGGCTTCCAGGCAGATATGATTTCTTTTCATTCCTGTTTGCCATAAAAATCAATGGGCAGATTCTTAATATTTTACAGAAATGAATGGCACAAAACAATTACCTGAAAGACTGCAGAACTTTAAAAAAAAAATTCTAAATACTATATTCTACTGTATTGGCTATTTAATCAATATGCAATCGATGTAATTTATGCCATTATACCCATCATGTGGGAGAATGGATGAGGAAATCCAATGGCAGCACTTAAGAATGTGAAAGCCCTTATGTGTTGAATACGTCTTTCAGAAACACAAAGGTAACGCAGATACTACAATTCCAAAAAGTCCAAACCGACATTATGCCAGAGTGCGAGGGTGGAGATTTCTCCTGTGTCAGGCAATCTGGTTTTTACAAGGCCATCTTGTCATCTGTGCTTCGTTAACACTGGTTGTGTTCTCCTGTGGTGTTGGTTTATGTGGCTCTGATCTCTGGAGCTAACTGCTCCTTAAGCAGTCAGCTCAACTATAAGTCTTAAATTTTAAGCAGATCTCGAATTGAGAGAAGACTTTTGCCACATCATAGCTTAAGTAGGAGGTAATTGGAAGAAATGGCGTCTAGGGAGTGTTTTAATGATGCAGTCATTGGGTTCGCTTATGTGCTTAATGATGCTAATGTGGTTTACATCTGCTTGCTCACAGTAAAACACATCCAATTTGATGAACGCACTGCATCTGTGTGTTACATGTAAACAAAAACTGAAACAAAGGAACAACAGTGCTCTCTATGATCATCTTCTTCCCATCTCACTGTCTCTCAAAGCGATATCTTTTATCTGCTTAGACAAACATGTTGTTGATCAGACTGTGCGTAAACCCAGTAAAGCACCATCAGCTAACATTTCTGGAGCATTAAGCGACAAGTTGGCAAGAAAAAAGGAACGAAACAAAAGACTCTGGCTGCCCAGAGGGACTTAATATAAGTTTCCATCAGTAGTGCTGTGCTGACACTGTGCAGATAGCAAATTAATTTAGACTGACTGAAAACAAGCCTCATTCCCAACTTCAACTTACTCAAAGTGTTTCTTTTCACTCCCTGTAGGAGTAAGTACCTTTGGAAGACAAAGAGTGTGTTGGGAGTGACATTGGTCTTTGATGATCTTTGGCTTTAAACAAGGGAGTGACACTGTAATGGTGTCACAGGATCCTCGGTTTACATTAACAGCACTCTAAGTAATCCAAATGTGTTTGGTGCCGCTTTAATGACATGGAATTAATGTCAAGTACAAAACATGGCAGTCCACAGACAAGTGACAAGTGACTGCACAGTCTTTAGGTGATGTCACATCCTCCATTAATGAATGCCTTCAGAGACACATTAGAGAGAGGGGGAGAGAGAGGGAAGCGGGGGGGGGACATTCCCTGCATTCTTGCTGCACAGTCAGTTACTGTTCTGCAGGCTATATCGTCACAGTTAGGTTAGTTCTCACCACTAAGTCTTATCACTAGCCAACTAAAAGATCTTTGCTTGAAGCCTCAGTAATAAATTTTTTGGAATTACTGCTGTTTTTCACAACACGACCCACCCTTGACCATCAGCCCCTGTAATTCAAAGTTTTGGTCAAATAGGTCATTTTAAAAAGATTTCAGTTGTGTAGTCACTGTTGACGGGGAAATAGTGGAGACAGAGTGAGGCCTTTGATTTGAAAGTTTATTATACAC
This sequence comes from Seriola dumerili, assembly GCF_002260705.1. Lineage (NCBI taxonomy): Eukaryota > Metazoa > Chordata > Actinopteri > Carangiformes > Carangidae > Seriola > Seriola dumerili. Next base: position 70,795 of record NW_019175342.1, read on the forward strand.
TCTCTCCTAGTGCTAAACTCAATTCATTGGAATGATACAGAAATATTCGGTTTTGTTCAAGTCTATCTTTAATACTCCCATGCCATATATACATCAAAAAAAGTTATGGGTTGCTATAATCATGACGTGACATTTTCCCACTTATCAGTCATAAGAAATGTGAAATGAAAGGTTCTGCCAAAGCTAATATAAGGCTTCAGCAGAGTTAGCCACATAATGTGGATAGAAATAACATTTTTTAATTCCCTTTTTTTTGTTTCCCCCGACTGTTCTACTTACTGAGCGAGGTGGGAGGATCCTTACTGGTAGTTGTATGTGGGTTTGTTGCCAGGACAAAACAACGACAAAAACGGTCAGGATAAAAAATATGCATTTGATTTGGCTAACCCAAAACGCTGAATCTCATATTATGCTGAACTTAACCACTAATACCAGCATTAAAAATAACAAAATCTGGTGGAAACATAACTCAATTTCAATTGAATTGCTCACAAATCTTTTGCATTGTTCAACTTGACGCACAAATTTGTGCTGACCTATAGCAAGCCAGTTTGATGGTGCTGGCCTTTGAGGAAATATAGTATTATTACTCTATTATTTAAACTATCTCAGAAGGAGAATAAACTGCTCCACAAAATAGAAATGGTTTATAGACAGTTATGATGACTCTGGAGCAGATTGTACAAATACCTCACTTCAGTCAACCGTGTCAACTCAGGTTCATGTTAGAGACTCACCTAGCTAGCTTGCAATCTGACAATTAGCAAGTGAGAGCTATTGAGCTATTGAGCTAGAGCTATTATGACTGACTAGAGTGCTAGCATTTTCCTGGAATACTACCATGTTAGCAGTTAGCTTGTCAGCAAGAATAGTTCATCAAACCAGAGAACACTTGGTCACTAGGTCACAACTTCACCGGCCTTTAAAATGCATTTTTTCACAGAGCTCACAGGCCGTGGATTTTGTCACTCTGCCACAAGTTCAGATCGCTGTGAATCTGTGTGGTAGACTAGTGACTGTTGCAGAGGACCAGTATGCCAGACTAGTGTGCCAGACCAGTGTGCCAGCCCATGTTGTCATCATCCTAGTGATGCAAACTGTAAAGCTAGCAAGACCCACTACTCTATGTAAACAAACTGTGTTGTTCAATCCTCCTCCTAGACAACTGGAGCCATTACCAGCCACCGCAGAAACCCAAGGCTCTCTCCTTATTAAAGATTGCCTTCAACCACGGCCGTTTTCATAAGCCCCTCTACTCCCTCCTCTCCATCCCTTCCTCCCTTACTCCCCCGATCTCATTCTTTGTGGGTTTGGGGTTGGCGAGTGCTAGGCGTCAGAGAAATTGAGGCCCTCTCTCACCCTCTTACTCTCTCTCCCTCTCTCTCTCAATTTTTCTCTTTTTTACTATTCCCCCTCTTCTTGCTCTCTCCGTCCTTCCTTCCTTCACTCCCTTTCTCGGGACTGGGCGTTCACGTTGTGAAGTGGGAGACCTTGCCAAAGCACATGTCAGAGAGAAACAATGAGAGAAGGTTAGTTTAAGAGAAAACACAGGAAGCCAAGATGTATAGACTCCAACGAGCCTGTACCTCGGTTAGAGTGTACACCAGCCAGAGGAGAGTGCGGTTTGTGGGTGCCGCCCACCGGGCTTTCTACCCAGGAACAGAGTGATTTACCTCACACAGTCAGAACCCGCTGAACTGAACACACACACACACAGAAACATCCACTCAGACACTTGCCAGAACAATAATACACACACACACACACACACACACACACACACACACACACACACACACATACACACACACTGATATTCTGAATTCTCCATTTCTTTTTATTCTCCAGCAAAATTTCATGAAAGCAAACCACCACAAATGGTCCAGAAAATTCTTCCCTGTTTCCAAATGTCAGTGTTTGACTTAAACTTGTGATAGATCAGCAGATAGTTAATGCAAACCTGCAGGGACAGATAAGCACGCTGTCAAGGATGGAGGGGACACACGCAACATTTCACGACCAGTGTGGGAGTGTGGGAGGGCAGATGGACCCCTGTAGATGTCGGTGAAGGAGGCCTTTGTTGATAAAAGTGATGGATGGCGTTCTCGGGCTTATGAAGTTGTAGATGGTATCTGTTTTATACAGACCTAAGGATGGGCCTGGGGGAGATGGGTGAAGTACCACACTCTATTCATCATGTGAGGAAAAGAAGAAAGAAGGACGGATGGAAAAGGAGAGAGGATAGAAAGAGATACCAGTGTTTGAAAATAAGTTGTTAACGGTGAATCCTGCTCCTTACATGGTGCTTTCCACCAAAGGCCTTTCCACATCGCAACATGAAACACATGATGGAAACAGGAGTTGGGACGAGAACAAGAGCAATTACTGGCACGGTGGGAGTTGTAGAGTCATGAGGGAGTGCAATCTGTGTAACTGACAAATCCTCCCATTCTGCGGTTTCATATGAATCATTAAAAGAGTTAACAGAAGAATTTCAACTTTTGTTCTCACACATGTACTTCTTATTGTAGCTGTTGTACAAACTCACAGAATGAACCTGCTCAAAGGACACGTCGTGTTTTTCATCCCCCTGCTGCTCCTGCTTGCACGCTTGGTATTGTGGCTCCTCATCAAGCATGTCTTCATATTGTACACAGATGGCAGAGCTGACCTCTCTGGTGGAGCCAACCCAAACCAAAAGGCACAAACTATTCATTTTCTGTGCATGGAAAAACTTACATCAGCGAAAAGCTTTATGAAAAATGCAGCTTTCAAACGAAAAAAAAAAAAAAACATCTGCCCAGAGTCTCTTCATACGGCGCTGGATGGGGTTTGACTGACAGGCCACCGCCTCTGTGCCACTGACATTTGGCATTTGCAACACAGGAAAGGTCATGGGGGAGAGTTTAAGGTGGCAGAGTGCCAGCAACCAGGAAACATGATCCAAGACGCCATGCTGCTGGACCGAGTGTCTGTCTTTCAACCACTCTGCAGCCTGTCTGAGTGAAACAAATCAAATTTACAACCAAAAGTGAAGTCGACATGTGGATCCACCGAAACTGACAAAATGTAGAACGAGCTTGTCAAATAAGTCATAATTATAACTGGATTAATAAATAATATTATTCCAGCAGTATGTAGTATGTATAGCTGTTGCGTACACTGTAGAGCTGCAATGATTATTGATAATGATTATTTTCTAACTAATCGAATTTATCGATTCATCAGCAGATTATTTTCACAACTAATTGTTGAATCATTTTAACCACAAAATATCAGAAAATAATGAAAAAAATGCCCTTTATAATTTCCCACAGCCATGGTACGGTGGGTGAGGAAATGCCTCGAGGAAAGTGAGAGAGTAACATCCAATGGATTCTTTCCATGCAGGGAATTTCCACATGCTGGTGGTTTACTATTAAACTTGTCTAAATTGTATATCTTCAGTGTCAGTGGAATGTGTAGCCTACCCCCCACACCCTCAGTCCCCTTTCATCTATACAGTCCTCACTGTGAGAAATAAAACCCCCATCTATGCAGCAACATTAATTAAAAGCCAGATTACTAAATAGATATTTATCAAATGACTGTGCAACCATAGATTTGGCAGACAATCTCTGTGGCTAAATTTCCAGTAAAGATACAGTCATCACACTGTCTTCTCCATTATTTTTTTTTTTATTTGCTGAATGTCATCTTCTTCTCTGTCTGTGTTTACAACATTGTGTATTAAAGTTATCTGTTTACTTATTCATCTGGTCATTTTCATTTTACTGTAATTATCACAGATAACACTTTCAACTTCTCTGTAAAGTAATTTTGCCAGCTTTGTTGTTTTGTAAATGTGATCTACAAATAAATCACAATCACTTGACTAAGAGTCTGAGACTGTTGTGTGTATGTGCAGATTTATTTTAGTCTTTATGAAGTAATGTGACCAGGTGCTGCCGTATAGACTTGAGAGAGAGGATGAGGTAAGTGTATCGGGATAATTAAAGGACCCCATGTATGTATTTATGTGTGTGTGTGGAAGTGGTTTGTATGCTCATTTCTCTGTCTGTCTGAGTCTGACTGCTTGTTTGGATGCGTGCAGTGTGGGTGCGAGTGTTCATGTCTTGGAATGCGTATGACTAAAGCTGCATTGAGCACTGGCTTGATGTTACCGTAGCAACTGACACACCTGTTCACATCATGTCATCTCCTGAAGTGTCTGGTTTTGCTTTTGCTCTTTTATGAGGGGACCCTAAAGACAGATATACTGTATTTCTGTCTGAGTCCACTTCACTATAAGGTGATAAAGAGGTGATTAATTACCACATGTGACTCAAAGCCCCTCCTGGTGGCGTCTGTTTACAGTGTATGTACATCATACATTTGACAGCAAGTGTATTTGTGTGCCTTCATGTGTGTGTGTCTGTGACTGTATCAACAGCAGGAAACCCCAGGGTAATCACTCACACAGTACAGTGACAGGAGCCGCTGTGATGCCCAGTGCAGATACACCATCCCGACTGATGTGATGCTGTTCACAGCTGCCCCTTTTCCAGGAACAACCGCACCAGACCGTTCAACTGCCACCTGCCAAGCCTTTATCATGACCTCGCTGTCCTGGAGTGTATGTGTGTGTGTGTGTGTGTGTGTGTGTGTGTGTGTGTAGACATGCAGGGGAAGGGGTACAACGTGGCCACTGGCAGGAGATAAGGTTAGGGTATCAGTTAAAAGAATTGCATCATATGAGGGGTGCAGAGGGTAAAAGTGACAGAAAAACTGGTGGAAGGCAGATGTGTGTGTGCGTGTGTGTGCATGTGTGTGCGTGTGTGTGTGTGCGTGTGTGTGCGCGTGTGTGTGTGTGTGCGTGTGTGTGTGTGTGCGTGTGTGTGTGTGTGTGTGTGTGTGTGTGTGTGTGTGTGTGTGTGTGTGTGTGTGCCATAATGATTTCCATAATGAAAATCATAGAGACCATTCATCTTTTCCACACAATGAGCACATTCTTACCAATACAATAGTCTCTGTGATGTTCATTTACTTAACAAATTATTGTGTCAAATGAAAGGAAAGTTTTGACTGTTCTTTGGATCATAACGGCTTGTAATGTAATATCTTTTTCACTGGACATGTCTGGTCTGAACGCACTGTGTAATGACAGTTAGGTGCCAGTTTGAACTAGATGACTTTTCCTGAGTTTGATTTGACCCAGTTGAGCTCTTTATGTTCTTCTCCTGCACGCTCTCCGATCCATCTCTCTATAAATCTGTCCTGTCATACTCCTCCTCCCGCCTGCTGCACAAACCCCTGAGATGTAAAAAAGAATGAAGCCTTTGTTTAAGTTTGCTTAAGCGTTGCTTAAATCTTAGATCATCACAGCTCTTTTATGGCTCGGAGAGACTAATCTTCTCACAAGTCCTCAACCGCAGCAGAGCTTTCAGTGCGAACACCAACATCAGAGCGAGTCCTAGATTAAATCTGAAGCCTAAAACAGAAAATCCTCCTGCAGCTCATTCAAGCTCTGTCAAGACTGCACAACAAATATACTGAGGAGTTGTTTGTATGCAGAACTATACACATGTTGGGATCCTCGAAGCAAAGGAGACGCTTTTCTTGTCTTTCAGTAGTCTGTTGACTTTTCTGTATTTTTTAGCACAGCAAATAAAAAGAAGAGAATGAAGTTATCAAATTTAGACTGATTTAGATTTTAAATACATCCTACATGTGAAATAGGTGCCAAGCAACATACACAAAATGAACACGCATAGGGATTTCCTCTCATAAGGCATCTGCTCCTGCAACACTTCTTAAATGGCCAGTTCACCCAAAATAAAAAAAAAAACAAAAAAACATTACTTATCACTTACCACAACCTTTGCCCAGGTGTTAGATAATCTGCATCCGTGTTTTCTGCCTTCATCCCTAAACAATGGAGGTGCATGGAATTTAATTTATGATTCTCACAGTACCGAGGCAACGTTTTAAAAAATTCAGCAGCAACAAATCTTTCCACACTCAGTGCCCCTTTACTCTTGAAAGATTTAAGATTTATATCCAGAGGACAAAGACTGCAATGAATCTGTCAAAATGTGTTTATGTGTGTATGTGTGTATTGCTTTTTACAGTGTCACATTTAGGGGCCAGATTAGTCTTTAAATTACTTATTAGAGGACTTTACATGTGTGTGTGTGTGTGTACCAGTGTGAACAGGCATGTGTGTATTATGGACAGAGACACATTACCAGACTGGCCTACGCCACGTCCTGAGTTGTCTCTTATCATCGCTGCTGTGCAATGATAAAGCCCCCAGCTCCAGATAATAACAGTTCTGAGGCAGGAGACAACAGCCCCGACATGTGCAAAATACACACAAACCACACACATGCATGCAAAGAAAAACATACCACATATTGGATCCACATACCACAACATACCCTACAGACAACAAACTAAACCATCTACTATACTTTACTATAGATAATATGAAACTAATGGTTTGGAACAATAGCACCTCTATTATTCACTTTCAAAGTTTGACTATTCAAATATGACTGGACACAGATTTAATCAATGATACATGGCTGCACCCCCCCCCCCCTTAAAATTTCACAATGGATTTTAAATGTGTTCCTGAGGTCTCGACATTCAAGTAAACAAATATTAAATGCTCGGAAATTTGAGTACACACAGTTTGCTGTCAAGTTATGCAATGATAAAACAATATCTGAGCCACACACAAAATAGGTTTCCTGTCTCATGCAGCTTTGGGTTGTCTCAGTCTGCAAGCAGCACTGATAACACTGTTTAGACTGGTTATTCTGTAGATACGTCTGTCTGATTCATCAAAAAAAAAAAAAAAAAAAAAAAGTGCTTGTGTTTTATTTTGGTTATGAGATGGATGAGGGATGGGGGTGCAGGAATGGAAAGGGAGAACGTGCAGGATAGAGAAGAGAGAAAGGAGTGAAGTGCTACAAAACAAGCAGGAATTATGCACTGAGTCTCGATGTGTCCGATATCAGAGTGACGCTGCTCGTTGCCTGGAGGCAACAAGGGGAAGATAAGACTTCGAACCTAACAAATTAAAATAAATCTTCAGAGAGTCAGGAGCACATACACGATGATGCCATACATGGAAAGTATTTGGATCTTCATGCAAGTTTCATGATTGTTTTGATGCAGAATAGTACATTCTTGAAAAGGGGGAAGCCAGAGTGATTAATCCAATTTCTCCACTGAATCTTTTGTTTCCCTGTCTGCCCTTTTTGGAGCCTAAGGCAGAAAAAATGTGGCTGTAAAAGCAAGTGGAAGAAATGATTAAAGAATATGATCTGAGTGTAAAAAAAAGAAAGAAAAACATCAAAATGGAATCACAAAACCAGACAGATGCAAAACCTTTTTTAAGGCGTCAGTGTTCTCTTAAGCCAAACAGGCAAACTACAACCAGTTTCTGTTCATGCTGGTTTAGTTGTGAGTCCCTCTGTCTTAAATACAGTGTGACCTGACAATTTGGAAATTGTTAGAGCTCAACTAGATCCGCTGTTAGGCGAGACAGAGTGGGGTGGTGTGCTCATACACAATGGCACCTATACTTTACTTTTTCTTTTTAATTATATGTAAATTACCTCTAAAAGTAAAAGCAAACAACTGTGACCGAAGACATGGTGTTCTCTAAGTGCTATTCAGTCATTTTGGAATATATTATTGAAATGGAGAAAATTTACTGCTGCAGTGAAAAGTTGTACTCGGATTCATGTGGAGTGAAACAGTCCAGTTAGTCACAGAGTTAACACCTCTCAGTCCCCAGAGAGACATCAAACTCCGATTTGGACCAAATGTTTCACAGAGGCAAAGTCTGGACCATGGAGGGTCAATTACAGTCACTGTTACAACCATAATTCAACACACAGAGCTCCACAGACACACACACACACACACACACACACACACACACACACACATGCAGGCAAGTATGGGCAATCATTTTCATTCAGACTAAAGTGCTTGTAGACACATATACAGTACTTTTAGGCACTCCAGATGTTTATATTCTTATCCAGTACCATCAGGGAGGCGTCTGATTGGTCCTAAATTCATTCTGCAGCATGACAACAACTCCAAACATAAAAACCAGAGTCATAAAGGACCATCATCAGCGACAAGAAGAACAAAAAAAGAAGTCCTGCAACAGATCGTCTGTCTTTGATTACATAAAGAGACAAAAGACACTGAGACAGCCTGAATCCACTGTGGCAGGTTCTCCAAGATGCTTGAAACAACATACCTGCCAAGTACTGGGCTGGGAGCTGTTCTTGAGCACTAATGTGTATTAATCCACCTCGGAAATCCCTAACAAATGCATTATTTACTCTGCTCTACAGTGTCCAGCAGGTTTAGGAAAACATTTAACCGCTTTTCAAAAGTGAAAGTATTGGTGACTTATTTTTCAAGGTTTTATGTCATTAGTAGGAACAAATGGGCGTGAGGGTGAAAGCCACAGACAGACTAGGGAAGTCGGAAACACTAATTAAAGCATTGTTGGTTTTGTTGGTTGACAATAACAAAAACATAGAATATAGTCAGCCTTATTCTTTAAATGTTAGAAAATCTTATCAGCGTGCTGTATATTCCTCTTCAAATGGGGATTTTATGTTAAGCTGTTATCCACATTCCACAAACTTTTCACCAAAATAAGCAACAAAAAGCATAATTGGAGTGGACCGATGACTTCCTTGGTGTGTTTGGATTTGTTGACATGATTTGTTGCACCTCTGTGACCTCCCAAGTCTTTGACCCTTCTCTGCAGCCTTTCTTTTTCTGGTGTCAAAGGTCAACAGTCAGCGGTCAACTCTGTCTATCACAGTCCAGACGGCAGTTTCTGAGACCACAGACTGGAACCACTAAACTCCATCCAGACCTCAAGCTAAAGCAAACACCTCATTGCTGGCCGCTGTGCACTTTTCAGTGTTGTGTGTGAAAAAGGTCATTAATTACAAACAACTCTGCACAACCTTGAGCCCTGTGGAGACTCCTGAAAATGCTCCTACCTTTAAATGTGTGACACACAATAGAGAAATTGTCCCAGACGTATAAACATCACAAGAGTTTGAGTAAGAAGTTGTTTTCCCTGTGATAATGCCAGCTCCCAGGCTGTCACGGTGTTTACTCACACTGATGGTAAGTTTCCCTTTTGTCTGGCTGAGGAATAAGCATTCCCACACAGATGACGCATGAAAGGGAATAGGGGTACTTTTACCTGTTTCTTATTAGCTACTCTAAGACATTTCTGTGAGTCATCTGAAAGTCATGATATGGCTTGCATAACGAGGCTCATGTACACAACTGCAGGTACACACATGTATACCAAACACACACAGACATTTTCGCACACATGTGCACACACACACGCGCGAGCTCGCGCACACACACACACACGCACGCACACACACACACACACACACACACACTTTCAAACATGAAGATGATATGATAAGATTACAATGAAATGGAACTCAGTGGTTCAGACATGTCGCTTTGTCAATAGATTATCTTAAAAGTTGAGCTCAGCAGGATGTCAGCAGTAAAGTTGCTAGCACCAACTAACCAACATGAATTCAAAATGTGGCATTGAGAAGGTCTATTTTTTCACTGGCATGAGCACCAAGGCAAAAGGAAATCTGCACATTTAGTTTTGAGCTGTGAATGTTTGCGTGCACTCGGCTGCATCATTCAAAGATATACTTTCAGGGAAATGTTGATCCATGAAATATCCAAACAACCCTGCACTCCCTAAAAAACACTCATCTGTCATTCATCTGATTCTGAGCACGCTGTTGCCAGAGGACGACAGTAAAACCAGGGAAAGCAAATGAAACAGCTGCTGTCATTCAACTCGGTGGCCTAACATAGATCATCATAACTGACGATGTATTTACAGTAAAGACTGAACCAACATTAAATATGGGGAGTAACATGCGCACGCAGACAATGAGTAAGTATGCAAGAGACATATTTTGCAAACCACATTCACACACTGACACACTTGGAAAAACTTTGCACTCCAGTTTTGGATATTTTTATGTTTTGACTTTTAATATGCATCATTTTCTACAACTTCCACAAACCTCTGAGCCTTTGAGCCATTTTAAACACCAGGGAAGGGGTCAAATTAAAGAATAAGGCTAGTGTTATTCAATGTTTTTCTTACTGTCAATAAATCCAATGAAAAGACCAACACCAACCATCAGTGCATGCTGATGTCCATTCTCAGTCTGTAGCCACAAGCCACTTATGCAAAACTTTAAAAACAGGTCTCAGATATAAAGTTCAGGTTTTTGAGAGTTTCCTAAAACAGCTGGGTTCTGCAATTTTTCGCAAATATTAATCAAACAGGAATAAGTACTGAATTTTCTGTTTACTGTTTTCAGCTGTGGATTAATATACACCAGGTGAAACAGTGTGGCTCACTGATGTGTTTTTAAGAGTTTCTGGAGAAGTATGGAGGTCTACAGAAGAATTATCTTAGTCAGGCTATGGCTAAACAGATAATACTATTTAGTGGGGATTTGTTGACAATTAGAAAAATATATAATTGTTCCAAACTTACATTTTAAAAAAAGCTAAAAGAAGTCTGTTTTCCAGGTTTAAAGTGGTGACTTAAAAAAAAAACGACATACTGTATATCCTCAGTGAGTGGCAAGGTGGGAAAACATCACAACATACAAAACCATAATGGGAGCACTGATGGGACTGACTGGATGGCACCCAAAGGACTGCTGGTAAACGTAGTGTTTTTCCATCTGTCCTTGGAAACATAAGCTGTTCACATACACATGGTATACTCTGGGGAGATTCATCAGATCCCCACATCGCTGCTAAAATGTCCACACATGTTGTTGCTGCTGGGCTCTGGATGAGGGACATGTGTTAATAGAGTGTTTGCGATCTGTGTGTTTGTGTGTGTGTTTGTGTGTGTGTGTGTGTGTGTGTGTGACTGTGTTTCATATGCATGTCCGTCTTAAGCAGTGTCTTGTTTAAGTATTTCTGTGTGAATGGCTTAAGGAGGTATGAGTGTGTGTGTGCGTGTGTGTGTGCGTGCGTGTGTGTGTGTGTGTGGGGGGGGGTGAGTTATTGTACTGTATAGTCATCAGGGAGTGAGGGGAATGTAATGTGAAGGAACTGCTTGGGGCCCACTTTATAACCAAGTCAAGCGTGTAAAAACCTCCACCCACCACACCTCTTTATGCACACACACGCACACACACACACACACACACACACACACACACACACACACACACACACACACACACACACACACACACACACACCTGCACCTGAGGAGGTGAGGGTCCAGTGATATACTAAGTGCTCTAACCACAAATTTTACAGACACAGGTAAACTGTCCCTAGACACTAATCCTGTGCAGGTGTGTGTGTCTGAGAGAGTACATGAAAGTGTAAAAGTGTTTCATTATGTGGATTTAGAGTATATAAAGTTTAATAATGTATATGCCAGTTACTTGACTCCCAGCACTCACTGTAGAATAAAAAAGTAGACATGAGAGTGCCCCATTTAGTTTTTATGTCCATCCACATGGGAGGGACCTCTGCAGTCAGATCCAGATGGGGGGTTAGCATACATTTCAAGACCAACTTCAAGAGTGTGGGTTTCCCTGAAAGAGCACAGATCATTATGAGACACTGAAGGAAAGATAAGAAAAGAAACCAAAATTGTAGGGCTGTCCCAATGGATGAGCTCATCAGTCGTTATAGAGTCACTCAAGCCTACAAATCCCATCTCAAACATCAACACAATGGTCCTCTGTGGGAGTTTTACTACGCTGTAAAGGGATCATATGTTTAATAGCTCGGTACTCTTTAGGATAACTTCCTTTCTCTCAAAGTGGATGTCAAAGACAGTGATATATATATATATATGTTGTGGCATTTTCTCTTAATCTTAAAGTAAGAAAAACCTCTCTCTCAGAGAGGTAAGAAAGAAACCGACCTCTAGTCACAACATCACTTCTGTGACTTCGCACACCACTGGTCGCAGTCCTAAAACACAGTTTTTCACTGGCAGATGGCAGATTTCTTATCTAGGTTTGTCGTCCTTTACAGCACACAAAAACAGGGCAGAGCATGTATTCACTGCTCTGTGATACTTTTGAGTATGGAGGTTGATACTGAATGTGACTTTGTGGAAATTTGAAATATTTCATTTTGATTCTTTTGAACTATGGGAAAACCCACTTCCTTAACTGGAAGATGACTTTAACATGTTTAGACTGGTCAGACCTGCAACTGGAACAAAATACAATAGCACCAAATGTAGTACGCTTATGTGAAATAAAAGCATTCAGATAGGATTGAATTTATATAATTACAGATAGATTATTATACATTGTTATACATTATTATATTGTATTATAGTAAGTGACGCAAGTTGAGGTGGAGCTAATATGATTCTGCAAAGTGAAATAATTGTAGTGGAGGCTCTTATAATTTAATATCCCTGTGGGGCAGGTTAGAGACAGTATAAACGGAATCACAAATCAGCAATGAATAAAACAACAAGAAATACAGAAAAATATGCAAATAAACAAGCTGATGCCACATCACTGTTGAAATCATCGCTTATCACTGAAACCACCTTGAGAAAGATGACAAAATGAGAAGAAAGGAGAAATGTTTACAGCCCTGTCTCATCCACAGCTGGTAACAAACCCTTTTTGCAGTGGTGGAAGTATTCAAATCTTTTACCTTATTGAAAGTACAGATCCAAAATTTTGCTCTAGTGATAGTCCATCACTATTACTGTCAAAATTAGGATTATTGATGTTGTTGATGCATTAACATGTAACAGCATTTTAAACTTGTAGTTGGTCATAGTATTGCCAATTTCATTGGGTAAATTCATCTACAATAATACCTCATATTTTATTAGCTGATCATATGTTTTGCATGTTAAAAGTAACCACTAACTACAACTGTCAAATAAATGTGGTGTAAGAATTATAACATTGCCTCTGAAATGCATAAGTATGGTGAATCAGAAAATGGAATTGCTCAAGTAAATGTGAAATTCAGCTTCAGTACACTAGTTGAATAAATTTACTTTCCGGCTCTGGCGTATGTTTAAACGTGAGATAAAAGATCTCTAATACCAGTTACTGTTGCTACTTCTGGTAGGAAAAACCTGGGCCAGGATGGGGCTGTATTATGGTGCAGGAAGTTCAATACATTTTTCTTTGAGCCTTAATAGACTAATTTATATACCGACTCTACTGTGGTGGAAAGTACATTTACTCAAATAATGTACTGAGGAACCGTTTTGAAGTATTTATTTCCATTTTATACTGCTTCACCTGCCCACAGCACTACATTTCAGGAGGAAACTTACTTTTTATGGACAATATTTTTACAGAACTAATGCAGGTCATTCATTTCTATATTTATAATGTCTGGATAACGCTGACTTGATATTTGTGCCCTTGCTTCCTCTGCAGTGTGACGCAGCAGTGCCCTCTGCTGTTAGAGTAGGATATTATGTCAGAAACGTCACGCTGCCAGCGCTCTTTTCCCATTGGCCGCTTTCGGCCATGTGACCATAACAGAATCATGGCGGCCGCAGCTGCTGTCCGGTCGAGCATGGGGCTGACTTTGAGACTTTCTCGAGTTATACCGGACTGTAGCACATGTCCCCTGTACAGGATACAGAACTGTGTGAACAGCGTGGCTAATCTACAGAGGATGGGTTCCTATGATAGCTTCCGCACGATAAACAGACATTTGCAGACGAGTATAGGTGAGTGGTGCAGCTTGCTAACACTTTTAGCCCTAATCAGAGGCTGGTTATAATCTCGGCATTATTTCTTTATGGTTAGTCTGAATAAGAGATAATAAGTCATCTATTTCTGCCAGAATGTAAATTACAGGTGCTACCAAAGTTTGGTTCGCAGGTGGTTAGAAGAAGATCAATAGTTATTGAAGTCGAAAATCCGCTCAATAACACTTGTGTAACTTCACCATTCCCAGATGAGGTGGTGAAACTTTGTGCAACAAGTCAGACATCCTCTTTATTCTTAGCGGTAAGGGGGGGGGGGCTGATCTTACCATATCAATGCCCTGATGACGGTGCTTCTATTCCCCAAAGGTCTTTACCAGAATGAGGAGGGCAGCGCCAATGCAGAGGACCCCGAGGATGTGTAAGTTTACTTTTTATTGGCTTTTTATTGTGAATCGGTGCGATGTTGTCGTTTACTATAAATTAATGCGCGCATCATACTTTTAGTCAAAACTGTACCACTACAACAACTACTCTTTAACACTGAAACTGCAAAGTTCAAGTCAGTGAAGGCAACATTTGATCTTCAGGGAAAGATAGTTAAAAATTTTGCTTAGTCATGTTAGGCTTGCATTTTTTTTTATCCACACTGACACACATCCTGAGCTCGGATTGAACCAGTGGTGAAATTTAATCTAACAAAGTTGGTATTGATGGATGGTAGACATTTGTTGTGCAAAATTTGATAAAACATTTTGTGGCTGCTGTGGTTCAGAAGGTGGAGCCGGTCATACATTAATTGCATGGTTGGTGGTTTGATCTGCACCTCCTCCTGTCCTCAAATGTGAAATTGAACTACCTGAACTACCATTGTTCTCCACTGGGTCCTGCTAAAGATGAAAAATCTTATGAAGGGCAGTCCATTTACAACATACTAATAATAATTCAGTGCACATAATTTCAAAAAAATCCACCCTGATAAATGTTGGGTTCTGTAAAGACCGTTCATGGTCAGATGATTTTGGAGGCATGAGTAAAAATCTAAACTTTTACCCAGCAGCTTTCTGGATGCACTAGAACACAATTCACACTGCTGGACATTTTTGCCGCCTCCTCTCCCACGGGTGCAGCAGGAAACCGCTTGTTTGGCCTGACACTTAACCACAACAGCACCATGTATACATTAGTTAGGTATTTGCAGCACTGATTAGTACCAGCTGGACAGAAATTAAATGTAGGCAATGGAAAAAGGTTTGCAGTCTTGAATTTAGACTTCTCAAGAAGTTGTATCAGATCAGAGTAAACAGTCCCATCACATACAATAAAATGCTCACACACCAACAAAAAACTTGAGACGCAACAAAGGAAAAACTGATATATTTCTTTATCATTGACTTATTACATATACAAAGCATGAAAATGTGTGGAAATATTTTTGTCATAGAACCTTTGTGTGTGACTTTTTTCTCACATTTTTAACATGATTGAGACAAACAAACTCAAATGTATAATTGTTGATAAAGCCAAATTATTTTTAAACCTCATGTTGATCTTGATCTGTTTGGATTAAAGTCCCAAGTTATTTAGAACACTTTCAAGAGGGATCTCTTCTTTGCTGTGTAGGGTGAATGTGGTGTATGTAGATCGATCTGGCCAGAGGATCCCAGTCAAGGCCAAAGTGGGAGATAATGCTATGTATTTGGCTCACAAGCATGGAATTGACCTGGAAGGTCAGTGTTTACACAGTTAAAGCTCTCTCTTAAATATTGGTGCATGGTTTGAAGACAGTTATTGCTAATTGTCTCTGTCTTAAATATATGTCTATGTTTTATTTAGGAGCCTGTGAGGCATCGTTGGCCTGCTCAACATGTCATGTCTATGTGAACGCTGACTATTTTGACAAACTGCCTGAACCTCTTGAGCGGTAGGTCTGCTACTGATGACATCTTCTTTAACCACAACATTTAAATTTCAACAAATGCTTGTGATGGGGTGAAAGCAAGATCACCGTGAATATTGACAGATTTGTTGGTTGTTAGGGAGGATGACATGCTGGACATGGCTGCCATGCTTCAGGAGAACTCCCGGCTGGGATGCCAGATCATTCTCACTCCAGAGCTGGATGGCATTGAGCTTACCTTGCCCAAAGTCACCAGGAACTTCTATGTTGATGGTCATGTTCCCAAACCTCACTGAGAAGTGGTATAAATGGTAAAGAGGGGGGCTGGAGAAAAATGAGAGGGTGTTGCTGTGAGCTAGACACCACGTGTGCTGGTTGAGTGAGGGGGCGACCATGAAGAGATGCACGGCTAGCATAGTAAAGTCCGTAGCAACTCCCAAGATGTTTTGCTGACTGAAAAATTCCACAGATAACCAATGACATGACAGGCCTGCAGATGAGATCACGCATAGACAGACACTGTGGTTCTCACTGAAGGTGAAATTAATGGTTACATCCCATAAAAAACTGTGATGGTTTAATTGATAATGTATTTATTTATGTGGAGTGTTCTCAGGCCAGAATTAAGACACCATTCAATCTCACAACTGTTCTTTGTTAAAACAGAAGGGGTTTTAAGAGACATTTCAAGAGTGTCATACATTGCAGAGCAATTTTTAACAAAGTCCATCTTTGTGCCGTTGAATGGAACATTCCTTGTTACAGCTCATATACGCACAAGTATCACAAGATGATGTTCTTACTCTTTTCGGCCAGTCCATCATTTTCACCCTGATTCACTAGTCAGATATTATATGCAGAGCATTTACTTTCATTTTTATGTACCAAGTTCATTTGTAGGTGTTGCGATGACTTATCATTAAGAACCAGCTGACTATAGTTAGCCCATGTCATAAACCTCAAAATAGTTTTCTTCTGCGTGGTACTGAAGCCAGATATAGAAGAAGCCATACAGTATATTATAATGGTTATCTGAAAGGCAGAAGTCACCTGAAGTTTAAGGGTGGTCTCTTAACAAATCATATTTCAGACTGTTGAAACTTGCATTATATTCACACGTTGAACATTTCAAAAGATATTCAGGTGAATCGATCCTTTTCACAGCAGATGTTTTGAGTTGTCAAAGCACAGGTGGAATTAATAACTTTAATGATGGCTGCATTCCATTTAGGTGAGTCAGTCCCAGGGTTCTGATATTGTGCATTCTCACTCACTGACATGGTTTTACTGGGTCACTTTATGGAATGGAACCATCGTTTGTCATTTTTTACACCTACACTTTTTGTGCCTTGACAAGTCAGTGTCTGCTGCCAAGATGGTCTATTTTGTTTTAAATGTCTAATAGAAAATGCATGTTAAAGCACTTCCTGTCTGGTGCCAGTGATTATGGCTTAATTAGGTGATCTGGTTCAGGTGTGCTTGGATCCAGATCAGGATGGAGGTGGAGATGAGTCAGTTTTGAAGCTGCTGGGCTTCAGTTACCATGGAATTAGCTTACCACATCTACTCTTCACTTGTTAAGTCAACTGTACTTGTCCAACTTACGCACAAATGTAAGTGAATTGTGAATATTATGTCTTAGAAAATACAAATATTTAAAGTTGTGCAATAAAATCAGTTTTTAAAAGCATTTTGGTACACTGCCCTCATTACCCAGCAAACACTTACTATAAACACTCAAAGAAGACACATTTAACTCATTGATTTATCTAAACTTATATAAGCAATGCTAGTTCATTGCATGAGCAGCAGGTGGCAACTGTGGGAAAATCTCCACCTTTACCCAGCAAATATCTTATTTTAAAAAAATAAATAAAAAAAAAAGCCAAATGTGTCGTTGCAAAAAGCGTTTTGCTGCAGCGACTATCAAGCGAAACTGGAGCCTTGCGTGGGCAACTCTTTTATGCCCGAACAGGTGTAATCTAGCAAACCAGGAACACCCGTGCAACTTCTCTTGGTCCAAAACACGAATCAGTCATAGCAACCAGCTCCATCAGTTTGAGTCACCAGTTCCTGGCACACTTCATCTTTTAGCTGATGATTGAGTCGAAGATCTAAGGTGAGCATCAACAATAGTGTACGGCGATGGGTGGTTAACTGAGTCGACTTTCCTTGTTGAATTTGATTTTGACCATATTTTTAACTGTTCATCCTTAGGCCTAAAATGATAGACGCGTTAGCCGTAGAGGCCATGACAGGTCAGAACAGACAAATAAAGATCGACAAATTTGATGTGTGAATATGAAGAGAGGGCCCATATATAATGGGCGAGTGTTGAAGGATCACGAGATCACAGCTAATGAATCAAACTATGCGATCGCTGAATGTACAACTGTATATTTCAGAGTGCCCATAGAGTAGGCCCTTAATACATTAAATCAAATGTGTTGGTAAAAACGTAAACCGACTTGCATATGTACCTACTATTAGAGTGACCATCTCTCTCTTTTGAGATGCCCAAAGCATTTCCGATAAAGTCAGCCCACTGATGCAAATATGAGAGAATAAAGGTGGAGGACATTTTCAGATAGTGTGAATGTAGGAACGCGATTTTAACATAAGTCACTTTTAAACACGTTTATATTAATACTGATTACCACTGTGTCAATACCACTGCTACCTGCCTCTGCGCTCGCGACAGTCAAACTCGAGACACCCGCGAAAAACTTGGACATTCTAGAACGCCAAGAGCTACATTTGTGCTCAAGAACACATTTAAACTTCACCGAAGCTTCGAAGTTTTGTCACATTTCCGGTGAGTTAAATAAGTTACATTTGAAAAAAATCTTAAAACCGGCGGCTTCATGCCTTGCGCATTTTCATGGAAAATGACAGCTCGGCCTTGTTAAGCTTTTAAATAACAAAAACAAAACTGAACCAGACGATTCCCGTTAGCCTATGTATGCTATAAAAATACGGGCCTGGTCTTTCAAGGGTACAATACGTTTTAAGAAAAATATCCCAAACTCAGTTCATGTGGTCAACAGCTTAACATCACTACTGTAACTGTTGTCCACAGTCCACAAAACTGTTTAACACTGCAGTAGCCCCATATTATCTACTGTCAATGCGGTATTGCATACATGAGTAGCTGCTGTAGCTCACCACAGGAGCTGCCAATGTTTGAAATCCCATTTAGCCCCTAAAAGTAATGGTTTCCAACCCTTTAGTTGTGTTAAGTTGAAGCAATGTCCACTTTCCATCTATTGTCACAGTGTGTCTATGTGGTGTGATCAGTTAAACTAAAGCGTAGTTCATTTCACAAACATTCAATAGCCTAAAGATGTATAACGATACAATGTTTTACAAGAAAAAAAAAAACAGATTACAGAAAGGTCTGAAAAATAAATATCATTTTGTGTAGCAAGCTTTTGACTGACTTATTCGTTACCTTGGCAATGGTCTCACTACTCCCTCAGGGGGGGCTCTGACCCCAAAGCTTAGAAACTGCAGATTTAAAGACTGTTTGTGTTTATTCATGATACAGAAACTACCTCAACATGAGCACAGGACAAAAGACACAAGCTGCCTTCATCCAAGGAAGCCAGAGCACAGCGGATCAAGAGTCTTCCCACTCTGCACTCTTCTACCTTTTCCAAGAAGTTTCCAGGCTAGCATCTCCTGTTCACAACAGTTTTCTTGACACAAATTCACCCTCCAAATGGCTTAATGAGACGTCTAAGCGGGATAATTTCATTGTTAGAAATGAGGAAGACAATGCACATTTATTTCAATCCTTTAATAATTCCTGTCAGCACAGTTTGTCTAACAAGTTGCCTTATAATCAGGTGAACAAAGTGAAGGAGGAAAGTCATAGCAGCAACATAACAACTTTGGCTGAGTCACATTACGAATGTAACAGCCCCTGGAAAGTGCTGAGTCTGATCAACCTGCAGTGTGAGAGGCTCCTGCATCGAAGAGATGTAGAAGAGTCAGACCCAGGTTCAGGATCATCCACCGCAAAATTAGGCCATCTAACAGCCAAGTCAACGACTGCTGCAGCAGATGTTAAAGAGCAGGGAGTTAGAAGTGACAGTGTAAATGTTGAATACACTTTAAGGCCATCTCTTCTTATCTGTAAGAGACAAGAAATCACAGCCTCTGTCAGTCATGTGGAGGATATAAGAGGGGTGTGCAGCGTGGGAGCCAGTTATTATAAACCACAGTCCTGTGTGAAAGAATCCAAAGTGGGTTGTAGTGTTCAACCACAGAGCACGGAAAAAACAGAAACTGTTATACCAGCGCTACTGGAGGAAAGCACAACAGCATCTTCTCAACCTCAACACGGGGACAAAAGGGAGGTGAAATTCAGTGTGAGCAGACTACTGGAGTGGAACCAGGAGTGTAAGAAGGATTGTTTCTTAACTGAACAGGATTTTTTGAACATACCCTTGTCTGAAAATGCCTTGGCACAAGCACATATTCCCAATGCATCACTTAATAGTCAACTGACTTTTAATTCGAATGAAGATACAAGTGTAGCTCTATCAAAGTCAGCACTAACACTAGACCACAACGCAAATATTGCTTTGTCTACAGAGCCCCCATGTGATACCCAGCTGCCACCTCTGAGCGCCATCCTGCCTTCTTCACAATCAGCATCACTCTTCTTTAGTGCTACAGAGGGGTGTTTCTCACTGCCAAAAAAAGATAAAATCCCAGGATCTAAAGCAGAATGTATACATGCTTCCATAGAGGAAAAATCACCCGCAGCTGAACAACTGAAATCCTCAAGCTATAATGTGCTAGCTACAACTTTAAAACCAGAGCTCAGGCCAGTGCAAAGGGAGGAACTTTCTCTTGCATCTTCCCAGCAGTGGAGAACCAAGACTCCAAGAAAACAACCTCATCCCAGCCGGAGTGTTGACATCCAAGACCCAGATTTCCAGGGAGTGACATTCAGCATGGGCACAGAGCTGGATGACAGTAGGGAACAGTGTCGCCTCCTCATAACTTCAAAGTACAGGTACTGGCAGATGTATTACATTTTTGCGTGGGAATTTAGAAGATGGTAATGTCAACTTAAATTACATTCTCACAATTTGTTGGTGTTTGCTGCATGTTTACTCACCACAGCAAGGAGCTCTGCAAGAGTGTAAGAAAACCGAGGCTGAGGACACGAACATCCCAGAAATCCCTTAAAACTAGCAGCTCAGATGAAGAGAGTGACCCAACAACTACTGTCTCCAGTGAGTAACATTGAGTACCTGCACTGCTCAATGAAACTATGTTGACCTTACTACAGGCTCTCCAAACAGCAATGTCGAGTCCTACAATTTAAAAAAATAATCTTAAAACAACTACCTAATGAATAAAACACGTATGAATCATGTTAAGTCAAGTTAATCTTACTTATAGTGTCCAAAATCACAAAGTTTTACAGTCTGTGTAACACAAAGAGAGAAAAGTGAAAAGGAAAAAACTGTAATGAGTCTAATAATTTTAAAGAGTTTTGGGCACATGTTCAAATGTAAATGCTACAATGTAATGTGATTAAAATTGAATAAAGAGCAGCATTGCTCTTTAATTGAAATAAGAGTCATGTGGATTATGTAGTTGTAAAAAATACCCATTTTCTCCACTAGGGAGTGCCGTTGCATCAAAATATGCACGTCAGCATCATCACTGATGACAGGTGTTACACATTAGATAAATATTTTGGGAAATTGCTGTGTAAACAGCCTAAGACCATAATGGGTATCATGGGAACTAGCCTCTAGGCCAAGTAGTAAATGCAGAGAAAAGGAAGTAGAAATGGAATATAAATGCAAACATGTAATTTTACTGTCAGCCGTGCAGCCAGTTGCTGCATTTCTAGTAGCAGGAGTATTAGCATTTAATTGAAGTCGTCTCAAATTTGTTGCAGTGATTAACATCTGTTCTCCCCATCACATTTTAAGTCACAAACCTTTAAAAATTTGAAGTTTGCATAACTTATCTTATCTCTACCCCTCAGACACCAGAAACTAAGACTCTTAACTGACACTGTCAAGATATACAACCTTATTCTGCTATGTTTGTGACTAACTAAAAAATGCACCATTCTTTCTTTCTTTCCAATCAGGTCAAAATTACTGTAACACTAACTGTATGTGTTTTTCTTTCTGTTCCATCAG
This sequence comes from Seriola dumerili, assembly GCF_002260705.1. Lineage (NCBI taxonomy): Eukaryota > Metazoa > Chordata > Actinopteri > Carangiformes > Carangidae > Seriola > Seriola dumerili. The sequence continues at coordinate 92,642 of NW_019175342.1, forward strand.
AGGATAAAGTCTGTGCATCATGCTGCACCAGGAAGACCCCCATGTGGAGAGATGCAGAGGACGGGACCCCACTCTGTAATGCTTGTGGGATAAGGTAGCTTATATTAACACTATTAATACTACTGGCTATTAAATCTTTTAAAAACACATACATGAAGTTTAAGTTACCATAAGATTTTAACTTTAAAACATACCCACATAATTTGTCTATATCAGACTGCACACTGACACAATAATGCTGCTTTTGGCTCATTGCTTGCCTTGGTTTGCATTTGTGCAGAGGTGAACTTCTTGTAGATATTTAGGTGTCACAGACAGGTTGCAGTAAATTCATTTGCTGCCTGTTTTTCACCACACAGAAACTTCTTATTGCGTGAGATGCATGCTACATCTTTGCATCAGTTAATCTGAGGATATGAAACACTCACAGTGTTATTATGTTTAATGGCTTATGTTTTATCTTTCACAACTTGCTGCAGCAGATATAAACATGAATTTGCCTCTGAAAAGAGGAATGATGATGTGCTGGATCGGTGTTACGGTGATCCTAGATTGCTAATCCTTAACTGGGACATTTCGAATATAGATTTCATAGATAAATAGCAGCATTCATCGTGATTCTTGAACATTAAATATTTGAAAAGAAAGGACTTAAATCACCCCTGTATTTTTTTAATAAGGTATAAGAAGTACAGAGTGCGCTGTGTCAACTGCTGGCATATCCCTAGGAAAGAGGGCAACTCCAACTCATGCTGCCTCAAGTGTGGAAACTTGGTGAGGCTGACCTCAGCTCAGCGGAAACACACTGCTTAGCGAACATACAATACATAGAGCAAAGGTTTTTATGTCCACATGTGTCAGAGCTGTGCACACACACTTGCACTCACCAATTCCAGACTATACACTCTGTGCTCCTGTCATTCTTAGTCCTCTTCATTTCACTACAGCTGTGAATGCAAAAATGAGGACCAGCACCAGCCTCTTGAATTTTACTTGACTCAGGGTATTTAAATTAATTTCACTGTTACCATGTTGGACTTCAGGCAAGAGAACTCATTCGCTTTAGCTCTATGGTTGCTCTCAAGGTGCTGTATGCATCACAAGAAAACATAAACAGGTAAAAAAGCTAAAAGACAGAAGAAGAAAAAAGTAAATAAAAATGGTGATGTCTGAAAACGTTCTGTACTTATATCTTTACTGCACTGATCCTATTTGTGCTACCTAACCTGTATCTAGCACATGAAACAGAGTTTATACAGTTGATTTGTTTGTTTTTCCTCTATCTACACAGAGGGATATACTGAGCACACAGACACAGTTTGTAGCAGAGCTGAGAATCATTTGGGACAAATGAATGGGATACTGTAGTGCTACTATAAGGACTAGACCCATTCAGTGGAAAGTTTAGTAATAACTGTTGACGGTTTTCATCTAAATAGCTTCAGTGTTGCTTGTGTATAATGGTCAGCAGTACCCAACAGCTGCAATAGAAAGTTATTTCTGTACAGGACCAAAAACTGCAACCTGAGCTTAGTGTTATGTTCACTGTTATTAACTGCAAAACAATTTACTTCTCTTGACCTGACAGCTAGACTGTCTGCAAAGTTCAGTAGACATATATTTAGTTACACAAGTTAAATTAAGTTATTTATTTTTGTTGTCTTTGTCATCATTTCTAATTGTGGTTGTTTTGGGGGGAGATTGATTTTCTCAGTGTTTATTTGGGTTGTTGCTGGTTAAATGGTGCACTGATTTCCTTAAGATTGCTGTTTTCTGTGAAGGGAAAAGCTTTTGTGTGAGCTTGCATGGGGTTTTGGTCTGTATTAAAGTCTGTATGAAACATGCAGTTTGTTCCATGGCTCTTTCATGTGTGTAGCTACAGAAGTAGGGCCTAGACTCAGTATAAATACCCTTGCAATGATTATAAAATAGTATAATAGTTTCAGAGGGGTACGTATATCACATTAAACTATAGTGAGAGTTACAGGGAAGAATTGTTCATTAAGGAGACTTCCCACAGTTTTCTCAGCCCACCCTGCAGCTCTGGCCTGTGTGCCAAGTGGGTGGCCTCACACGGACTGATACAGTGCAGCTATTATTTCAAAATGGATTACGTCTTCTTCTTAGGTAAGACAGCCAGAGAGAGAGAGAGAGAGAGAGAGAGAGAGAAAGTTGCCTCTCGCCATGAGCGACATGAGCCACACCATCCAGCAAAGAGGAACACGGAAGGAAATGAGCGTTGTGTAAGCCAAGAACATAGAGAAACAAGCTCAATAAAATTAATATGCTTGTTTCGTTTTTACATTAAACATTTCAGTCCAAAACAATTTCAGCTGCTGGGGTCATTTCAACATCTACTTTAAACCATAACAAACCGTGATAGAACGTAAGTGCATTTACTCAAGTACTGAACTTCAGTTCAGTTTTGCCACTATACTTCTACTCCACTACATTTCAGGCACTAATGTTTCACTTTTTACTCAACTACATTTATTTGACAGCTTTAGTTACGTAGTGGATAAAACATTTTATCACCTTTATTAATTGCTACAGATTAAACTGCCCAGTTGTATATAAAGAAATTAAAGATGGCTCCACATTAAATACATCATAAAAAGCTGCTCACAGGTTTATGCTTCAGTGATAATAATCCAATAATATAGTATATTATTAGAAACAGACTGTTGAGAGACCATTTTGCTTAATATACTTTTATTTTGCTTTTGTGATTTTACTTGCATAAGCTTTTGAATGCAGGACCTATATTCTTACAGTGTGGTTATTCTTGAATAAGGAATCTGAAAACTACTTCCACCACTTATAATCAATACACACTGCGAATAAATACAAAAAGTACTTGTAAGTACAACAGGCTTATAAATCTAGATGAAAAAATAAGATATAAAACTTAATTTCGTCATAGTGATAACGTGTCTGTTGAAATGAGTAATAATCGCGATCATATCCTCAGAAGCATCAGTTAATGTTCTCTGTCATACAGGACATTTCATAATCAGGACCTTCAGTCGCAGCTGCTCTAGGCTTGTATATGTGGTTGTTTTGACGGAGCCAGATTTTGCAGGAGGAGGAGGAGAAAGTTTAGAGTGGGAGGCTAAAAAGTCGCAGATGCAGTCAGATGCGCAACTTTTTGTGAATGAAAACGGAGAAGCGGGTTTGCGCCTGCTCTGTCCCAGACAGGCGCTTACGTCGCCGCCGGACACTGAGTGACCATGACCTTGGACTGCTTACTCATGGAAGAGACGGACATAGACGTGGAGGGACAGACAGACGGCTGTAGTGAAGATGTGAGGAGCACATATTTGTCACTGTTAGATAAGACGAATTCAGACTTGGAGCAAACTTCATCCTTCGCTCCTGAAGTGCGGGAGGTGGGAGACCTCGCTGTCCGGCTGCAGGATGGTCCAGGCAAGAGAACCGCCTCGGTGAAGCCTCCGTACTCGTACATCGCTCTTATCACCATGGCCATCCTCCAGAGCCCGAAAAAGAGACTGACCCTCAGTGAGATATGTGACTTTATCAGCCAGCGCTTTGTGTATTATCGGGAGAAGTTCCCTGCGTGGCAAAACTCAATCCGTCACAACTTGTCTCTAAATGACTGCTTTGTCAAAATGCCCCGGGAGCCTGGGAATCCCGGGAAGGGAAATTATTGGACCTTGGATCCCATGTCGGCTGATATGTTTGAAAACGGGAGTTTTCTTCGGCGGAGGAAACGCTTCAAGAGGCAACATTTTTATTTGGAAACGCTGAAGGACTCCAGGGCGCAGGAGCGCAGCCTGATGCCTGTTTGTCCTCTCCTCGGAGCGCACAGGATGGCCCCGTGTCTTCAGGGTCCTGATGTGTGCTGCGATCTGGGCTCAGGAAGCCGTTTAAGTTCCCACACTAGTTCCGACATCCCACCTGTACGCAGCATCATACCTGCGCTCTCCTCGCTCCTCTCCAAGAATTTTCCCTCTTGTTTAACCTTTGAACATTTCGACCCGGGTCGCTGCGTCGTTGTCCCCCCTTTGGCTCCAAACTCCTCGTTCATGCCCCCGGTGTCGCTGCACGGAATGATAGGCCTACCCAGGTATCCTGTTCTTCAGCTGTCCAATTTTCCTACCGGGGTCATTAAAATTTCGTCTAATTTAATTTAATTTAATGCAATGATGCTCCTGCATGTCTTTAACCCATGGAGAAATGAGTGGAATCGTATTCCCTTCATCCACAGAATAAACTCATGGTACTTTATATTAAATAGTAGCCTACAGATTTTAGTGATAGCCCATGCTTGCAAACGGGCCAGTATTTTTTTTAGCAATGTGTTTGCTTGAAGCATATGTTTTTGAATAACTGACATTTTACAGCTCTTAAAATGTTTTGAATAAAAAGTGATTGAATTTGCACCGTGTCTGTGCAATTTGAATTAAATGTCACAGGGTTTACCATTATAGAAACTAATAATGTAGGCTTTAACCTGTATAATTAGCTACTTTTTGACATTATGATTGCTTGATTTTTTTTTTGTTTTTTTGTTTTTTTGTGCAAACTCAAGCGGAGCAGAATGAGAATCATACAATACAAATTAGGGTCCACTATTATATATTCCTAATATAATTCGATATAGCTAATAATAATAATGATAATAATAATAATACAAGAAATAAAAAGTAGGCTACCCAGTGTGCTGATATGTTAGAGTTAGATCCACCAACAATGCAAATGTCCAGCTAAGGCTACTGTTGAATTTATCCAATAGACCTATACAGATTTGCACAAACGAATATGCACTCGGCTGATTTTAAGAGAGGAATAGAAATTGTTCAAATGTGACGACATCGCTTGGATTTTATTTTGCCGTGGATGATTGATCTGTTTTGTTATAAGTTCTTAGTAAGCGCAAGAGATCACAAAAAGATCTGATCATGCATGGGGGCAACTATTCTTTCCCTCCCTTGTGTATTGATTATTATTGGGTGTGTGTGTGTGATTTCTTCCACATCATGTTTGAAGGAGGTCCCGCTTTATTCAGAACAGGCCTCCATGTTACAACACGCGCTGGTCTGCAGTCTCTGTTGCTTAAATAAGTAGCACATGGCATCAAAACATATCAAACACATCTGGTCATCTGGCCTGGAGGTGTTATTACAAGTTAAAACTATGGCACTGGATTTCCTCGGATGTAGGCCTACTTTGTGCTGTGTTTTGTCAGGTGGAAACAGAGAGCGTGTGTGGAGGAGGATTTGAGATCCTTAGGTAAACACACCGCAACTAGAAACTACACATCAATTTGATATAACTACTACAACTATATAACTATATAGATATAGAGTAATGACTTGAATGATCAAAAGATCATTTTCATTATGCAGAATGGCATCTTTCAGAGTGATGCATTTATGTATATTATCACTATTTTAATGTTGTACCTTCAAGTGGAGTTTACCTGTCAGATGCATCAAGTGTTTTTTAATGCAAAATGCTAATAGTAATTTGTGAAGTACAGACACCATACCAGTGAAAGTCAAAAAAGTGCAACTTTTATAATTTATTAAAAGTTTGTTTCTGTGTGCAGGTGTAAGAAATACATTTTTTAATTTTAGATTGTTAAACATGCAGAGTGTGAAAGCGAATGGAAAATAAACTTAAACAATGACAATATTATTGACTAAAAAAGCAGTATAAGATATAAAAATAATTCCGCAGTAATGATTGTTTACCTGCTTTGCTGCAGAGTGTTCTCTTGTCAAGCCCACATTCCTCAAAAGTGGTGAAGAAACCCTCTTCTATTTTAGGTTTAAAATTTGAACTTTTATTCAAAAGTCCTTGAATTTTTAGAACATGCGAAGGTGCAAGGGCATTTATTTCAGTCCAAGTTCAAGTTAAACACATTTTTGCAGCATGTTTTTACAGTTAGCAAAATACAGTCAGTTTTACAACAAGTTTGCTATGGAGGTGGGAACATTTTTTTTATTTGCCAGTGTCCTATGGATAAAAGTAACTACAGTGCAAATAAAAAAAATCTTTTGGCATATGTGGAAGAAATCTCTCCCAGGATTTAACTGCTGAAGGTGTGATGTGGTTCAGAGCAGATCTTCTGCCATCTGCAAACAGTTGCCTTCCACCTAAATAACCCCACAGGGAACAGTTTGCTTTTCCTGGCACGCTTAGTCATATTTTACTTTTATTCAATTACAACACACACATATGCTCACAGTCCTGTTCCCTTCTTTGAGGAAAAATCTCCATGTGTCTCCATGGAGTGTGGCCCATTAAAGTTAGTTAGTGAAGTGAGAGCCACAGCCCCTGAGACGAGCTGTAGCTTGAGTCCTGTGACAGGAAGCATGACGGAATACTGATAACTTGGATTTTTATAGCGACTTTCAAGGTACCCAAGTCTGCTTTATAGGGAAAGAATCACGACATAAATTTAAAAAAACAAATAAATGAAAACAAGACGAGACAGAATAGGGATGGCAGAGATTGTAGGAGATGAGGCAGCTAGGTGAACAGGTGGGTTTTCAGCAGTTTTTTGAAAATGTCCAGAGATGAGGCTGTGCGGATCTCTTCAGTTCCAGAGGGTGGGGGCTGCCACACTGAATGCTCTGTCACCGAAAGATCGCAGGCTGGTGAAAGGGGTGGAGAGTAGACCAGAGTCCGAGGACCGTAGGTTTCGGGGGGGGGGGCTATAGGGATGGAGGAGGTCAGACAGGTACTGGGGTGCGAGACCATGGAGGGATTTGTAGGTGAGGGAGAGGATTGTGTACTGGATGCGGGCTTTGACCGGAAGCCAGTGAAGTTGGATGAGGGTGAGGGTGATGGGCTGCCAGGGCTTGGTGCGGGTGAGAATCCTGGCAGCTGAGTTCTGGACATACTGGAACCTGTCCAGGATTTTGCTGGGAACCCCGAGCAGGACTCAATTGCAGTAGTCCAGACGGGTGGTGACGAAGGCGTGGATGAGGGTCTCTGCGACAGAGTCAGAGAGTGATGGCCGGAGTCGAGAGATGTTTTTGAGGTGGAAGAAAGCAGATTCGGTGATGGGCTTGAAGTGTATATATGAAAAATGGGGGACCCCTCTCAAATCCTGGATGACAGAGGCATACAGCAAAGCCACTCATGAGCTCATTAGTTATCCAAATGTCCGTACAGAAAGAGAAAGACTTGGAAAGAATGGCTTAGTATGGAAGCCTATTTTGACCAGTAAAAGAAAAAAAAAAGATTAATCTTTAGTCATAATGAAAATAAAATTTCATCTTATATATCATAATTTCAATTTAGAAAATTAATTTTAATAAATTTTTTTTTTTATTAACCCAGAGAATTTAAAAAAAAAATTGCTGCTAACTTTTTATTAGTTTTTTTCTTCTCCTTGTGGAAATGGGCTTCCAGACTAAAGACAAAGAAAGTGAGTGTAACAATATGAAACAAAAAATCCACAATGCCGATAGGTAATGGCAGAGGACTATAGGTGAAGCGGACAACCCAGTTTATTCCCATAGGAAACTTTTCATCCAAACAGGCATGATCAGAAATGCTCAAAGGATCATGGGCCCTCTTACAGCGCTAGTGGATGTGTGACCGGGACAAACGTGTCTGCTTATAGTCAGGGCATGACAGCAATAGCAGAAATTGAGAGGAATGCAACTATAATCTTATTTTCTCCAAATTTGTTCAACCTCCAAACAAGCGGACACTGAGAAGCAAAGAGCCCGAGACATGACGTAGTTTAACTCACTTAAAACATTGGACAGTTTGTCTTGGTGTGTTTCTGTGTTTTGTTCAGTTTTGCATGTGTGTTCACTTTAGCTACCCATCTCCCAGAAAACTAGTTTATTGGTCAACATACGACACAGGCAGATTCACAGTTGGACTTTGAGAAGAAGAAAGTCACGCCTGGAGAAGCGTACCAGGAGCATATATCTGGACCTCTACAGGCTCATTTGTATTGTACTTGTACTTGTACCACCTGCTTAACATGACCTACAGGTCCATTTCACCCAAATTAGAAAAAACCTACTGTATCCTATGGCATCTGGTCATAGATATGATAAATGGATAATCCACTCAGGATCAGTACTATTTTCTAACATGCACAAAATGACAATACCAACACACTGATATTCAGCAGGTACAATGGTACTATGTTCACAAACTTTATTATTAGCATGTTAGCATGCTAAAGTATAGCTGAAGCTGATGGAGATGTCATTGGTCATAAACCAGAGTGCTGGACAAACTGAATTTTGCAGTGTGCAGTTTGGGGCGTGCTCGCTGTGGGTGGTGTCAAATGCACTGCCCTTCTCGTCTCCTTCAAGTTCATTTGGTTCATGTCAAGGCCAGAAAAAGGTGCTATGCATTCATGAACACCACATCCAAGAAGTGGAAGATTGGCCCTTTTGTTCTGTCTTGCGTGCGTATGTTGCAATCCACCCACCTATATGGCTGTTGTAGAAAGAAAACGCAAAAGGTCGAGAAATTTGAATAACTGAGGATTCTTTCTTGCTCTATACTCTGGTTCCTGCAAACTCACAAGTGAATATTTGATACCAGCAGCTGAAGAACTTAAGAGGAAAGAGAAAATCCACAACAACAGCTCTTATAATTCCATTCATTCGCCACATTTATTTTAGTCTTTACATTTCATAAACACAAACTCTTTGTATATATGGCAGCTCTTTAGAATGTCAGTAGAGTATCATGCATACTTTTCATGGTTATTAGAGGTGAGATCAAAATAAAAATGTAAATGTAAGCAACTTCAAGTTAACTGTATTTTCACATGGCTGTTAATGATTTTAAAGGATAGAGCATGCAAATATAACTTAGCAACTTAACACAACACTTAATATATTCATCAGCTGTAAATAGGATGTAAGTGCAGTATTATTATTTGTATTGAACGGCAGGTTACTTTGACGTCTCATGTGTGGAAGTTAGAATGTAACGACAGAGAAAGGCATCATGTCAGTTACTCTCCAATGCCATGCTTGATGTCCTTGTAGCTAACAACCACAGAGGCTATCTGCTCAAGTTCTGTCTTCTTCCCACACTCGACAAGAAATGCAAACCAACCATCATCAATGTAAGCCAGGTCTGAGTAACCACTGGGTCCATGGTTAATGACCCAGGGTTTGCTCCATGCATTTGGATCCTGTGGGGATTTGTTCAGATACACTCCTAAATCAATCCTTCTGGACTTATGGCTTGGGTGAGTGAAGAGCAGCCACTTGTTCTTATTCTGGCTTTGGTCACTCTCTGTAATTGGACCTTCACTTTGAGCTGGAAAGGAGACCACACTTCCCTGACAGCCTCTACCTGTTTCAACAAGCGTGGCAGGGCCGCTCAGCTTGGCAAATTCATGCCCATCAAGTTCACTGACAGCTTCCACTCGATAACCTCCATGACTACGGGCATTGCAGTAGATGAAGCTTTTGTCTACTTCATCAAAAAACTCTGCCATTCCACATTCAATTGATTTTGTTTGGAGCATTTTGCCAAACTGCCAATTTTTACCAGAATCATCACTGTACAGGGCGAGTGCATAAGGAGCATCGTTCTTAGCATAACCATAAACTGGAACAATCAATCTACCCCCCTTCATTTGAAGACCATGGCCTGGACCAACAGCCAGCGTGGCCCAGTTCTTAATTTCGTCCAGTGTGTCTGTCAAATCTGTCGCCTTGCTCCAACTTTGTCCAAGATCCTTACTTGTGATGTAACACAGACGAGCCTTGTTGGTGTTATTTCTTATCTGCCACCACTCTTCGACATTGCCTTCAACACAGATGAAAAACAGGAAGATTGTTTTGCTCTTCTCCTCATACACTGGGCAGGGGTTCATAGTACGGTGTCCATCACGTTGTGCCTCTTCCACTGTCTTGAGCTCTGACCACTAGGAAAGATGTTTTATTGAGAGGTGTGTGAACAAAACAGCAGTTTTGATAAGAGTTGAAAGTAATACTATATATTCACATGTAACCTAATTCAGCCATGAAACAATTGCTGTGGATGTTTACCTCAATTGTCTTCACATCAGGGGATTCCTCCTTCAGCTTTCCTGTTTTCATGACCAGCGCTTTTGCACTGGAATCAGCTGCAGCCTTCCGCAGCTCTGCAAAGGCCAGAAGAGTTTCACTTTCTCTTTCATAGAAAAGAGCAGGGATCCTATACACGCATTTATGACAAGATTTAAAGACAGTTTGTTGTAATTTCAGTGGTTGGGCGTCCGTTAGAGTGACTTTGCTCATGGCTGGTGTCCGTGTACACAGAGCGCTCCCCAGACAGCAGGTGACTCCGAGTCTGTGTTCCGTCTTAAAACGATCTCCTTTCCCAAATAGTGACTCATGTCCGCGGGAGCGCGCATTGCCAGTTAAAGCTGTACCGCCCAGTTTTTTTTACCGTAATGCTGCATGTCTACCGCTGCTTTCATCTGGATCAAACAGTCATAACCTGCCAATACACACAAATATATGTCCGTGGCAATAGAAAAGTATGTCTCAGTGAAACTTTAACTTTTCTTTTAACTGAATAATCACTATTGTGGCCAAAGAAGTGTTTGCAGTTTATAATCAGGCATACTCGGTTATAGGCAAAAGCTATATTATTTCCGATTTTTATATGTGTTTAGTATGTCTAATATTCTTGATATTTGGAAACTATTCTGTAATTAACATGATTTACAGGTGGGACATATGCATTATATATATATATATATATAAGTATCCTTATGACTGCATTATTGACCTGCTCTGAGCGTAATGCATAATCAATCCAGTTCTTTTTACCAGTTAAATAAACTTAAGGCATAATACAACCTTTCAAAGGCATTTATTCATTTTCAAAAAAGTGATTGCAGCTCCGATCTTGTGACTGTTTATGCCTCAAAATGGCTTGCTTTCATTCATGGGGGTTACATTTCTAAAGATTATAGCTCACCCAGTCCTTTTTATCTGTTGAAATACATTGGCCAATAGTTACATGCATTTCCACTTGCCACTGAGTGATTGTAGCTCCTATGTGACACAAAGGATGTTTTTAGCTCAAAAAATAACATGACTACATTCATGGTGGTTATATTTGACTATAGCTCACCCAGTCCTTTTACTTGTTGAAATACCCTTTTAAAGGGCCATTACAACCAATATTTTTGCCCCTTTTCACTTGCCAAAAAGTTATTGCAGCATCTGCATTGTCAGGCATTGTCACTGAAAGAATGTTTCTGCCTCAAAACAACTTGATTTCACCCACAAGGGTTATATTTGACAGACTATAGCTATACAGGCCCTTTACCAGTTCAAATACCCTTAAAGGTTCAATACAACCCTTAACAGTTTTGCATTTGCCAAAAATTGATTACTGCATCTACCCTGTGACTGAAAGGTTGTTTCTGCCTCAAAAAGAACTTGAGCTAAAAAAAAAATGAGACAATGAATATTGAATAATTAATATTTTCAGCCATCCATCAAACCAACTTACTTTCCTCATAACCATAAAGATAATAAAACTTTATGTGTCCTCTTACTTGTCACAGAGGACGTATGCACACTGTACCACCCTACAGGTACATGTTTGAAAGCACTGTTGTGTTGCATCCTACAGACATATTTTTCATATGTGCAAAACAATTTATTTTAATAACACAGGGTCAGTACAATATGATGATAAAAACAACATAGGTAGGCTCTGCATTATATTGGCATTCTTTGCAAACAAATGTTTTCTTTTTGCTGTTGTACGGCCTCTTGGTGCAGCTCCTGCAGTATCACTGTGGGCAAATGTCCACAGTCAAACTGAATCAGATAAAAAAGGAAACCAAAAAATAACAGTGAAATGGTTATACAATGGTAATAGTAATCGTTGCAAATGACTCACAAAGCAGGAGCATCCTTTTTACCCTGAGAAGGACATGTAAAACATAAGCAGTTACTCAGTGAGTGTCAACATCCTGCTCCCCGCGACACTAACAGAGGTCAAAGAGAAGAATGATCAATTTTGGAAAAATTATAGGCTTATGACCAAGCTTAACTATATTTGATCCACTTACCTCGACATAACCTGTCATCATCCCCTTCAGCCGAATTCCTATATCCAGGGACACACTGAAATGTGTCATGACATGTGTCTGATTATTCAAATGAGGAAGGTGATGTGGGCATAGTGTTTGGAAATGGCAACACAGTTTTCTGGAAGCAGAGCCACAGAGTGTTTATTATTGTGCTGCTGTGAAAAACGTCCTCTGTCAGGTCTAGCTCTGCTTCTTAGGGCATGTTTTCAGTTTTTTTTATTTTTATCAAATCTTGTCTTTTTATGCACTTCCTGTTTTATTTTGACTTCACTAACTCTCCCTCTCATTTCAGCTTCACTTCCTGCCCTCGTGTGTTTCCTGCTGCTGTATTCCCTGCCCTAATGTGCTGCACTTTTGTCTCAATTTCTCCCCTCTCCTAGTGTATTTAGTCTGCATTCTCCCTTCCCCTTTGGCCAGTTTGTCTTTGTTCCTTTGCGATAAGAGTTCCAGCCTTATTTCCTAGTGTTTAGCCTTATACAGCTTTTGCTCGGTTATGACCTCGCCTCAGCCTTCTCCTTTTGGACCTGTCTGCCTTGTGTTTTTTGTTCATCCGTGTACCGACCTTTTGCTAAGTAAATTGATTTTGATTTTTGGAAACCCCCATCTGTGTTCCAAGTCAAGCGTTTGAGTTTTCATTTCAGAAAATGGTTGTATTTTTGAAACAGCAGTATCATTGTGTGTAGTTCTAAAGGGAATGGACCAATGTGTTTTGTTGTGGAGGACTTGTTGGTCTAGTCGTATGAGGTTTTGTTGGATTTTGCTGAGAGTTGGGACACATGTGGAGTTTCACCACAGAAGTAAAAATACATTATTTTCTCACTATACATACTTGTCATGGTTAATATCCTCAACAGTTTCAAAGAGGAAGTCAGAGCAGTAGTTCAACTTGACCTGATGGTCCTTTGACGTCTGCAGTGAAATGATGCATCAGTCAGTGGTGGCTCACTTCACTGCAGAACAGCAACAGATCCTTTGTTCACACTGCCATCTGTCTATACAACACCTCAGCCAAAGGATCTATCTATCTATCTATCTATCTATCTATCTATCTATCTATCTATCTATCTATCTATCTATCACAGTTTACTTTGAAGATGTAGCCTGCTTTGTCTTAGTCACTAAGAAATGGTGTCATGCCAAATACATCAGATTACTTATTTGATCTAGAATTGATTATGGATCATTTTCAATATGGACTAATTTTCATATAATGACACTTAAAACTGTTATTGACTTATTTTATTATAATTTTAGGTCATTACTGCCATTTTCTACAATTATAATTAGATTTAGAGACAAAACACAACTACTTTGTTTGACAAATTAGTGATGAATGAATCAATGAATGACATTTTGCCTGCCACATATGCTTCAAGGAGTCACTGTTGTTTTTCCTTTGAAAACAGGAAATAGTTTTCTGCTGTTTGCTTTTTTTCCCCAGACAGAACTTTTCATGAACTGATTATTCAAAACACTGGTGAAGACAGCTCTTATAATTACATTTATTTGTCAAAATGTATTTTGTTCTTTATTTCATAAGCAACACATAATCAGTGTAAATACAGTATCATATGAATTACATTTGAGAAGTGCAGTATAAAATGTCATCACAGTATTGTACATAATTTTCATGGTTGTAAGAGCTGAAATTGTAAATCATTATCCAACACTTAATGTATTCATCAGTTGTGATTTGGATTTCAATGTGTTAGTATAACCTTTATTGAACAGCAGGTTACAGGAAGTCTAATATGTGAAAGCTGAATGTCATTTATGGTAAAACGACAGAGAAAGGCATTATGTCAGTTACTCTCCAATGCCTTGCTTGATGTCCTTGTAGTTAAAAACCACAGAGGCTATCTGCTCAAGTTCTGTCTTCTTCCCAAACTCGACAAGACATACAAACCAACCATCATCAATGTAAGCCAGGTCTGAGTAACCACTGGGTCCATGGTTAATGATCCAGGGTTTGCTCCATGCATTTGGATCCTGTGGGGATTTGTTCAGATACACTCCTAAATCAATCCTTCTGGACTTATGGCTTGGGTGAGTGAAGAGCAGCCACTTTGGGTTCTGGCTTTGGTCACCCTCTGCATTTGCATCTTCACTTTGAGCTGGAAAGGAGACCACACTTCCCTGACAGCCTCTACCTGTTTCAATGAGTGTCCCAATCCGCTTGGCAAAATCATCTCCATTATTTTCACTGACAGCTTCCACTCGATTGCCGCCCTGATTACGGGCATTGCAGTAGATGAAGCTTTTGCCTTCTTCATCAAAAAACTCTGCCATTTCACATTCAATTGATTTTGTGTGAAGTATTTTGCCAAACTGCCAATGGTCACCAGAATCATCACTGTACAGGGCGAGTGCATGTTGTGCATTGTTCTTAACATAAGCATGAACAGGAACAATCAATCTACCCCCCTTCATTTGAAGACCATGGCCTGGACCAACAGCCAGCGTGGCCCAGTTCTTAATTTCTTCCAGTGTGTCTGTCAAATCTGTTACCTTGCTCCAACTTTGTCCAAGATCCTCACTTCTGATGTAACACAGACGAGCCTTGTTGGTGTTATTTTCTATCTGCCACCACTCTGAGACATTGCCTTCAACACAGATGAAAAACAGGAAGATTGTTTTGCTCTTCTCCTCATACACTGGGCAGGGGTTCATCGTGCGGTGTCCATCAATCCGAGCCTCTTCCACCAGTTTGAACTCTGTCCACTAGAAAATATATATCATTCAGAGTTGTGTTAACAGAACAGAGCTGTTTTAATGGAGGTGAAATTAATACTACATATTCCCGTGTAATTCAGAGATGAAAATTTGCTGGGGTTGTTTACCTCAATTGTCTTCACATCAGGGGATTCTTCCTTCAGCTTTCCTGATTTCATGACCAGCGCCTTTGCATTGGAGTCACTTTCCGTCCTCCGCTGCTCTGCAAAGGCCAGAAGAGTTCCACTTTCTCTTTCGTATAAAAGAGCAGGAATCCTGTACACATGAGATCTCAAGACAGTTTGCTTCTGTGGTTGGAAGTCCATGTTTGGTTTCTGTGTCTAAAATGATCACTCAATAGAGAAGAAAGAAAAACTTGAAGTGTGTGTCTCTACAGTAACCAAAGTTTGCCTGCTGAGGCTTTTATAAGGCTGGATCCTGCAGTTTCTAAATCGTCATTCTTGCTGACAAATGATGAAAAAGTATCCATCTGGAGCTGGAGGAGAGCAAGAACTATATATGTTGCAAAATTCTCTCTTGCGTAATATGTGGCAAATTTGTGAGCCTTGCCTTTTTTTCAACACTTCTTTAGAAACTTGCCAAACTGTTGCTGTGCAATTTCTTCTGAAGAAAATGTCAAATGAAATAGTGACTGAAACATGGCCCATTAAGACTACATGTTAACTTCAACACCATTTCTAGTGATTGCTCTACACCGCTAAAATCTAAAAATGATGTTTGTCTGACAAAAATCACCAAACACATAATTTAAAAACAATGGCTGTTCTATGATTTCAGCTGTATTTACTTGTAAAATGGTCACTCAGAGAGACAGTTAGAAACTCATTCACGCCAGCCTCCATACACTCAGTTGAATGAGACGCATACAGCGGTGTGCGGTTTATTCAATAAGTCACTAGATTTGTTGCTGGTGCTTTTTTGAAAGAAAGAAAGTTGCTAAAGGGCTCTAAAAAGTCAGTAAAAGGCACTAAGTCGGCAACACTGCTTGTTTGCACCAAATCATTTCATCAGGTTTCTTTGAATCTGATGTTGAGAGTCCAGTCTGAGACTAGTTCTCCCAGTGCTGGTCCTAGAAGAGGCTACTACAGGACAGGAGGATCATTGTATCAGACTGTATGAAATATCTTTTAAGTAGTGGTGAAACATTAGATTAGTGATAAAGTTTTTAACAGGAATAGGAATGCGCTAATGTGATTGATTTTTTTTTTTTTTTTTGAGGATGCTAAGAATCAAATTTAACTAGAATTACCGCCTCACGGTTGTATGTCTTCACCACTCAGACTAGTTTCAGGGTACATTACTATTTATCCAGAATCATATGAAATATTAACAATTTGTGGGGAAATTTGTTGCAATTGCTGTGTGAACTCTTGAGTAATGGCTAAAAAGTCTTTTCTGAGGTCACCGTGAGCTTGACCTTTTACCTTTGACCACCACAGTCTAATCAGTTCGTCTTTGGGTTCCAGTGAACCTTTGTATGCAATTTGGAGACATTCCCTCAAGGTGTTACGGAGACATTGATACACAGTGTTCGCGTTGTTTTTGAAATGTAAAGATGGAGGGGCAAATAGGTCCACAGTTATTTCTGATTTATTTTCATTTAGCAGCATCCTGTGAGGATTTGTTAAGATACACTTTTAAGTTAATCCTTTTGAACTTATTAATTGGGTGAGAGAAAAGCAGCCACTTGTTTTTATTCTGGCTTTGGTCACTCTTTGTATTTGCATCCTCATTTTGAGCTGGAAAGAAGACTGTCACATCAAATGTGACGCAGTTTTGGATTTCACAACAAAGTCCACAGGTCAAATCAGTCTCTTTGCTCCAGTTTTGTTAAGCATTTGTGGTCGCGATATAGCAGAGACATGCCTTGTTGTAGACCCACCATCACCCACCTCAGTAAAAACAGACCACCATACTGAAGCAGTGAAATGCATTAGATACTCTGACCCATTGGACACAAATGCTGGGACTAAAATGGTAGCCTATGTACATTTGTCTTATACTGAACTAAAAGGCTGAATGAAATGGCCCAATAGAGAAGAGATTTTCAGTGGTGGGTTACACTGAATGTCCTCAGACCAAATCAGTTCTAAAATAGGACTGTGTAATAAAATTCTGTCTCTCTGTGTCGAAAAAGTCTATCAATAACAATTGTCATTAACTGAATTTTAGATGGATGATAACTTGAGAAAAACATCCTTGAGGGCAGCTGTGGCGTTTCTGCACAGTATGAAATAGAAACTAAGATCTGTTGAGAGAGCTGGTCCCTGAAAGCTTCAGCAGTGCCATACAACGCTGTGCTGTATGCTGCACTGTGTACCACCCTGCAGCCCATAAATATCACAAATATCCCCCTTTCCTCTCCTCCTCCCACTTCCCTATACTTCTCCTCCCTCCAAACCGCTCTGCCCTGCTGCTCTGTATCCACTCCTGCCTCCAGTGCTCATAAAAAAAGTAGAGCTGACAGGTGCTGTAGACCAAAGCCAGGGGTACCAGAGACGGGGGGGGGGGGGGTTCATTACTGAGTTCTGGCTTGATAATTCTTGAATATTTTTGGATCGGACTTTTTCCAAATATATTCACAACAGCAGCTGCCATTGGGTTCAAACTGACTAGTTTGAACTGGTTTTTAGCAAATAAAAGTGGAAGAATCAGCGAAAATAAACAGCTCTCAGGTCTGGGTAGTGAGAAGGAGAAGTAAAAAGGAATAACAGGGGAATGAAAAGTAACCCTGCAGGCACGCAGATGGCCACCAATGCTGTTAGACGTTGATATTTGGTTGAATGTAGGTTTTGATGTCGGGTGACCAAAATCCAATGTCAGGACAACATCTAATGCCGATGTCAATTGGACATACAATACTGACAGCTGATGATATATTGTTCATCTTAAGTTGTGTTCTTAACAAACCAAAATCTAATGTCTTCCAAGTGTCTCATGCCAACGCCATCTTCACACATAAAATACTGACCTTCTACTGGTGACCAAAACCCAACGTGTGCTAAATGTCACGATGTCAATTGTTTTGACGTCAACCTGATTTTCATTTCAAACCAAAGTTTAATATCTGGTACAGTCCAATGTCTTTCTGACGTCCGGTGTCTGCTGGGAAGACAGAGGCAGGGGCACGGTCAGAATCAAAAGCAGCTTTGCTGTTGTAGCAGAAGACCTAAACATCCCTCCTCCTCCCCCTCTTCTACTGCACTGGTCAGATCAGGAAGGAGTTCCGGCAATAGGGAGAGCTTCGGAGGAACGTGATGATTTATTTTTTCTGCTGTTGTGTTGTGTTGACAGGCCTACCATCTGAGCATGGAGTGAAGGACCACCCTGGTTGACTCTCAGCTCTCATAAAAGCATACAGCCCTTCAACCTTGCTTGCTCTTTCCTGTGCTCATATGTGAGCTTTACAACTTTTTTTTGTAGTTGGCTGCCTTGTCCTGTTTGCCAATTTTGTGTGTATGCATCACGCTGGTTTTGCAAGTTGGTAATGCTGAATCCATGGCTATGGAAGTTCCAGCAAATCATATCTTCATTACCTCTTCACCAGAACAATAAATCTGCCATCTCCGCAAGTACAACACAGCAGCATGTGAGTGGTGATGACGTCAACCCCCAAGACTCAACACAATGCTGAATTGCAATGAGTTGGTGACAGTCTGTGGGTTTTCTTGGTTACTGTGAATCACATTTGATCAAGCCACACCCACACAGTCCTATGGAGCATGTTATCAGAGTGTATAGTGTTTAACTCTTAACAAATACTGAGTTAAATGTTTTGTTTTTTGTTTTGTTTTTTTTGTTTTTGTTTTTTGCATATCATAGTCATGAATGTTTTATGTCATAATATTTCTCTATAAATATTATTATTTATAGAAAAGAAAATACTGTAAAAATAATAAATACTAAACAAAATACAAGAGTCATGATTTCAGGGGATTTGAGATCCCCAATTCTAGTTTATATTTTGTTTTTGTGTTTTTTTTGTTTTGTTTCATTGACAAATACATTTGTAAATAAATACAAAAGAAATTAATTGTCACACCTCTAACATGGAGCCTTCAGGGCTACTGAGGATCTGGTGCCACAGGGCAGCACCCAGTGATAATCTATTGGATGCCACAGTATACTCTAAATGTTTTGACTAATATACAGTTTACAGAGCTACATTGGCCTTATAGTACATATATATATATATATGGAATCAATCTGTGATACATTCCCTGGTTATTGACAACTTGTTGCAAACATAAGTGAATGTGTTGTCCCTTTGAATCATCATAATCTCCAAAATGTTCACTCACACAGCAGAAGGCCTCCCTAAGTTGAGCCCTGTCAGCAACCACACAACGCTAGGATTCACTTCAAAAACAATAAGATTATGAAGCAACGGAGATGCACATGTGTAGAGAAGCAGACTCTTTTCTAAAACAAAAGAAATGGCCAAGTTGAAAGACATGAAAGCTGAATATTTCCCAGCATATGGTTGCCAGATTTGTAGCAGATTTCTGACCATACAAATACACAAATACAACCTTTCCTGGGTGTTTCACTTCAGGCTGCTAGTGGCATGTGACTCGTGTACATACAATTCTGTGTGTCGGTGTATGTGTGTGTGTCTGTGTGTGTGTGTGTGTGCACCCGTCAAATCTGATGGACAAATCCATTCACAGCATGCTTTGAATCTCATGCTCATCTGTTACTGCAGCAGAGAGGAAAGATCCTGTCTGTCAGGCTACGTGTTTCTATGAACTGTTCAGTATTTGTTCATGTTAGCCTGATTCATGTGGCGGAATGAAAGGAAAATTACATCTGAAAAAAACAAAAAAAAACAAAAAAACAAAAATGGCTTTAAAAAGCAATCAATGCTTCAGTCAAAACTTGAGTCTACTTTTTATTCGAATTTGTCTGACAAAGCAAACAGGTGATAAAAGTAGAAGAGTTGCCCTCAAGTTGTAGTTACATGGAAATATCTGACTTTCTTTATTTTAAAGCAAAGTTGATGGTTAGTCTACACAGGGAGAAAGTATGTGACAGGTAATATTCTTTCTTGTGTGGGAAAGACCAGACTTGCCTTGCTTTAGATGTCAGGAACTCGGTTCTTAGAAATGATTTGCGATCTACCTGTAAGTGCTGCTTACAGGCAGATTGTAAATGGTGGAAGCATCGCAGTTCACAAATGATTCAGATATTGCAGAGAAGTTTGTGACAGCTGCAGGGCTCTCACACTCTCACGTCTGGGTTTTACCTGTGGTGTTCGTTTTGACAGGTGAAATGTGTAAAAATGAGTGAGGCAAAATCACAGGTCTATCTATAAATCTAACACTGTGTCCATATTAGCCCTGTTTGTGAGGGGTTGTTTATTTGACCTACCTCAGTTGCAGATGATGTATGCATCCGACAGTCAATGTGAAAGCTGCAGTAGCGGTTGTTAGGAGCAGTTAACTTATAGCGGCTGTAATTGATATTTTTATTGTAATATTGCATTAAATTTTTTTGTATTTTCATTTTGCTAACATGTTTGACATATCAACTTAAAAGGTGATAATATGTCAATGTTGTGTTCACAACTTGTTTCTGCCCCCG
Organism: Seriola dumerili; assembly: GCF_002260705.1. Classification (NCBI taxonomy): domain Eukaryota; kingdom Metazoa; phylum Chordata; class Actinopteri; order Carangiformes; family Carangidae; genus Seriola; species Seriola dumerili. The sequence goes on from NW_019175342.1 coordinate 113,019, forward strand.
AGAGACCAAAAAAATATGTTTAATGTTTGTCATGTGGAGCATATCTTACTTTAAAAAATATTATATCAATAAGACTTAAAATTATGTGTGGCTGCATCACTGCCATTTACATTTGCAGCTATTTTTCTGCCTCTTTTCAGGATGATGCCATCTTCATTCTTAAATCCACAAAACCCTGATTGACTCAGTTATCTTGGGAAAACAGCTGTCAAAGAGCACAAATGTCTGAACTGCTGCAAAATTGGAGATGTAAACAGGGATTTAGAGGACAGACTTCTGCTTTTGTGTCAGATGTTGCCTAAAAAGTTTTCTATTAGTTACATCTTTCACTCACAAAGCCAAAAGGCATTTTGTCCAGGTTTTAGGCTCCCACCACCTCTGAGTGCTCACCTCCCACATGCTTAAAACACATCATGCACTTTCATAGATTTGTACGCGCACTCACGCGCCTAAACACCCACACAGGCCCACACACACTTCTCATATCGGTAAGCTTCTCTATATTCACAATCCAAGTAATTACATGAGATAACACCGAGTTTTTAAAGGAATCCAGGCACTTTATTTCCCAGCCTTTATTGCTCTATAACTTGTGCGGCAAGTTTCACTGCTCAGCTTCGAAAGAACAACTATTACAGTGCCAGGTGGAATAAAACCTAATAGCACCCAATAACCAGAGAATCAACGAAAATAACTTTAAACAGTGCCAGGTAACACACCTCGCCATTGTAGCTTAGTTGGAGTGAACATGGATTGAGGCCTCAGTTACTGTTATCCATGTGTGTTTGCTTTTCCATGCTCGCTGGTTTAACTTAATTAATTATTATGAGAGAGATCGATGAGGTCAACTGAGCCAGTGGGGAGAAATATGAGGGATAAGGTAAAGGCCCTGTAGGGAAATGGCAAATAATCTAAAAGGGTTATACCTAAGCATTTGTTATTGCTACATAGCCAACATAGCATTGACAACTGTTTACTTACCAGTGTAGAAGGAACATCATGAGCTCAGCATCAAACTTTGTTCCTTTACTCGCCAATTGCTGTCTCCAGTGTTGGAAAGCACACCAATGTTAACTTGTTTTGCTAGTTCTATTTCTATCACTTCTTTTCTTTAACGCGGAATAAGGTTTCTCATTGGGAGTGGGTGGTAGTGATGGTTGCTTTCCAAGAGGTTCAGCTATTGTTGTGTTTACAAGACAAAAGAATACGCCCTCTGAGTCTCTGCACTTCTTCATCCTCTCTTGCTGACGCTACAGTGACTCACCATCACCTTTTAAGGTACACAGTGGTATTACGTGACGGGGCGGACTGGTGCTAGCTGCTTAATTAGATATCTCTGCACAACAATAAATAGACATCCTTGACATAACATTAAAACTGATATTTCTTCATATTCTGTTGATGATTTGAGTACATTTATGAATGTTATAAATTAAAACACTTACATATAGCACCTTTAATGCAAGTAGGACCTATATAAAAGCAAACTCTTCTTTATATGATGTTCTATGGCCAGGAACTCATAAATACAGATGGTTTTCTGTCATTTAGGAGGGCATTTTCAATGTCGTGCTGTGTAACAAGCCACATCTTTATCCTGTTAAACTTTATTAATTTGGCTTCAGCTTTCATCCAGAGTTTATAGCCCTCCAGAATGCCTGAATCCCAGAGGTAGGGTTTGTTGAACAGGGCTCACCCACTGTTAGCTATGTAAACAGCTGTAAACCACAGGCGCGCGCACGCACGCACGCACGCGCACACACACATGCATGCACGCGCACGCGCGCACACACACACACACACACACACACACACACTGCAGAGGAAAGAAATACATAGGTACTAAGAAAAAAGATGCTCAACCAAAGCTGAACCTCAGAGGGGCACTGCATATAAGTCATATATACATTGTGTACTGGCCAAATGCAGAAATTGAACACCACAAATAGTCAGAGTGAAGGTAGAAAATATGTGTTTTAGCTGGCAACTGACTTATTTAATTTTGTGAGTGAAAAAATTGGGAAAAGATTGGTTTTCTTTCTTGTATAATTTTTATTATTCAAGTTTAGTATATTTGATTATATATGCACATATAATGATATCATGGTGTAATGTTATTTGTGTTTTTTAATATTGCACAAAGACACTAAACCATCAGATGAGTTTGTTCGGGAAGCACTTAAAGCACTAAAAGTAGGAATTAGAAAAATAAATACAGAAGATAATAATTCAAAGATAAAAAATAAATAAATACATGTAATATTTTTACATGTGTTTTTCTAGTAAGTATAAAAATGCTGTTGAGGTGTTCTGCAGGTTTTTGGTATTTAAAAGCAGGAAAGTGTGAAGAAGACAGAAGGCTATCAAATTTTTTATCATGTTTAAAACTAAAAAGCATGATAATTATGTTACGTAGGGTTAAAATCTGGATTACAATCAGTCTTTTGTTCCTCTGGAAGTTCAACCTGTCTCATTCCCTCCCATCAACACCTTCCTAAACACACACACACAGTAACTGGACATGTTTTGACAGGTGGTCATCAATGGTTTATACTGTATAATAGCCGCCTACAGAAGTTCCTCCGGGAACGGAAGAAGAGACGGATAGAGAGCAAGTGTTCGCATGTGTGGATGTGTTTGTGTTATGAATAAAACCAAATGACAGACGACCAGAGCAAACAGACACACACACACACAAAGTAGAGAGACCCTCCCTCTCCTCCTTCTTCAGTCAAGGTTGAACGTTATTTCAGTCACAATGCGTCCAGTTGTCACTGAGCCCCATGACCAAAAACTTTTTCATTCCCTTCTCTGTATTTCATAAACCACCAAACCTAACATCTGGCAGACAGATGTCTATCTCTCCTCCATCTCTTGTTTTCTGTATCTCTCTCTCTCCTTCTTTTTCCTTTAGGCAGGCCTGGTGTTAATCCCTCTCTCCTCCACCTGGTCCAGACCACCCACACACTAAGCGGTGCAGCAGTGGCCCACCAGCAGAGAGCGTGTGTGTGTGTGTGTGTGTGTGTGTGTGTGTGTGTGTGTGTGTGTGTGTGTGCATTACACGATGTCATGTAGACAAAAAAAGAACTGTACTTGCATTTACACAAACAATAATAAAATGCAGAAAAATGGAAATTGAATGCAAAGTGTAAATTTTTAGTGTACAAGGTAGAATTATTTCTGTTTATATGTTTCTGACAGCTCATAAACATGATAATCAAATTGCCTGTTTATAACTGTAACAGATATCATGGCACTCAACAATCCCTCAGTTAACAGCACACGTTCATATGTGGAAATATGGATAGAAAATAACTGTGTCCTATTTTTTTTATCAAGGGAGTGGAAGCACTTGTTCAGGATTGTGAGTTGAGGCTTTTTCCATTTGAGACAAAACTGGGGAAAATTCAGTTTCTAAATGTTGATTTAAAAGTATTGAAGCAGTTTCTACTTGACAGTTAAGAGTTTAACTTACATGCTAAACTTTCTAAATTAAAGAATTAAAGGGGCACTAAAATTTTCATAATTTTCTTTGTATACATGGCATGGATTGACATTTTTATACTCTCTTACAATATTATGGTTATTGGCTATTGCTATTGCCAGCTCAAATCATACACCTGATGATCTGTAGTCATCTGTCATCAGTTGCAAGAAAAATTGCATGATCCGTGGTTTAACGTGAGCTTTTTCTGTTTTTAAACTCATTTCATCACAGCAAAAATGTAATTGTGACTATAAACATTCAATACTATGACAAACAGACAGGGAAAATGATAAAAATATCCCTTCAAAAACTCTATAATTAGCCTTTGTCTCCATCTAGTGGTGAAGTGATGAATGCACTGAAACAATCACAACGGCACAGTAGACAGTAAGAAAGACAACAGCTGAATCTTTACATCTCACTAACTAAAATAATGAAAACTAGTATATATCAGCAGTAGGGATGTTCACAAGCATGTATGCAGACGGGTGGTTGGCCTTGTCGGTTGGAAGACTTTGAAAAAGATATCTTGATGGTCAGTTTGTAAGTTTGCATTGAATGACAATTAATCATTGTAAATCTTGAAGACTGACTCTGCTGTGTAACCCTGTGGAGGGCAGTTTCCTTACAAGGAACTGTAGGGAAGACAAGTGGAGCAGCATTATGACAAAAGATCGGTGCAGAACAGGTGCATGGCTAGAGACTGTAGACCGGCTAATTATCAATACTGAGGTGCATTTGAGCATGAACCTTGACTCACAACTGCTCCAATGGCTGCTCAGAGGCCAACAGAGCGGACTGTGGTAGTACTGGGCAGCTGCTGAGGTCATGGCTGTGATATTTTGGTGAATATGTCGGTAAACTTTAAATTCTGGTGAAAATCAGGTCTAGTGGGTTTTATTTTCTGTCTCATTTCCTTTAATGTTTTGAACATGTTTTTTATGTTCGTTGCATGTCTTTTTTTTATTGTGAATCACTTGGTGTATGAAATAAAAAATAAAGTTTATTATCATTTACATTTTGAAATTTCGGACTCAGTTCAAGTAAGGGAGGTTTGAGAACCCTGACAGTACCAGATAATCTGGGCCGAACATTGGTACAGATCAAGATAATTTATCAAAGATAAATTTGCCCCAAACTCCTGTAGTCTGAGGTCAGTTTAAGTCAGATCCTGTGATGGACAACAGATGGAAACATAACATTGTGTATGGTGATGATGAAACATTATAACTTTAAGTTTTAAGGTTAGTCATTATTTAATCAAAACCAGACAAAAAAATACTTCTTATCCATAAAAGCTTGGTTCTGAGTCTGAATGTACGTGTTTGAGTGTGAGTGAATAGGGTGTCTCTTCAGAAGTAGAGTAGTGGAACAGGAGGCAGCCCCTGTATTTCAGAATTAGTCACTCAGACTGAATTAGACTGACTGGTATGTTTCTTATGACCATGGAGAGTTGTGTACATTGGCATATACAGTGTGTATAAAAGCAGAAGAGCAAACTGCATGTAGCGTTTATCCAAAACAAACAATCAAGTCCAGAGCGAGGGAGTTCCAAACAGGAACTCATATATTTTGAATTAGCAGTGAAAAGTGAGAGAGAAAGTGGAAAACCGATGCTGTGTTTCCTATTATTGTAGGATGGGGCTTGACAACAGGGGCCGAGTCCCTCCGCCACGCTGTGAACACACCAGTGGAATTTGGATGGCGGCAGTGCTGATGATGAGAAATATGAGAGAGGAAGACACAATACGCTGTTGTTCCACACAGTGTCATTGTGACCTAAGGGCAGACCCATCTCACACACACACACACACACACACACACACACACACACACACACACACACACACACACACGCGCGCGCGCGCACACACTTTTTTAGTTTATGTGGGTATGCTTGGTGGCAATCACGAACTCAGCCATCCGCCATTAAAACACACATCTATGGCACTCTGACACAGTGAACTGAGCACACACACATACATATACACATAGACACTCACACAGGCTATTGTCAGTCCACATCTCATATGGAAATATTTGTAGTTGTGCTGCCAAAAGTGGAAGTGAATGCGTGTTGGCCGTTCGAGAAGCCACAGCGCACTCGTAAAGTTCTGCACGTAATCCCGCGCAGCTGATGGAGCTTCAGAGTCAATGATCAGACTGAGGCCTCAAGGTCAGATGAGTCAGACTAGTCCTCCCTGTGAGAGGTACTGGGCTGGATCTCAACTGTATCATCTCATCTCCTGCTCATCTTCACTGACTTTCTACCCAAATGAAGAATCAACTTGGGATAAAATTATCCTGAAAAGCCTCAACCTGGTGCTTATTTTAGTAAAACATGGACTCATTCCTATAAGACAACCACAGTTTACAGTTAAAGTGCTCAACAGTTAAATTGCACTAACTCCACACACACTACACTTGATTATTAGTTTTGTTACATTCACCTTGGTCTTTTTGTATTTTTTTACACCCAGGTTTGGTTTTACAGTGTGTACAATATGTTTCCCATATGTTAATTCTCCCTTCCTGTGTGGTGGTTAGATTTCTCTGGTAATATTATTATTAAAAGCAAATGTGCAATGGGAAAAATAGGGAATGGATGGAAGTTATTAAACTTCGACAAAGACCAAAAAGGAGAAACATAAGTGGGAATTGAAAAATAAGATAGAGAACAAAAGAGTAGCCTAAATAAAATTTTGATTAATTGTACTAACTTATTGGATGTAAATAACAAACAGAGGTTAACACAGCGGTCTATTTATGCAAAAATATAAAAAGTCTCATCGTCTTCTGCAGACAGTCTGTACACATAATCAGTAGCTAAATGACTGTAGCCATGGGTCAAAGAGGCCAGTATTTACCTAGTTATCCTCATTATCAGTCAATATTTTCTTCAGACACATTACACGGCATGTGCACACATCCCATATGCCTACCTGAACAAAATTTATACAAAATCTTGGGAACTGTAAAAAACATAGTAACATACTCTTTGTACTTAAGAAATGCCTTGCAGTGAAACATCATGGCTTTGTAAATTTTGTACTGCTGTGCTGCTTTTCTGGCTCATGTTCAACTGTTGACGTGGAATGTGAAGTATGTGTGCAATCAAGGAAACTATTGATTGAGCCCATTATGCTCTGATTAGCCCACCGGCCGCGCTCTCCCTCCCAGCTGGGTGAGTCTATTCTGAGGCAGGAGACAATAAAGGAGAACCCCCCCATGTCTATTCCACTTTACTTTCTTTTTTTCTCCATATACTTTTTATTTCATCCTTCTCTACTTTTTCTTCCACTTCTCTCCATGTTCCCTCCCTTCCGATCAGTCGGGTGACTATTTGATTGTTTGTGTTATTGTATGTTTTTAGAGATGTATGTAAATATGAGGTTGCAGAGCGTCTGTACCCTCACACCTGTGGCTGTGGCAGACATATCCTGTTTGGAAAAGGCCTCACCATCACCCTAATCCACCAATTGCACAGACCCTCCACCCCCCCACCCCCCCCCCCCCCCGACCCCCCCAACCCTCCCCCCTCCGCTCTGCCAAACCAGGAAGTATGCACAGGAAACAGCTGTCCCTTGCGTCCGCCCGCTCGCCCCTCGCCAGGTGCATCCTGGGAACGGAGCGATGTGTGACCGTCGACATGTGGCTGACACTGTATGAGGTGTCGTTACAGTAATCATGATCACCATGAACTTTATACAGCAAGAAGATAAAAATAAAGCTCCTTGCTACTCTACTGGGCTGTTTCAAGTTCTATTTGTGAAGCAAGAGTTTCTATCTAAATCTACAGTTTTTGATGCTGCAGATCAGAACTGAGGATAAAATATATAATTTATGTTTGATTTGCTTGAGATGAAGCGGATACACTTGTCTCATGCATGAATGATCGCTCTCATCAACTTAAAGGGGAACTCCACCAAATCTACACATCAAAGTCTGTTTACAGGTGTTGAGGAGAGCTACTACAAATGTGAAATAAGAATATATATTCTCTGGTTGTTCTGAATAAAGTTTGATTAGATTTTTTCCTAAAAAAGTCCATCATGAGTCTCACAGTGTTACATTAGTTCAATGCTTTTAACTTTGTGCTTATGTATTTGAACCTACAGTAGGCCTATGTAAAGGTGTAAGTAACAGTAACAGTATAGATGCAATCGTGCTCTACTCCATTCAACAATTCTCTTATATATTTCACACCAGAAAAAAACATCTGTCATTTTAATAGCTTACAAAACATTTTAAATAAATCTGTTTGCTCGTGTTTATGAAGTATTACTAATATTTCAAAATGCCCTTGGACTGTTTTCCAGTAATCCCTTTGACACCTGTAGTTTAATCAAACACCTGCTGATTGCTAATGCGGTGGACACATGCTTTACATCATGTTAATGTAGGTGGTTGAGATCAGATTCAAGGCTGGCAGTGTAAACCCATCCTCACTTGACCTGAGTCTTCTCCATGACATGAAACTCTTCTTGTTGTCTGTGGCTGGATGGCTGGTCTCCAGGACAATAAGGAAAAATAAACAGAGTGGACATCTGTCACAGCAAAGGAGGAGAGAGAGAGAGCGTCTGTCCAGGCCAGCGCTCGCAGCATTGTTTGTCACTTTCTCCATGCAATGCACTGCGAATAGTGCCTCAAACAATTAGGTCCCAGTGATCCCTATCACCCGACACACAATAGTGTTTACATGACATTGAGGAAACGTGGCCATGGAGCCGACTTTGGGGAGTGTGTGTGTGTTTTCTTGGGCATGTGCGTGTGTGTCTATGCCCTTAGTGCATGTTCTTATGACTTTTAAGACTCACATTGTATTCTGTCAGGGTGAAAAATGTTTCTGTCATAAGAATACTGTGTTTAAAAATGGAAAAATTTTGTTTTTTCTGTGGCCTATCATTTTTTTCTCCACTTACTCTTATTTCTTATATATTTAAAGTGAGACAATAAAACTTTTGGAAGGAGTAATTCTTTCTGTTACAAATGAAAACCTTAGGGGCTTTCCATCACAGCCTTACTTGGTGTGGTATGACTAGTAGCTTATGGTGGCTGATGTTAATAGCTAACTTTACATCAATCAATGTATAACTGACATTTCTTCATCAGTTTTATGTACTTGTAACTACTGTTACACAACATTTTAGATTAGGTCAACCAGTGATGACGTCTTTAAAGCAAATTAATTGATAATTCAGAGAAATGAAAAGATATTTAATGTGCTGTTAGCGGCCACAGTGTCCACTGCTCAGAAAAAAACATTTTAAAAGGTACAGTCACACCAGAAAGTGGCACATCAAAATTCACCCACATGTGGCTAAATATTTCTGTCTAGCTTGGTGATATATGTACTCCTTGTAGGGTTGTAGGGCCAACTATCAGTAGGATCTTCACAGTGTTATGTCAGCGCTGGAGAATGGTCTAGATGTACCCCTTATCATTCTGCTGAGGGTAAAAAAATGCTCTGGCTAATACGTCATAATGTAGGACGGCATAAAAATGTCATAGTAAAGTAAGGCATAAAAACATAATGAAAAGGTAATAATATAATAAGGCATAAAAAAGATCATAATGTCATAACATAATCAAAAGGCATAAAGAAGGTCATAGTATGGTAAGAAATAAAAAAAGTTATGATAAAGTCATAGTATAGTAGGAAATCATAAAAACACCATACTATAGTAAGGCATGAAAAAATCATAATACAGCAAGGTATGAAAAACATTACAAAAAAGGCATAAAAGCGTCATATAACAATAGGTCGTAAAAAGCCTCATAGTGTAGTAATGAATAAGAAACGTCATAATAGCAATAGTGTAGCAATAGTATAACAAGGCAAAAATTATGTCATAGTATAATAAGGCATAAAAAATGTCATAGTATAGTACTGCATAAAAAACCTCATAAAAACATCATACTAAACCTCATAGCATTGGAAGGCATAAAAAACATTATAAAAATATGACATTTTAGTAAAGCATAAGAACATCATAGTATATTAAGGCAAAAAAAAAATGTCATAATATAGTAAGGCATGAAAAACGTCACAGTATAGTAAGGCATGAAAAACGTCATAGTATGATTAGGCATAAAAAAAAAGTCATAGTATAGTAAGGCATGAAAAATGTCATAGTATAATAAGGCATCAAAACGTCATAAAAATATCATAGCGTATTAAAGCATAAAATACATATAAGTATAGTAAGACATAAAAACGTCATGAAAATGTCATAGTATAGTATGGCATAAAAAACATCATAGTATAGTAAGGTATAAAAACATCATAAAAATGTCATAGTATAGTAAGGCATAAAAAACGTCATAGTATAGTAAGGCATAAAAAATGTCATAATATAATAAGGCATAAATACGTAATTTTATAGTAAATCATAAAAAACGTCATAGCATAGTAAGGCATGAAAGCATGATAAAATGTCATGGTATACTAAGGCATAAAAATGTCATGAAAACGTCATAGTTTATTAAGGCATTAAAAAACGTCATAGTATAGTAAAGCATAAAAATGTCATAAAAACGTCATTGTATAGAAAATCATGAAAAATGTTATAGCATATTAAGGCAGAAAAGCATAATAAAACGTCATAGTATAGTGAGGCATAAAAAACATCATAGTATATTGAGGCATAAAATCATCATGAAAATGTCATAGTATAGTATGGCATAAAAAACATCATAGTATAGTAAGGCATAAAAATGTCATAAAAATATCATAGTGTATTAAAGCATAAAAAACATCTTAGTAAAGTAAGACATAAAAACGTCATAAAAAAGTCATAGTGTATTAAGGCATAAAAAATATCATAGTATAGTAAGGCATAAAAACGTCATAGTATAGTAAGGCACGAAAACGTCATTAAAAAGTCATAGTATATTAATGCATAAAAAACACTATACAAACATCATAGTATAGAAAGGCATAAAAACATCATAAAAACGTCATAATATAGTAAAGAACAAAAAACATCATAGTATAGTAAGGCATAAAAACGTCATAAAAAAGTAATTGATTATTAAATCATAAAAAGCGTCATCGTGTAGTTAGGCAACTACATAGTATTGTAATGCATAAAAATGTTATAGATGGTAAGGCATAAAAATGTATATAAGACAAAAGAAAGTCATAGGCATAAAAATGGCGTAAAAAAGTCATAGTATGGTAAGGCATAAAAATATCATGAAAACGTCATAATACAGAAAGGCATAAAAAACATCATATTATATAGTAAGGCATAATAACATCATAAAAAAGTCATAGTATAGTAAGGTATAAAAAACATGATAGTATAGTAAGGCATAAAAATGTCATAAAAATATCATAGTGTATTAAAGCATAAAAAACATCTTAGTATATTAAGGCATAAAACATCATAAAAATGTCATAGTGTAATAAGGCACAAAAAAAATAATAAAAACATCATAGGATAGTAAGACTTAAAAATATCATAAAAATGTCATAGTATGGTATGACATAAAAAACATCATAGTATAGTAAGGTATAAAAACATCGTAAAAAAGTCATAGTATAGTATGGCATAAGAAACATCATAGTATAGTAAGGCATAAAAGCGTCATAAAAAAGTCATAGTATAGTAAGGCATAAAAACGTCATAAAAAAGTCATAGTGTAATAAGGCACACAAAAAATTATGAAAAAATCATCATAGTATAGTGAGACTTAAAAATATCATAAAAAAGTCACAGTATAGTAAGGAATAAAAACGTCATAAAAAAGTCACAGGATAGTGAGTTATAACAAAATCATAAAAATGTCATAGTATAAGTAAAGCATGAAAAACATCATACTATAGTAAGGCATAAAAACATCATAGTATAATAAGGCATAAAAAACATTGTAAAAACATCATAGTATAGTAAGGCATAAAAATCTCATGAAAATGTCATAGTATAGTAAGGCATAAAAACGTCATAAAAATGTCATAGTGTATTAAAGCACAAAGAACATCATAGCACAAAAACGTCATGAAAATGTCATAGTTTATTAAGGCATTAAAAAACGTCATTGTATAGTAAATCATAAAAAATTTTATAGCATATTAGGGCATAAAAGAATAATAAAAGGTCATAGTATAGTAAGGCATAAAAACGTCATAAAAACGTCATAGTATAGTAAGGCATAAAAACGTCATAAAAACGTCATAGTATAGTAAGGCATAAAAACGTCATAAAAACGTCATAGTATAGTAAGGCATAAAAACGTCATAAAAACGTCATAGTATAGTAAGGCATAAAAACGTCATAAAAACGTCATAGTATAGTAAGGCATAAAAACATCATAGTATAATAAGGCATAAAAAACATTTTAAAAACATGATAGTATATTAAGGTAAAATCATCACAAAAACGTCATAGTATTGTAAGGCATAAAAACGTCATAAAAAAGTCACAGAATATTGAGTTATAACAAAATCATAAAAACATAGTATAGTGAGGAATAAAATTTCATAGTATAATACGGCATAAAAAACATTTTAAAAACATCATAGTATATTGAGGCATAAAATCATCATGAAAATGTCATAGTATAGTATGGCATAAAAAACATAATAGTATAGTAAGGCATAAAAACGTCATAAAAACGTCATAGTATAGTAAGGCATAAAAACATCATAAAAACGTCATAGTGTAATAAGGCACAAAAAAAATTATAAAAACATCATAGTATAGTAAGACTTAAAAACATCATAAAAATGTCATAGTATAGTAAGGCATAAAAAACATCATAGTATAGTAAGGAATAAAATTTCATTGTATAATAAGGCATAAAACAACATTTTAAAAACATCATAGTATATTGAGGTATAAAATCATCATAAAAACATCATACTATAGTAAGGCATAGAAACGTCATAAAATACATATAAGTATAGTAAGACATAAAAACGTCATGAAAATGTCATAGTATAGTATGGCATAAAAAACATCACAGTATAGTAAGGTATAAAAACATCATAAAAAAGTCATAGTATAGTAAGGCATAAAAAACATCATAGTATAGTAAGGAATAAAATTTCATAGTATGATAAGGCATAAAAAAATATTTTAAAAACATCATAGTATAATAAGGCATAAAAACGTCATAAAACAGTCACAGGATGGTGAGTTATAACAAAATCATAAAAATGTCATAGTATAGTATGGCATAAAAAACATCATAGTATAGTAAGGCATAAAAACATCATAAAAAAGTCAGTATAGTAAGCCATAAAAAATGTCATAGTATAATAAGGAATAAAATTTCATAGTTTAATAAGGCATAAAAAAACATTTTAAGAACATCATATTATATTACGGCATAAAATCATCATAAAAACGTCATACTATAGTAAAGCATAATAACATCATAAAAAAGTCATAGTATAGTATGGCATAAAAAACATCATAGTATAGTAAGGCATCAAAACGTCATAAAAAAGTCCTAGTATAGTAAGTCATAAAAACATCATAAAAACGTCATAGTGTAATAAGGCACAAGAAAAATTATAAAAACATCATGGTATAGTAAGACTTAAAAACATCATAAAAATGTCATAGTATAGTATGGCATAAAAAACATCATATTATAGTGAGGCATAAAAAAGTCATAAAAACGTCATAGTATAGTAAGGCATAAAAAACATCATAAAAACGTCATAGTGTAATAAGGCACAAAAAAAATTATAAAAACATCATAGTATAGTAAGACTTAAAAACATCATAAAAATGTCATAGTATAGTATGGCATATAAAACATCATAGTATAGTAAGGTATAAAAACATGATAAAAAAGTGATAGTATAGTAAGGCATAAAAAACATCATACTATGGTAAGGAATAAAATTTCATAGTATTATAAGGCATAAAAAAAATTAAAAAAAACGTCATAGTATATTACGGCATAAAATCATCATAAAAATGTCATAGTTTAATAGGTAGCAAAAAAAAAATCATGTATAATAAGGCAAAAAGCGTTCAAAAACGTACATAAAAAACAGTCGTAGTTAGTAAGCATAAAAACATCATAAAAATTCATAGTGTAATAAGAACACAAAAATTATAAAACATTGTAGTATAATAAGACTTAAAAACTATTCATTAAAAATGTCATAGCATAGTTATTGCATAACAAAACATCATGAATACCAAAGTTATAAAAACATCGTAAAAATGTCTTAGTATAGTAAGGCATAAAAAACATCATAGTATAGTAAGGAATAAAATTTCATAGTATAATAAGGCACAAAAAAACATTTTAAAAACATCATAGTATATTGAGGCATAAAATCATTATAAAAACGTCATAGTATAATAAGGAATAAAAACGTCATAAAACAGTCACAGGATAGTGAGTTATAACAAAATCATAAAAATGTCATAGTATAGTATGGCATAAAAAACATCATAGTATAGTAAGGCATAAAAACATCATAAAAAAGTCAGTATAGTAAGACATAAAAAACGTCATAGTATAATAAGGAATAAAATTTCATCGTATAATAAGGCATAAAAAAACATTTTAAGAACATCATAGTATATTACGGCATAAAATCATCATAAAAACGTCATACTATAGTAAGGCATAATAACATCATAAAAAAGTCATAGTATAGTAAAGCATAAAAAACATCATAGAAAAGTAAGGCATAAAACCTTCATAAAAAAGTCATAGTATAGTAAGTCATAAAAACATCAAAAAAATGTCATAGTGTAATAAGGCACACAAAAAATTATAAAAACATCGTAGTATGGTAAGACTTAAAAATATCATAAAAATGTCATAGTATAGTGTGGCATAAAAAACATCATAGTATAGTAAGGCATAAAAACGTCATAAAAACGTCGTAGTGTAGTAAGGCATAAAAACATCATAAAAATGTCATAGTATAGTATGGCAAAAAAAAATATCATAGTATAATAAGGCAAAAAAGCGTCATAAAAACGTCATAAAAACGTCGTAGTGTAGTAAGGCATAAAAACATCATAAAAATGTCATAGTATAGTATGGCATAAAAAAGTCATAGTATAGTAAGGTATAAAAACATGATAAAAAAGTCTTGGTATAGTAAGGCATAAAAAACATCATAGTATAGTGAGGAATAAAATTTCATATTATAATAAGGCACAAAAAAACATTTTAAAAACATCATAGTATATTGAGTCATAAAATCATCATAAAAACGTCATACTATAGTAAAGCATAATAACATCATAAAAAAGTCATAGTATAGTAAAGCATAAAAAACATCATAGTATAGTAAGGGACAAAAACGCCATAAATCAGTAACAGGATAGTGAGTTATAACAAAATCATAAAAATGTCATAGTATAGTATGGAATAAAAAACATCATAGTATAGTAAGGCATAAAATCATCATAAAAACGTAATAGTGTAATAAGGCACAAAAAAAATTATAAAAAACATCATAGTATAGTAAGGCATAAAAACATCATAAGAAAGTCATAGTATAGTAAGGCATAAAAAACATCATAGTATAATAAGAAATAAAATTTCATAGTAAAATAAGGCATAAAATTTTTTTTAAGAACATCATAGTATATTACGGCATAAAATCATCATAAAAACGTCATGGTATAATAAGGCACAAAAAAAATTATAAAAACATCATAGTATAGTAAGACTTAAAAACATCATAAAAATGTCATTGTATAGTATGGCATAAAAAATATCATAGTATAGTAAGGTATAAAAACATGATAAAAAAAGTGATAGTATAGTAAGGCATAAAAACATCATAGTGTGATAAGGCACACAAAAAATTATAAAAACATCATATTATAGTAAGACTTAAAATTATCATAAAAATGTCATAGTATAGTCTGGCATAAAAAACATCATAGTATAGTAAGGCATAAAAACGTCATAAAAACGTCATAGTATAGTAAGGCATAAAAACATCATAAAAACGTCATAGTGTAATAAGGCACAAAAAAAATTATAAAAACATCATAGTATAGTAAGACTTAAAAACATCAAAAAAATGTCATAGTATAGTAAGGCATAAAAAATATCATAGTATAGTAAGGTATAAAAACATGATAAAAAAGTGATAGTATAGTAAGGCATAAAAACCATCATACTATGGTAAGGAATAAAATTTCATAGTATTATAAGGCATAAAAAACATTTTAAAAACATCATAGTATATTACGGCATAAAATCATCATAAAAATGTCATAGTAGAGTGTGGTATAAAAAACATCATAGTACAGTAAGGCATAAAAACTTCATAAAAAAGTCATAGTACAGTAAGGCATAAAAACATCATAGTGTAATAAGGCACACAAAAAATTATAAAAACATCATATTATAGTAAGACTTAAAAATATCATAAAAATGTCATAGTATAGTATGGCATTAAAAACATCATAGTATAGTAAGGCATAAAAACGTCATAAAAACGTCATAGTGTAATAAGGCACAAAAAAAATTATAAAAACATCATAGTATAGTAAGACTTAAAAACATCAAAAAAATGTCATAGTATAGTAAGGCATAAAAACATCATAAAAACATCATAGTGTAATAAGACACACAAAAAATTATAAAAACATCATAGTATAGTAAGACTTAAAAATATCATAAAAATGTCATAGTATAGTATGGCATAAAAAACATCATAGTATAGTAAGGCATAAAAACGTCATAAAAATGTCATAGTATGATAAGGCATGAAAACATCATAAAAATGTCATAGAACAGTAAGGCATAAAAACGTCATAAAAATGTCATAGTGTTTTAAAGCATAAAAAACATCATAGTATACCAAGGCATAAAAAACGTCACAAAAATGTCATAGTTTATTAAGGCATTAAAAAATGTCATAGTATAGAAAGGCATAAAAATGTCATTATATAGTAAATCATAAAAAATATTACAGCATATTAAGGAATAAAAGCATAATAAAACATCATAGTATAGTAAGTCATAAAAAAGATCATAGTATAGTACGGCTTAAAAACGTCATAGTATAATAAGGCATAAAAACATCATAAAAACATCATAGTGTAGTAAGGCATAAAAACATCATAAAAATGTCATAGTGTAATAAGGCACACAAAAAAATTATAAAAACATTGTAGTATAATAAGACTTAAAAATATCATAAAAATTTCATAGTACTATAAGGCATAAAAAAACATTTTAAAAACATCATAGTATATTACGGCATAAAATCATCATAAAAATGTCATAGTATAGTAAGGCATAAAAAACGTCATAGTATAATAAGGCATAAAAACATCATAAATAAGTCATAGTATAGTAAGGCATAAAAAACGTCATAGTATAATAAGGCATAAAAACATCATAAATAAGTCATAGTATAGTAAGGCATAAAAAACGTCATAGTATAATAAGGCATAAAAACATCATAAATAAGTCATAGTATAGTAAGGCATAAAAAACGTCATAGTATAATAAGGCATAAAAACATCATAAATAAGTCATAGTATAGTAAGGCATAAAAAACGTCATAGTATAATAATGAATAAAATTTCATAGTAAAATAAGGCATAAAAAATTTTTTAAGAACATCATAGTATATTACGGCATAAAATCATCATAAAAATGTCGTAGTATAGTATCGCATAAAAAACATCATAATATAATAAGGCATAAAAACGTCACAAAAACGTTGTAGTGTAGTTAGGCATAAAAACATCATAAAAATGTCATAGTGTAATAAGGCACACAAAAAATTATAAAAACATTGTAGTATAATAAGACTTAAAAATATAAAAATGTCATAGTATAGTATGGCATAAAAAACATCATAGAATACCAAGGTATAAAAACATCGTAAAAATGTCTTAGTATAGTAAGGCATAAAAAACATCATAGTATAGTAAGGAATAAAATTTCATAGTATAATAAGGCACAAAAAAACATTTTAAAAACATCATAGTATATTGAGGCATCAAATCATTATAAAAACGTCATAGTATAATAAGGCATAAAAACATCATAAAACAGTCACAGGATAGTGAGTTATAACAAAATCATAAAAATGTCATAGTATAGTATGGCATAAATAACATCATAGTATAGTAAGGCATAAAAACATCATAAAAAAGTCAGTATAGTAAGGCATAAAAATGTCATAGTATAATAAGGAATGAAATTTCATAGTATAATAAGGCATAAACATACATTTTAAGAACATCATAGTATATTACGGCATAAAATCATCATAAAAACGTCATACTATAGTAAGGCATAATAACGTCATAAAAAAGTCATAGTATAGTAAAGCATAAAAAACATCATAGTATAGTAAGGCATAAAAACGTCATAAAAAAGTCCTAGTATAGTAAGTCATAAAAACATCATAAAAACGTCATAGTGTAATAAGGCACAAAAAAAATTATAAAAACATCATAGTATAGTAAGACTTAAAAACATCATAAAAATGTCATAGTATAGTATGGCATAAAAAACATCATAGTATAGTAAGGTATAAAAACATGATAAAAAAGTGATAGTATAGTAAGGCATAAAAAACATCATACTATGGTAAGGAATAACATTTCATAGTATTATAAGGCAAAAAAAACCATTTTGAAAACATCATAATATATTACGGCATAAAATCATCATAAAAATGTCATAGTATAGTGTGGCATAAAAACCATCATAGTATAATAAGGCATAAAAACATCATAAAAACGTCGTAGTGTAGTAAGGCATAAAAACATCATAAAAATGTCATAGTGTAATAAGGCACACAAAAAATTATAAAAACATTGTAGTATAATAAGACTTAAAAATATAAAAATGTCATAGTATAGTATGGCATAAAAAACATCATAGAATACCATGGTATAAAAACATCGTAAAAATGTCTTAGTATAGTAAGGCATAAAAAACATCATAGTATAGTAAGGAATAAAATTTCATAGTATAATAAGGCACAAAAAAACATTTTAAAAACATCATAGTATATTGAGGCATCAAATCATTATAAAAACGTCATAGTATAATAAGGCATAAAAACATCATAAAACAGTCACAGGATAGTGAGTTATAACAAAATCATAAAAATGTCATAGTATAGTATGGCATAAATAACATCATAGTATAGTAAGGCATAAAAACATCATAAAAAAGTCAGTATAGTAAGGCATAAAAATGTCATAGTATAATAAGGAATAAAATTTCATAGTATAATAAGGCATAAACATACATTTTAAGAACATCATAGTATATTACGGCATAAAATCATCATAAAAACGTCATACTATAGTAAGGCATAATAACATCATAAAAAAGTCATAGTATAGTAAAGCATAAAAAACATCATAGTATAGTAAGGCATAAAAACGTCATAAAAAAGTCCTAGTATAGTAAGTCATAAAAACATCATAAAAACGTCATAGTGTAATAAGGCACAAAAAAAATTATAAAAACATCATAGTATAGTAAGACTTAAAAACATCATAAAAATGTCATAGTATAGTATGGCATAAAAAATATCATAGTATAGTAAGGTATAAAAACATGATAAAAAAGTGATAGTATAGTAAGGCATAAAAAACATCATACTATGGTAAGGAATAAAATTTCATAGTATTATAAGGCATAAAAAAATATTTTAAAAACGTCATAGTATATTACGGCATAAAATCATCATAAAAATGTCATAGTATAGTGTGGCATAAAAAATATTATAGTACAGTAAGGCATAAAAACTTCATAAAAAAGTCATAGTATAGTAAGTCATAAAAACATCATAAAAACATCATATTATAGTAAGAATTAAAAATATCATAAAAATGTCATAGTATAGTATGGCATAAAAAACATCATAGTATAGTAAGGCATAAAAACGTCATAAAACTGTCATAGTATAGTAAGGCATAAAAACATCATAAAAACGTCATAGTGTAATAAAGCACAAAAAAATTATAAAAACATCATAGTATAGTAAGACTTAAAAACATCATAAAAATGTCATAGTATAGTAAGGCATCAAAAACATCATACTTTAGTAAGGAATAAAATTTCATAGTATTATAAGGCATAAAAAAACATTTTAAAAACATCATAGTATATTAAGGCATAAAATCATCATAAAAATGTCATAGTATAGTATGGCATAAAAAACATCATAGTACAGTAAGGCATGAAAACATCATAAAAATGTCATAGTTTAATAAGGCATAAAAAAATCATGAAAAACTCACAGGATAGTGAGTTATAACAAAATCATAAAAACATCATAGTATAGTAAGGCATAAAAAATGTAATAGTGTAATAATGCACAGAAAACATTATAAAATCATCATAGTATTATAAGGCATAAAAACATCATAAAAATGTCATAATATAGTAAGGCATGAAAAACATCATACTATAGTAAGGCATAAAAACATCATAGTATATTAAGGCATAAAAAACATCATAGTATAATAAGGCATGAAAACATAAAAATGTCATAGTACAGTAAGGCATAAAAACGTCATGAAAATGTCATTGTGTTTTAAAGCATAAAAAACATCATAGCATACCAAGGCATAAAAACGTCATAAAAATGTCATAGTTTATTAAGGCATTAAAAAACGTCATAGTATAGAAAGGCATAAAAATGTCATAGTATAGTAAGGCATAAAAAAGATCATAATATAGTACGGCATAAAAACGTCAGAAAAATGTCATAGTATGGTAAGCGTAAGGCATAAAAACATCATAAAAACGTCATAGTGTAATAAGGACTAAAAATGTCATAAAAAAGTCACAGGATAGTGAATTATAACAAAATCATAAAATCATCATAGTATTGTAAGGCATAAAAACATCATGAAAATGTCATAGTATAGTAAGGCATGAAAAACATATTACTATAGTAAGACATAAAAAACATCATAGTATAGTAAGGAATAAAATTTCATAGTATAATTAAGCATAAAAAACATTATAAAAACATCATAGTATAGTAAGGCATAAAAAAGTCATAAAAATGCCATCGTATAGTAAGGCATAAAAACGTCATAAAAATGTCATAGTGTATAAAAGCATTAAAAAACGTCAAAGTACAGAAATGCATAAAAATGTCACAAATATGTCATTGTATAGTAAATCATAAAAAGTGTTACAGCATATTAAGGCATAAAAGCATAATAAAACGTCATAGTATAGTACGGCAAAAAAACGTCATAAAAAAGTCACAGGATAGTGAGTTATAACAAAATCATAAAAACGTCATAGTATAGTAAGGCATAAAAACATCATATGTAAGGCATAAAAACATCATATGTAAGGCATAAAAACATCATATGTAAGGCATAAAAACATCATATGTAAGGCATAAAAACATCATATGTAAGGCATAAAAACATCATATGTAAGGCATAAAAACATCATATGTAAGGCATAAAAACATCATATGTAAGGCATAAAAACATCATATGTAAGGCATAAAAACATCATATGTAAGGCATAAAAACATCATATGTAAGGCATAAAAACATCATATGTAAGGCATAAAAACATCATATGTAAGGCATAAAAACATCATATGTAAGGCATAAAAACATCATATGTAAGGCATAAAAACATCATATGTAAGGCATAAAAACATCATATGTAAGGCATAAAAACATCATATGTAAGGCATAAAAACATCATATGTAAGGCATAAAAACATCATATGTAAGGCATAAAAACATCATATGTAAGGCATAAAAACATCATATGTAAGGCATAAAAACATCATATGTAAGGCATAAAAACATCATATGTAAGGCATAAAAACATCATATGTAAGGCATAAAAACATCATATGTAAGGCATAAAAACGTCATAAAAATGTCATAGTGTAATAAGGCACAAAAAAAACGATAAAAACATCATAGTAAAGTATGGCATAAAAAATATCATAGTATAGTAAGGCATAAAAAATGTAATAGTGTAATAATGCACAAAAAACATTATAAAATCATCATAGCATTGTAAGGCATAAAAACATCATAGTATATTAAGGCATAAAAAACATCATAGTATAATAAGGGATAAAAAACATTATAACAACATCATAGTATAGTAAGGCATAAAAACGTCATAAAAATGTCATAGTGTATTAAAGCATAGAAAACGTCATAGTATAGTAAGGTATAAAAACATCATAAAAAAGTCATAGTATAGTAATGCATAAAAAACGACATAGTATAGTAAGGAATAAAATTTCATGGTATAATAAGGCATAAAAAAACCTTTTAAAAACATCAGTATATTTAGGCATAAAATCATCATAAAAATGTCATAGTATAGTATGGCATAAAAAACATAATAGTATAGTAAGGCATAAAAACGTCATAAAAAAGTCATAGTTTAGTAAGGCATAAAAACATCATAAAAAGTCATAGTGTAATAAGGCACACAAAAAATTATAAAAACATCGTAGTATAGAAAGACTTACAAATATCATAAAAATGTCATAGTATAGTATGGCATAAAAAACATCATAGTATAGTAAGGCATAAAAACGTCATTAAAATGTCATAGTATAGTAAGGCATAAAAACGTCATAAAAACGTCATAGTGTAATAAGGCATAAAAACGTCATAAAAAAGTCACAGGATAGTGAGTTATAACAAAATCATAAAAACGTCATAGTATAGTAAGGCATAAAAAATATAATAGTGTAATAATGCACAAAAAACATTATAAAATCATCATAGTATTGTAAGGCATAAAAAATGTAATAGTGTAATAATGCACAAAAAACATTATAAAATCATCATTGTATTGTAAGGCATAAAAACATCATAAAAATGTCATAGTATAGTAAGGCATGAATAACATCATAGTGTATTAAAGCATAAAAAACATCATAGTATAATAAGGCATAAAAACATTACAAAAACATCATAGTATAGTAAGGTATAAAAACATCATAAAAATGTCATAGTATAGTAAGGCATAAAAACGTCATAAAAATGTCATAGTGTATTAAGGCATTAAAAAACGTCATAGTATAGAAAGGCATAAAAATGTCATAAAAACGTCATTGTATAGTAAATCATAAAAAATGTTATAGCATATTAAGGCATAAAAGCATAATAAAACGTCATAGTATAGTAAGTCATTAAAAACATCACAGTATAGTAAGGCATAAAAATGTCATAAAAACGTCATAGTATAGTAAGGCATAAAAACATCATAAAAACGTCATAGTGTAATAAGGCACAAATAAAATTATAAAAACATCATAGTATATTAAGACTTAAAAACATCATAAAAATGTCATAGTATAGTATGGCATAAAAAACATCATAGTATAGTAAGGTATAAAAACATCATAAAAAAGTCATAGTATAGTAAGGCATAAAAAACATCATTGTATAGTAAGGAATAAAATTTCATAGTATAATAAGGAATAAAAAACCATTTTAAAAACATCATAGTATATTAAGGCATACAATCATCATAAAAATGTCATAGTATAGTAAGGCATAAAAACGTCATAAAAAAGTCACAGGATAGTGAGTTATAACAAAATAATAAAAACGTCATAGTATAGTAAGGAATAAAATTTCATAGTATAGCATAGCATGAAAAACATCATAGTATAGTAAGGCATAAAAACATCATAAAAATGTCATAGTGTAATAAGGCACACAAAAAATTATAAAAACATCGTAGTATAGTAAGACTTAAAACTATCATAAAAATGTCATAGTTTAGTATGGCATAAAAAACATCATAGTATTGTAAGGAATTAAATTTCATAGTATAATAAGGTATAAAAAAACATTTTAAAAACATCAAAGTATATTAAGGCATAAAATCATCATAACAACGTCATAGTATAGTAAGGCATAAAAACATCATAAAAAAGCCACAAGATTGTGAGTTATAACAAAATCATGAAAATGTCATAGTATAGTATGGCATAAAAAACATCATATTATAGTAAGGCATAAAAATGTCAGAAAAATGTCATAGTGTAATAAGGCACAAAAAAAATTATAAAAGCATCATAGTATAGTAAGACATAAAAACATCATAAAAATGTCATAGTATAGTATGGCATAAAAAGCATCATAGTATAGTAAGGTATAAAAACATCATAAAAAAGTCATAGTATAGTAAGGCATAAAAAACGTCATAGCATAGTAAGGCATAAAAGCGTCATAAAAAAGTCATAGTATAGTAAGGCATAAAAACGTCATAAAAACGTCATAGTGTAATAAGGCACACAAAAAATTATGAAAAAAACATCATAGTATAGTAAGGCATAAAAATGTCATAGTATAGTATGGCATAAAAAACGTCATAGTATAGTAAGGCATAAAATCATCATAAAAATGTCATAGTATAGTATGACATAAAAAACATCATAGTATAGTAAGGCATAAAAAGCATCATAGTATAGTAAGGTATAAAAACATCATAAAAAAGTCATAGTATAGTAAGGCATAAAAAACATCATAGTATAGTAAGGAATAAAATTTCATAGTGTAATAAGGCATAAAAAAATTATAAAAACATCATGGTATATTAAGGCATAAAATCATCATAAAAACGTCATAGTATAGTAAGTCATCAAAAAAACATCACAAAAAAGTCATAGTATGGTAAGGCATAAAAACATCATAAAAACGCCATAGTATAGAAAGGCATAAAAAACATCATATTATATAGTAAGACAAAATAACATCATAAGAAAAGTCATTGTATAGTAAATCATAAAAAACATGTTAGTATAGTAAGGCATAAAAACGTCATAAAAATATCATAGTGTATTAAAGCATAAAAAACATCTTATTATAGTAAGGCATAAAAACGTCATAAAAATGTCATAGTGTAATAAGGCACAAAAAAAACGATAAAAACATCATAGTAAAGTATGGCATAAAAAATATCATAGTATAGTAAGGTATAAAAACATCATAAAAAAACGTCATAGTATAGTAAGGCATAAAAAACGTCATAGTATAGTAAGGAATAAAAAACGTCATTGTATAGTAAGCTATAAAAAATATCATAGTATAATAAGGCATAAAAAAACATTATAAAAACATCATAGTATAGTAAGGCATTAAAACATCATAAAAATGTCATAGTATATATATTGCATAAAAACATCATAGTATATATATTGCATAAAAACATCATAGTATAGTAAGGCATAAAAACGTCACGAAAACGTCATTGCATAGTAAATCATAAAAATAATAGTAAATCATAGTATAGTGAGGCATAAAAAAAATCATAGTATTGTAAGGCATAAAAACGTCATAGTATAGTAAGGCATGAAAACGTCATTAAAAAGTCATAGTATATTAATGCATAAAAAACACTATACAAACATCATAGTATATTAAGGCATAAAAACATCAATAAACGTCATAGTATAGTAAGGCTTAAAAAAGATCATAGTGTAGTAAGGCATAAAAACGTCATAAAAAAGTAATTGTTTATTAAATAATAAAAAACGTCATCGTATAGTTAGGCAACTACATAGTATTGTAATGCTTAAAAACGTTATGGATGGTACGGCATAAAAACGTATATAAGGCAAAAGAAAGTCATAGGAAACGTCATAGGCATAAAAACATCATAGTATAGTAAATCATAAAAAATGTCATAGTATAGTAAGGCATGAAACTGTAAAAAAAAAAAAAGTCACAAAATAGTAAGTTATAACAAAATCATAAAAACATCATAGTATAGTAAGGCATAAAAATCCGCATCGTATATTAAGGAATAAAAAACTTCCTAAAAACGTCATAGTATAGTAAGGCATAAAAGACATTATAAAAACATCATAGTATAGTAATTCATAAAAACGTCAAAAAAATGTCACAGAATAGTTAGTTATAACAACATCATAAAAACATCATAGTATAGTAAGGCTTAAAAAAGATCATAGTATAGTAAGGCATAGAAAACATCATAGTACAGTAAGGCATAAAAACGTCATAGTATAGTAAGGCATAAAAACATCATAAAAATGTCATAGTATATATATTGCATAAAAAACATCATAATATAGTAAGGCATAAAAACGTCACGAAAACGTCATTGCATAGTAAATCATAAAAATGTCATAGCATAGTAAGGCATAAAAGCGTCACAAAACGTCATAGTATAGTGAGGCATAAAAAACATCATAGTATAGTAAGGCATGAAAACGTCATTAAAAAGTCATAGTATATTAATGCATAAAAAACACTACACAAACATCATAGTATATTAAGGCATAAAAACATCAATAAACGTCATAGTATAGTAAGGCTTAAAAAAGATCATAGTGTAGTAAGGCATAAAAAAGTTGTAAAAAGTCATAGTATAGTAAGGCATAAAAACATCATAAAAACATCATAGTATAGTAAGGCATAAAAACGTCATAAAAAAGTAATTGTTTATTAAATCATTAAAAACGTCATCGTATAGTTAGGCAACTACATAGTATTGTAATGCATAAAAACGTTATGGATAGTAAGGCATAAAAATGTATATAAGGCAAAAGAAAGTCATAGGAAACGTCATAGGCATAAAAACATCATAGTGTAGTAAATCATAAAAAATGTCATAGTATAGTAAGGCATAAAAATCTGCATCGTATATAAAGGAATAAAAAACTTCCTAAAAACGTCATAGTATAGTAAGGCATAAAAACATCATTAAAAAGTCATAGTATATTAAGGCATAAAAAACACTATAAAAACATCATAGTATAGTAAGGCATAAAAACGTCATAGTATAGTAAGGCATAAAAACATCATTAAAAAGTCATAGTATATTAAGGCATAAAAAACACTATAAAAACATCATAGTATAGTAAGGCATAAAAACGTCATAGTATAGTAAGGCATAAAAACATCATTAAAAAGTCATAGTATATTAAGGCATAAAAAACACTATAAAAACATCATAGTATAGTAAGGCATAAAAACATCATAAAAACGTCATAGAATAGTAAGGCTTAAAAAACATCATAGTATAGTAAGGCATAAAAGCGTCATATGATAATAAGTCATAAAAAATTCATAGTGTAGTAAGGCATAAGAAACATCATAATAAAATCATAGTACAGTAAGGCAAAAAAGGTCATAGTATAGTAAGGCATAAAAGCGTCATATAACAATAAGTCATAAAAAGTTCATAGTGTAGTAAGTCATAAGAAACGTCATAATAAAATCATAGTACAGTACGGGAAAAAGGTCATAGTATAGTAAGGCATAAAAACGTCACAGTATATTAAGGTATAAAAACGTCATAGTATATTAAGGTATAAAAACTTCATAGAATAGTAAGGCATGAAAACATTATAGTTTACCATGGCATCAAACCGTCATATTATAGTAAGGCATAAACAACTATATAGTATTGGAATGCATAAAAACGTTATGGATGGTAAGGCATAAAAATGTCTATAAGACAAAAGAAAGTTAAATTATACTAAGGCATAAAAAGTCATAGTACGTGCCCATCCCTTTTATATTTGCAAA
>NW_019175342.1:145000-192905 GCF_002260705.1 Seriola dumerili
CATTTGCACCTTCTGTAATGTTCAAGTGAGGGAATGAATACAGACTCGGGTTCAATCACGCTGCAGATACAGTTACAATCAGACAACAGCCAGCAGAGGAGGGAAAGAAGGGTAATAAGACTGACTCAGACAGTAGCTGTCGCTCCATCCAAGGCACATGTAATTGGGATTGACGGCTTGAAAACTCACATGCTGACCCTGACAACAATAAGAGCAACTGATGGATTTCAGGTTGGAGGGAAAATCGACATTTTTAGTGAGGTAGAGCAGAAAAATATTTCAAAATCTGCAGGAAAGTGGAACAAAGGAAGAGGAAATAAAGTGCTATCTGTTGCCTTTATGGAAAAGACACATAGACTTGGCTAGGAGATGTTTAAAGGGCTCTGTCAGATGGGCTGCAGGTGGTACACATGAACATGTTAGTTACTCTCATACACATATAAAGACACCACAGGGACAAGACACACTGATACATACTCACAGCACACACGCTGGGCAGCTGAGAGGAACAAGAGCTTCAAGAGACTTCACCACCATGATGGAAAAGCTGAACCCCACCAGCCCACCTGTCTCACCCCCCGACCTGCCTCGCCCCTCCTCCTCTTCTTCCTCTGCCTCCTCCCCAACCTGCGCATCCATGGAGCAACACAGCCCCACCCAGAACCAGACTTTAGCATCTTCAGACGTCATCAGCAGCCCGCATCCCACTAAAAAGGCAGGGCACAAGGGACACACGGATGTCCCCACTGCTGACTTGATTCAGTCCTCCATTACCACAACGACAGTGTTAACCAATCACCACGAAGATAAAGCTGCTGCACCTGAGCCCATTGTCATGGAGACCGAGCAAGAGCAGGAAGAGAAGCAAGGAGGACCGACCACCACCACAGCCCCTGCTGCTTCTGCCAACAGGTCCCCAACTCTGTCTTCTCCACCTCCACTCCTCCCGGCACCAACCAAGACGTCCCCGTGTCCTGTCCCACCTCCAACCTCCACATCATCTTTTCCCACATCCTCATCATCCTCTCCTCTTCCTCCACACATTCCAGTCATCAGTCTCGGTCACAGCAAGCCCCCTCTGCCGCTCCCAAACACCCCTTTGACTGCCCTCCATCCCATTCCCAGCCTCCTACACGGGCCTCATGGGGACATTCGCCGTAGCCAGCTGACCTGTTTGCCTGTGGCAAGTCCTGGGGGCCCCAGACTTTCTGGAGGTCCTGTAGGCCCTTCAGCTCCCTCCCCGGGGCCCCTGTTGCCTCAGCAATACCTGCCTGCACACCCCTTCTTCCCCAGGTGAGATTTGGCTTTTTTGCATTCATCCACTTAGACAGTGTTTCCCAGCATATTTGCTCTATCAGCTCTTGAAATTTAGCAGTTCAAACTTAAACCATTTATACCGCTTGTCACACATTGCATATAAGTGGGTGGGCAGAGTGATCTTCCCCTCTCAGATTGTTTTGTCTGAATAGATTTTGGAGGCATAAAGAGGTGGTATCTATTTCACAAGAAAAAAATAATGATTGGTGAACAATCAGAAAACAATCAATATAATTTTGTGTTTAACCCTTTCTTATCCAGTTAATCATCTTGCAACCCAGTACTGATAGTGCTATCCAATATCCTGATGTTATGAGCTGACAGTGTATTAAATAATCTTGTTAATGACCAGTCAGATGACGCTGAATGTTGAATTTGAACCTTTGTCCGAATTGTGTAAAAGTGTTATAACTTCAACTACAGAACATCGTGTAGCACATAAAATCACACTAATAAATCCCACACACTCATTCATCTCTTTTTTTAATGGTAATACAAACAGATGTGTGACACTGAACTATAAAATTTACTGCAATATGGCTTCCTGACAATGATGCTGCTTCGTTGGTCACAATGCCAAGTTTCTGTTTCATACGAAACCTCAACTGCTGGGATTTCATGACTTCCCATTGTGATTAATAGCGACTGCACTACACGGTTAGGTGAAATTGACAGCAGGATGTGTGCTGTTATGAAGGGACCTCACATTTCTCATGCTTAACTTACTAATGAGAACATTTGGTTTTTAGCATGGAGTTGCATTATTTAATGGGGTTTTTTTGTGTGTGCATTTAGTATGAAAAAACCTATCAACATGTACACCCAGTTTTAATTGCAGCTAAATATAGTCGTTGAACTGACAAAAGGCAACAGACCAGCACTCTTAAAGCTCTTTTTGGGCTTGAGGAATTGGCAACTCATAGCTCTCATGAAGAAAGGCATTCATTTGCAGACATTATCAAAGCCCTCCTACTGTTCATCTATTCTCTACTCCAAAAAGGATTATCCACACTGCTTCTCTCTGTAACACAGCATCAGCTATATTTAAAAAAAAAAAGGACTTTTTTCACTGTGGCCACATCTATGGCTTCCCCATCTGTCATGGAGGTCTGGGAATAAGATTCCCGCTCCACTTCTCTCTGGTTTGTTTGTAGCAGGAAGCATTGATCTATCTCATCCCCCCGAAGAAGAATCAGCTAGTAACCAGGCTTAATGAGACTGGGCTAAAACTCTGCATGCACACTCAATCAACGACACCAGCATAATCAGACCTCAGTTAATGGCTTCCACCATTTTCTTCCTTTCTCCTTCCACTCTCTGAGATCTCGCTCTATTTGGTGTTATTTAATACAAGAGATGCTGGAGCGGCCGAGCATGTTTGTAAGCTGTTTTTATATTTAGCTGCATTTTATTTTTTGTTTTTTTATTTTATTGGTTGATTGTATATGCAATTACCACAATGTCACATTTTCAAACACTGTATTTTCATCTCCAGTTCCTACCTGGGTCCCTCAGGAGGAAACTATGGTGTCATCAACACCAACCGGATCAAGAGAAGACCCTCGTCACACTTTGAGATGGAGATCAATGACTGTGAGTTACTCTGCATCAAAATACAGAATCACACACTGATATCAGCCACTGATAACAGCCACAGTAACTGTAGTTTGCATGTTTGAAAGTGTGTTGATGGAATTGCTGCCCACAGCTCAGAGCATGAAGTTTGATATTTAAAGTATTTGAAAGATAAGTTTGGTGATGGTCTGCATTTTTATCACTATCAGAAAGTCCTGTGACAGAAACACCAACAATGGGTTAGTTCATCTCTCAACACTTTTCTACTTCCCCACCATGTCTGTGGCTTTCAGCCCCACGCCTGCTGGTTACTGCTGAATGTATCTCAAAAATATACCCATAAGAACTAAATAATTCCCTAAAACAGCAAATGTTACTCCAATATAAGTAAAAAGATCATGTGATTCAGGTCTATTTTAAGTGTCAGATTAATGCATATTTGGTACTGTACTGAGTATTTATTGCAGCACTTGGTGTAAAGTGTGTGGAATTGACTCAGAATAAACTACAGTGTCCATGTTCATGGTAGTAATGGAAACTGATGAGCCACTGCGGCTCATTGATGTGTTTTCAATAGTTTTTGGATGATGCTGAGATTTCTGTTGCACAGAGAAATCAGCCTGACTTTAGGATCAATTCATTGTTGGTTAAGAAAAATATAGAAAAATATATAGAATTAAAATATATTATGTATATTAATTTATCTCTAAGGTTGTTCTCACATACACAGTGTTTATGTGTGTCCAACAGGCCCCCCTCAGAAACTCGCTCGGCGTGTCTTTACCAATAGCCGTGAGCGCTGGCGACAGCAGAACGTGAACGGGGCTTTCTCTGAGCTCAGGAAACTCATTCCCACACACCCACCTGACAAGAAGCTCAGCAAGAATGAAATCCTTCGCCTGGCTGTGAAGTACATCAACTTCCTGGTCACGCTGCTCAATGACCAGGCCCAGGACAAGAACAGGGACTCAGCTGAGGATGAGGCTGAGGATGAGGGTACTGTCGCAGGGTCGGGCAGTAATAAAGTGAACCCTCTTTTTCAGTCCCACACTGCCGCCATGCCATCTTCAGCTGCCATAGCGACAGCCCACAGAGACAGAGACTCAACTGACTCAGTCATCGCCCTGGCTAATTCCCCAGCAACATCCAGTTGCTATGGTGACACAGACAGTGAGGAAAGCTTTGGGGGTAAGACCTCTTTGGTGACCCAAGGCATTCTGGGGAAGGTCAAGGGTCAGATAAGGATGGTGGCAGCCACAAATGATGAGCGGTGACGCCAAAGAGAAGCAAACCGAGAGGTGTGCAGCCACTGGGAGTTTAAATATCACACTGATAGACAAGACAGGACACACGGTCGTCTCTAAGTGTTTGAGGAGCCAGCGTGGTTCTTAATTCAGTCACACACTGCTGGAAGATCAACTCCCACACAGCGTGAATTAGTAGGAGATGGATTTTTGGTGATATTTTGTCATTTTCACTGTCTCTATGTGTTTTGCAGTGATGTGCAAACATTGAATGTGAGGCTCTGTGTTTTTAAGTAAAATACTGAAATATGCTCTGGGGCAAGCTGAGAGGCATGAAACATCACAGAACTTGTTTGTGTTTTGTCAAAATAAGGTCACAGTGTTCCTTTGTTAAACATTACACCTGAGTGTCAAACAATTAAAATCCATAACATGGATGTATTATGCAAAATAGAATCTTGGAAATCTTAATTGTACTGTCTCAGGCTAATATGGTTAATATGTTTTAATAACAAAAATCCAATAATCCTTCTTCAAGAAAGTCAGGATCTTAAATTCCACTGCTGTAGATCCACAAAAATGTAAAAAAAAAAATCAAATTCTTTGTTCCAATCTAAATGCAGCCTCAGAAGTTTACATGTCAGTAATCGGCATTTCACTTATCTGGGATCAAGTTGCAGTTTTTAATGTTGCTGTTCTTATTGTCAGAGAAACAGGGCCAATGGTCCCACCCTGACATTGTGACACACTTGTACCAGACAGAAATAAAGTGTGTTTTAGTTTGCTGTTCCTTATTTGACATCCTCTTATTGCGCTCCAAAGACTTTGCTCTTTGTCAGCATGATTGCTCAACACATCCAAATGTTTTGCTGCTTTCAGTTTAGGGAACATTCGTGTATGCTCAAAGTGTTCAGTAAGTGGTAGTCTCAGTGTGAGATGATCACATTAATAAAAATGCAAGGCTATTAGATCAGGATTATGATGATGAAGAAATTTACTTCTTTTAATGTTATCTTTAAATGTTAATTTTTTCCAATAATAGTCACCATATGTTCATAACTCAACACAACAAATTTGTCACCACATATTCTGTGGGCCGAATAGTCAAAGCCAAACTCCATGTTGTTTGTTTGTGCTGTCCACCAGCATGACAGATTGACAACAGCACTTTTAGCATGGAAACCATAAACAACACTAGTTGAAAAAAACGTAGCGGGTGATGTGACAACTTGAAGCTGGATAAAACTGTTCGCTGACATTTCTGTCACAATCCCAGCCCTGGAAAAAAGAAAAAAGAAAAACGTCATCCCATAAACTGTTGCCATTTTCCAGGCAGCAGGTTTGGGAAGGAATGTTGCACATGTTTTGTATATGTTTTGTGCATATTGTAGGCGCGTGTGTATGTGTGTGTGTATGTCTGTGTGCAAACAATCAAGTGGATGTGGTACAGAATTAGCAAAAGACTGATGTAACAGCAACAATTGTAAGTGTGTGGTTGTGTGTGAGGAAGGTCAGGGTGGATGTGGGATGGGGTTAGAGATGGGGTTCAGCATGGTGGGGGGCAGCATAAGAAAAAGAAAAGATGGGGGGGGGGGTAAATTGCAGCTGTGCAGTGGTGCTGGTGTGTTTTTGCCTGCATGCTTGGCTCTATCAAGTGGCCAGGAAACGCCTACAGTTAGTGCTGTCTCATTGACGGCCAACAAGTTTCCTGGAGAAGAAGTGGTGGCGTGTTTGTGTGCGTGAGTGTGTGCGTGAGTGTGTTTGGTGTGTGTGGGGGTTTTTGGACATGTAGGGTGGCAAGCGTTGCATGGAAGAAGGGTGTGGGGAAAAACAGAAAGAGAAAACAGCTACCAGGATGCTCTGGGAACCCCTATACACCCGGTTTCGGGACCACACAACAGGAAGGACTGCTTTCACAACACTGCTACGGCTGCTTCTGCCCGCTCTGTTGTGCCAGGCTGGTCTGTCCCCTCCCTGCTTCACTCTGAAACCACTGAGAGGATCACAAATGGTGGCAGGGGTCACCTAGTACTGCAACGTCTGCCAGTTTTTTTGTCGTAGCACAATTGATAAACTTTCACAAAAGGCCTCCTTGTGTCAAGGTGTGAGGTATTTAAGGATAAAGCAATAGATACGTTTTTTCACAGCAGACATTTTGAAAAGTAGGAGTAGGAAAAGTAGGAAAAGCAAAGGTGTTGCTCATAACATGAACAAGGGCTCTGTTACATTCAAATTTCACAGTAAGCCATGACAGTGTGACGGTGAGCCAACATGCACCATACTAGACCCTGAAACTAAAGAAGCTAAATGGAATTCAGCCATCATTCATTTTATTATTTACCCCTGTGCTTTTCCCACCGTGTCTTCTGTGAAAAAAGGCATACTGAACTTTATATGCCACATCTAAAAATTTTTCTACTCATGTCCTCAAAGGTATCATATTTACTGTATCTCTAGCTATACATTCAATGTGAAAATATTACAAACTCCACTTTTTAAGCAAGTCCTAATTTTTTTAACAAATATTCTCTATAGATTTACTCACTGAAATCAATAAACCATCATTTTTGGCCTTAATTCAGGCTCAGCCTGTATAAAGGAAAATGCAATTTGCTCTAAAATATTTTCTTTAGATCTGCAGTATTTCATTTTAAATATTGCTGTGATGCACACTATTGGTCAAAATGAAACCTTATAACATTAAATGAGACTGCTGGGGTGTTAACCTTCTCCCCTTCTTCTGATACAGCAGGCCAGCAGGGTGATGCTGGCCAGGCTGGGACTTAGAGATAATGTCCTTTCCTCCACCCCTTCTCTTCCAATCCTCCGTTGTGCCCCTCTTGCCATCAGAGTTACACCCACACACACATTAGCTCTATTTCACCAATCACATACAGATTAAACTTTCACGTCTCATGAGGAGCACTAATGCTAGAAGGTTCTCAGTCTTAATGCAGCTTTAGCTTTAGCAAACTGTTAAACCTGCAAAAACAAGACAGTTTCAAATGAATACTGAAAATATTTAAATATATAACATTAATAACTATATTTAATATTTAAACAGATCATACTTGCAACAAAGTGTGTGTTGAGACCTTTTGTGCCAAACTGTGAAGACAACAACACACAGACATAAAAGCAAAAATGTTATAACATTTTTTAATCAAGCAGTGAAGAAATATTAGAGGAATGGCTGTACAATGTATTATATAATTTGCTGAAAGAAAGTTTAAATTCACCTTGAAATTTACAGTGATGAGTAAGTGATGTGTAGGAGATTACATTCTTGGTTAAGTATTTAGCAAAAACAATAACTGCATTATTACAGTATTTTACAACAATTGCATTATTATTTTCCTGGATGATTTGACACACCTTGCAAACTCTATATAGGATAAGCACCTAAATACTTTTCATGTGCCCAAACAAATCCATTAAGCCAAGTTAATCCAAGTTCATTTTGCCCAAATATAGAAGCATATTTTCATATATGTTGCTAGGACAGCCCAAATATCAACTTAACTGAGTGTAGGTGATATTCATCTTTATTTTTAAAAAGTCACAAACACCCCCCTTCATTAACTAGTGGAATGAAACTTAAGCAAATACTGGGATGAAACTGAAGCTCAGAATCATCGCAAGATGTTTGTTTATAAAAACAGCTTTACCAAGCTCACATTAGTATTTTGCATATCTGTGACGAGACAAAGAAACAAACACTAACAGAAAAGTGTCTGTGTTTTAAAGATCACCAAGTTGTCAAAATATAAGTAACAACTATTTTCCACAGTTTTTGAATTATACATTCTGATGGTACTAATTCACAATGGATAAATGATTTTACATTTGATGTACACTTTATAAACATGCTCCATTCAGTCTTTCATTCAGTTTTCAGTGCTTTCTCTCCTTGTTTTGCCAGTGAGTCCAAGCTGTCATTCACTGTTCTCTCAACGTTTTTTGCAGCTTCATCTGTCTTTGTGTTTCTGTTGCTGAGTTTTCGTCTACCCACTTCACTTACTGCAGATCCAGCAGCTGCCCCAACAGCTCCGCCGATGACACCCCCCAAAAACACACCAAGCAGCAGACCCAGCAATGCACCCACGATGACAACCTTGGGCACCTGTTTAGCTGTAGTTGCCATCTTCTCCCACACTGAGCTCTCAGCCACCATTTTGGCTGATGCTTTGGCCCCAGAACCCACTTTCTCCCACACCGGACTCTGTGCCACCTTCTTTGCACCAGCACCAATTCCAGCTCCAACTCGCACAGAACTGCTGGCCACCAGTTTAGCTCCAGATTTGGCCCCAGATCCTACTTTTCCCCACATAGGACTCTGCGCCAAATTCTTTGCCCCGGCTCCGATCCCAGCTCCAACACGCATGGATCTGTCTGCCACTAGTTTGGCCCCTGAACCGACTTTTTCCCACATAGGACTTGCTGCTGCTGCTTTTGCTCCAGATCCCACCCATGCAGAACCATCCACCACCACCTTGGGGACTCTATTTCCTACTAGTTTGGACATATGTCCAGCAGTAGCTCCCACCTTACCCAACAGTGAACTATCAACCACTATCTTCTGGACATTTTGTGCTCCACTGCCAACTTTCCCCCACACTGTACTACTCCTCACCTTCTTTGCTCCCTCACCGACCCACACAGAGCTATCTCCCAACACTTTGGGTAACATTTTTGCACTAGACTCCATTTTCTCCATAAGGGAACGAAAGAGTGAAGGGGACAAGTTCGAAAGAGTAATAGGAGGAAGGCTCTCAAGATTCATGGTGCTTACATTCATCTCTGCCTCATCCCTTGTTTTCTCAATCTCATCCTCTCTCACTTCCTCTTCTGCCTCAGCCACATGCTGCATGTGGAGTACCCGCCTCTCAGAGCTGAGCTGTCCAACGTCTCCTAGTTTTTCTTGCTCTAGCTTTTTGCCTCTTTTCTCCTTTGCTATCTCTAGCTGTCTCTGCCTCACTCGGTTCTCTGCCTCCTGGAAAGCAGGACAAGAATAACACTGCCCTCCAGCCTCCTTCACTGTCTGCTCCACCTTCTCCAGAAGCTCCGCCACATTCCCCCTCTTACTCCCACCTCCTCCACTCTCAATCACATGAAACCTGTCCCGGCATTTCTCCACAAGTTTTAACAAATCCCCCCGCTGACTTGCAATGTATGCCTCCATGCTGTTGTTGCCTGCCTTCCCACTCGCCCTCAGCCGATCTGCATGAGTAAAGAGGACCAGAGTGTATCTCTGGACAGCATCTGGGCCAAAAACAGTTTCAAGAGCTCTGAGTGCCTGAAGCTCGATCTTTGCAGGCTGGTCTAAGGGGACACACAGGAGGAAGGCGTGAGGACCAGGACTGGATAAAGCAACACAGGAGGAGATATGAGCTCGCACCTCATCTGGAGTATGCTCTGAATTGAACCAGTCTGGTGTATCCACCACCGCCACCTGCAGGAAGGAGAGGGGACATATGCAGCAATATAAAAGCACAGTCAAATCATGGGAAACCTGCCAGATTCTATTGTTTTATGACACAAAACAAGAAGAGGGTGTCAAAGATTAGATATTTGGAGTTTTGGCACATGGTGGAAATCAGGGAAAGCAAAATGGAAACAGACTTCTTAATAATTTTTAAAACACTAACCCTTCTTCCTTCAACCAGTGCTTTCTTTTTCTCACACGCCTGCGTGATGGCTGTAAGGCTGTCCGGGTGTGACACAAACTCCTCCCGCCCCAGGATACTGTTGCCAGCTGCACTCTTCCCTGCTCCAGATCGCCCGAGCAGCACCAGACGCAGCTCTGGAGAGGATGAGGAGGATGGATGGAAAGTGGAGGTAGAGGCGTCAGCAAAGGTTGATGAGGAGGGGGACGAGGTGGAAAAGGGGAATGAGGAAGGAGAGGCAGCGACGGTTGGTGAGGAGGGCGAGGAGGAGAAGACGGGCGAACCAGGAGATGAAGTTGGAGACGCCTCAGGGGATCGCTTTTCAAAGCTGTTGATTCTGTGATGAACTGAAAACAATCAGGTGAAATCCAGAGTTTAATATGGAAATAAAAATATTTCAATAATTTCTAAACTTCAAACATCATATAAGTGGGATGTTAAGTGACATGAAATAAAAGAAACAGTGAGGTCCTGTGACTTACAAGTAGTTATAATTTTTGGACTTGATTTAACCTCAGACATTTGTGAGAGTAGAGCTCCATCTACAGAGGAAAAACAGTAAATATGAGTCCTACACATTTTATTGGTCAGGTTCTTCTTCTTGTACAAGATATTGTGATGCAAAAATGGATCCAATGGAATTTACCTTCATTAAGTCTGAAACTGGGCATCCTCTTCATCTGGCTGTCACCATGCGTCTCTGAATATGACTGTTGTTCTGGTGCTGGAGCTGAATGAAGTCCATTAGACACTTGACTTACACCCACTCTTCCCTCCATCTCATCCCTCTCTTGTCTACTCCTCCTCTCCAAGGTGACGCTGTACTCCTCTCCTCTCCTTTGTGTTTCTGTGTTTGGGATGTGCATCGATGCGGCCGTCTCTCTTCTTTCTTCCTTTTGAGCTCTGAAACTTTCCATAAGTTCTCGCTTTCTCTCTCTCACTCGTTTCTCCAGCTCTCTCTCCTGGACTGTTTTTATGTGGTATACCCCATTTTGCTGCACCATATTGTCCACCTGTTACGTTTGAATAACAAACAATAACTCACATGGACAATTAAAATG
Organism: Seriola dumerili; assembly: GCF_002260705.1. Lineage (NCBI taxonomy): Eukaryota > Metazoa > Chordata > Actinopteri > Carangiformes > Carangidae > Seriola > Seriola dumerili. The sequence goes on from NW_019175342.1 coordinate 155,864, forward strand.
TCACATTTTATAATTCCTGCTTTCCTCCCATGTGTAATTAACTCCTAATCATTAATACTCAAACCGGTCCTGACTACAAATGGGTGTGATTGTGTGAAACAGGGTGTTGCTGGGGAAAGTACAGCATACTCTGACGAAAACAAAACAAAAAACTCAATCTCATATTCTATGCAATAAAACTGAACTGTTAAAATTTTTTCCAAGTCCAAGTATTTTTAATTAGCCTACACACAGAAACTGGTAAAATTGTTAGATGACTATTGATACTCATCATGAAAACAGAAATGTCATTAACAATGCACATTGGGAAATGTGCCAAAATGTGTGTGCAAACTCTACACCGATGCTGTTCTGTCAATCGGTCTTGTTCGGTCTTACCTTCTCCAGCAGCTCACGGACCTGCTCCCTGTCCTGTCGCTGACGATTATTGATGACATGGTACCTCCCCCCACAGCGCTCAATGATCTGCCTCAGGCCTGGGTGTTCTTTCTGCAGGTATTCCTGTGGGAAAAAAAATCGGTTTGTGCAAATTTGGACTTGCAATGATTTGCCTAACTTTTTTTATTCTTCGTAATTTATTTAATCAGGAAGTCACATTGAGATCCAAATCTCATTTACAAGTAAGACCTGAGTAAAAAAAAAAAAAAAAAAAAAAAAAATTTCAGTGATTTAAATATATATTTATATAGATTACAGCAATTTAAATATACATTCTGATATGTATTTATATAAACAAGCAAATATGTATTTATATAAACATCAATCAGAGTGCAAATTTAAATGCATGGCTCTCTCCTGTTTTTAAAACCAGCTGTCCAAACTGGATACAATGAATGATGAGGAATTACTGATAGGATATCTGAAGGAGAAGCTGCAGTCAGTTTGAATTGCATCCCCAACAAACTCAATGGTTCATCAGTTCAAATGGCATCCTGACAAGAGAGGGGCAGGTAATGTATTGTACTTGCAGTGCACTGATCCAGCGGTACGATTTACCAAAAGGTCAATTTCTGCTCTAAATTTATCAGATATTTCACGGCACCAAAATGTATACATAAGTTTACAAATACTAGAATAAACTAGTATATATACAGTGTAATAAACATGAAAGGGGCCAGGTGTACACCCTCATACCTCCACTGTTCTTCCCATCAAGTAATCACCACATGTCAGCAGGACCAAGGTGTGGTCCATCACTTCCTCCCCAAACACCTTCTCCAGCTCTGCAGGCACACAACCCTCCATCTGGGAAGACCAGGGAAAGAGGGAGAGTCATTATTAGGAAATAAATTCATAAATCCCCAGCCAACTCTTTGACAACGTGATAGAAATTATTCATATTGAATACTGGCTACAATTTGTTCATTGCAGTCTGATTGATCAAACGTTTTAATTTTCAAAAGGAAACAAACATGAATGAATGCATATTAGGAAAAATAAGAATGAGACTTGTTGTTGGACTTAATTCCAAAGAGTTGTCATTAATGATTACACGGGATGATGAAAAACATAACTATTATAAAAACTTAAAGACAACTGAAGCAGCAAACAAAGACTAAAACCAACCTCGGTGAACTGGCTAACTGGCACCAGCAGCAAAATACCATGAGCACCTGGTGCTACCAGCGTTGTTGCTCTCTTTGTCTCCTTCCTGACACTGTCCTCCATCTTGCCGCCGCTCCAGTACCATCTCGGCGCCTCCACCAGGGTCACGCTCCTGCCCTCAGAGAGGCCCTGTCGCAACTGGCAGCTCCTGGAGGCAGAGGGTGAGATGGGGGACAGCTGGCCCAGGATAGTGTCTGCTGATGACGTTTTGCCACATCCAAGGTTCCCTAAAAGAACAAGCCTCAGCTCTGGGGGCGTGGACCCGTAGTAGCTCCCTCTCAAGTGTTCACTCATAGCTGAAAATGGAGAAAGGAGGAGGAACAGGTCAAATGTGCTAATTCTGTACTAAAGATTACTCACCCTATTTGGTAGGAAGCTGCTCAAACTAATCGAAAGAAAGGGCGTGTTGTCAGAATGCGAGTTCATACATGTGGCTTTAGTCAAAAGTTTGTCTATAAAGACTTGGAGAAGCTGAAATCACACACAAATAAAACTGGGAAACTTGAGAACTGGACAGGTTGAGCAGGAGGTTATCTAATCTGGTATTTGATATGAGAGACTTTCATGTCCATTTCATCCGTGATTATAAAACACCTTTCTTTTCTGTCCTGACTGTGTACTTGTGTCCCACAGTTAAAAAGATCAGACAACTTGTTTAGTTTCTTTACTTAATTTTCTACTTTTTTACTTAATCATTTCACCTCTTGTGCTTGGGTTAACAAGAACTAAGATGATTGATAATGGCTGTTCTCTCGCTCAGCTTTCATTTCACTGGAGCCTGTCTTACGTTTCTCACTGTATCCCTGTTTTATCAGTCTGGATGGTATGCCACACCTTGCCAGTCCTGTCCAACTACATTGTACCTGGACTTTTATTTTTGGAATGATACGCGAACATACATACAAAAAACGCATCCACCTACAAAATGCGCACAAAAAATAAAGCCCCAACATATGGCATTGCAAGTTCATTGCGATACTACAAAACAGTGCAGTATTTCATTTAGCACTTAAGTGAAACTCAAACTTGGCATAAAACCAATATCGAAAATTAAGAGTGAGTGTCATAATACTTTTCATAACAACCATTTGCTCAGACCTATGCGCAGCTAGTGTAAATACACAAATACATACATGGGTAAATTCTTGGGACCTAATAATAATATGGCAAAGAAACCTTGTAGATTGCTTATAATTGATAATTTACTGCTACAGTTAACTACCTACTTACTAGTAGCCAGATGTATCATCCAAACCATAACAAAAATACTTACTCAGCTGTGTGTTGATGCCGTGTTCATGTATTGCCTTCTCTCCGAGTGCTCTGTTTGTTCAGTTGACACTGAACTATGTCTCTATGTCTCTCTCCAGACAACTTCCTAGTCGACTACTAAAAGCTGCCTATACAGGTGAGGTTTGCAGTGTCGGGGAACCACCTGTCTCACCACTCCCAACTTTGAACATATGCACACATGAACACACTCTTAGGTATATTTTTTTTCCTGCACAACAGGTTTCTTTGTTGGCATGCTGGTAAGCATTCCAAGATGGGGTGGAGGAGGAGTATCCTGGGGCACATGTGAATCATTCTACCATAGTTTTATCTGCCACACCCATGAAGTTGTCAAAACTCATGGATGTCTGTCAAATTAGCTGTGCTTCTGAGTTTTCAGTCGTCAAGGTTAGTAACTGGTAAAATATGCCCATAAATATTGTGATGTGCTGCAGCTGTTATCCTGAGGCACGACTGAGGGCAGGTCCCAGACAGACATGACAAGTTTACAGTGTCATTAGGGCCTTCCTCTGCTTTTGTTGTGTGTCAGATATGAATTCACAAAATAGTTTCTTTGCAGTTCCTAAATAGTGTATAAAACCTCTTAAGCATCAAGCTTCAATTCTCCAGAATCTGGGACTTAAATTCTATAAAATGTTCTAAAATCACAGCCATTGAATTAATTAATTAATTTGAGCAATTACAGGCAGATAACAAACCTCATTATAAAATTTGCCTTACCGTTACACTTCACAAGTAATGATTTACAGTACGAAGCAGAGGTGAATTAGTAATCAATCAATCATCAAACCACATGGAACTGACCAGTGTCTTTCAGCATATATTAAGGCTGATACCAGTTAAGTGGTTAAGGTGCAGTGTTATAGATTTGGACAAATAAGCACCTACACCTTGAGCTCATGGTGAGAAAATAAATTCACTGGTACAAGGATTACAATAAACCATTAACTGTTTGAAAACATTGAATCATACATGGTTGTCCTTGGTTTATTGGAAGAGCTTGTCAATGTGACGATCACACATGTGGCTAGTGGCTTCTGCATCTCGACTGTCTGCTGTTAATACGCAGTCAAATGTGTCATCAGCCAGGATGCATGTATCATAGGTGCTGTGGAAATGATATTCACATTATATTTAAGTAGAAAGCTAAGAGAATGTTTATTAGTGAAGCACTGGTACCAATTCTAATGAAGAACAGTTGCATACTTTAGTGTTTAAATATTTATTTTAATCAACCAACCAATAAACTGATATATTCAAGTAAACTTACATACTTGCAATTAGCACAAAAATAAAAGTGCAAACAAATATTCAAATATTCAAAAAATATATTATTGAAATATTATTTTCAAACAAAAATATATTTGACTATTATCTATATGTAAACTAACCTAAAGTGTCTTTTGGCATATCAGAACACGCTGTGTATGGCCAGTGGGTTCTTCATCATCATCACTCACAGCCCAGGCATCACATAAGAAATGTTTTCCAGAGTGGAGGCCTTAAAAAACAACAAAAAAAACAAAACAACTTTCCTACTTAAGTCATAAAACCCTGGCAGAAAAATCTTGTCACTTGTGCATATGTACAACTTGTGGACAAAATGCTGTGTCTGTGTGCAAGTGCCAGTGTCTCTCACCAGTGTGTGTTCTGTGCAGCTCCTGAGCTCTGGTATCTGTGCAGTGAGGCAGATCAGAGGAGCCAGGGCACACAGCAGAGAGTCCAAGAGCAGAGACAAGCTGCTGGACATGGACACCATTTTCTGCAGAGACAAACAGAGACGCCAAAGATTCTTTAATGCAGTCAATATGGTGCATGTTCTCCAGAGGCTCAATGAAACACACCCTTCCTGATCCTGTACTCAGCTAGGCTTTGGACAGAAGGACGTAGCAAAAACACATGACAAATCACAACAACTACAACAACAAATCACACAAACACATCAAAATGTCTTTCCAAAATACTTTTTCTACAAATCAGTGTTGTTCTATTTTTAAATCTAAGCGAAAACAACTCTGAATATATTCACATCCTACAGTTACATGAATATTGTAATATAAACAACATATTTCTGTAGTTTCCTCATCTTTCTTCCATAAGTATCAATATGTAAAAACAGTTCAACACATTCTTTGATTTTTATATTTATATATTTTTTGACTACACATAATAAATTCTCTCAAACTATTTTAAAAAGCCTGAGTAAAGAGCAGTTTACTACACTTGGTGCAGGAACAATGTCTGATCAACCCAAAATAAACATTTTCAGAAGCTGTTCACTGTTTGTGATTTCATTTGGCGTTTATTTGTACTGTATGTAAACTAAGTGCAAAAGAAAACAAGATCAAGTGAAAGAAGAGGTCGGTAAAGATGAAAACCATGTAGTACTGTGGGTTCATGAAGCAACACTTGGGGTTACATCATGATTTGAAAGATTCAAAGTATGTCCATCCCATTATTAAGGCAAAGCAATACAAAATTTTGTTTTATGTTTTGTACTCACATCTGTCTCCTGAAGATGGTGTCCAATCAGGGACAAGGATTCCCCCAGGAGGTGTAGGTGAGCTGCAGCACTGACAGGACCCCTATCAGAGCAGCTGGGACTATCGGATGTGGATCTGAGAGTGTCCAAGGCTGAACCAGTGGGACTGCACATGGAATCAAAGGGACTACAGGTGTCAGTCACGGGGCTTGATACTGCTGGATTAACTTTAGCAGATTTTAACGGACAAGGCCTGTGGGTTACTGGAGTGACAGGAGGGCTGACAGGTCTGGTAATGGTACAGTCTGCTATGTTGTGCTGGTCATCTAGATATACTGAGTACTCCAGCATGGAGCTTGGACTTGCCTGGGAGAAACACAAAGGTAGAAAAAATGATGAGTAGTGGTGAAAGTAGAGAACACACTTGGAGGAAGTTTCAATGCGACTCAATGCTGCTCTCTGATGTGCAACATGAATGCAACAGGTTGTCGTGAATATCCTGGGAGACAGTTTACACATTAGTCCTGAGACTAGAAGGGAAAACGTGAAATCACAGGCAGCTCTATGTATCCTTATCGATGAAGAGTTCTAACAGGTGAGGGTTTGTATTTTTGGGTAAAGTTTTAACAAACAAAGTTTTGTCAAGGCCTCTTTGATTATCACATTTTTATTGATTTTCTTACAATTTAAAAATATATTTACTCCCATGTTCTTACGTCTTGTCCGTTCTCTCACCTCTTCCCCTCCTCCACCTCTCTCTCCCCATCTGTCGTGTGACATACAGACTGGATAGGCAGACAGGAAGCCCGAGGACTCTGCTGCATTAAGTTCAGGCTCAGTTCCACTATTACCTGCACTTAAGGAGATCATTGTGAGACAATAGAAAGTTGTCCTTTATCAATAGCTTCATTTGTTTTTGGTATAATTCACAAGATAAGACAAAACCTGACATGAAGATCTAGTTATTTTATCTGCAGGTTATTTATAACATTACATTCATTGTGATAAAACATTTTGTCTGCAATGTGTCATGTATTTTATTATTATATAACTGTTTGACATTGTTTTCCCATTATAAATGTCCTCATCTGATGAAATGTCCCCTTTCTGCACCATTAGACACTGTAGTCACATGATTACTCTTAGCTGTTTTTAATAAAACACACACACACACACACACACACACACACACTAAAAGTTTACTCCTTACCAAGCTGTTGTCCCATCTTGCTGAGTGAGCATTTTGGTTCCTGAAAAAGTTAATTAATGACTGATGACATTTGAGGTAATTCACAATACAAAACTAATGTTTTGCCCACATCAGCAATGGTACCATACTAAAATCATTGTAATAGTGTTTTAAAATACATTTATGCCATAACAAAATCTCAGAGAGCAAGAATCAGTGCAAAGAATTATTCACACCACTGCAATGAACTTTGACTTTTACAGTTTTATAGATAGCTGATGAAACAGCGTGTACCAATCTGCAGAGTATGAGCTCACACACAGCCATAAACTTGCAAAAGGCTGCCACAAAGCAGCACAGTTCAGATTTGAAATGTCTGCAGAAAAGGAGTGAAACAACTCTGCTACTGCAACAGAACATGTTACAATATCAATGCCACTGCATCAATAAGGTAGACTGTGTGTGTATTAAGATTTGATTCATTCACCCCTCCTCTCAGCTCAGTGGCGACATTCAGTTACAGCTGAAAGATAATTTCACCTTGGTGCCACATTCCTCAGAATCCAACGCTGGTTCCTCCAGGCCCCCCACATCCATCCAAAAGTATCTGTCAGACCTTTTCTTCTCTCTCAAGTTGCATCCACTCACTAGGCCTGTTTCACCATCCGTCTATACAGCCAGCAGAGAGAGGGAGAGGGATTCAGAAACCAGCAATATTGAGAATAATATAGAAGGAAAGAATGAGCTCCAGATGAGACTAAGTGGAGCTGCAGTGATACGCTGATTAGCTGAAATAGTTGCACACCTAAATAAAAATAATTCATTTAAAGTGTAAGTCCAATATTTTATATTATTTTGATGCTATGTGTAATCATATTTAAATATATGTTGTTGACATTTAGGCCAAAAATGAGAGCTAACAAAATGTATTCTGCTAAAAGGTGTATGAGTTTAACTTGGCCTGCTGGCCGAAAGTATGGTACTGTGCCAGTGACTAAATCATTACCTGTCAATTTCACCTGACTTTACAATCTGATTGTGGTTTGTCATTGCAAGCAAAAATGACAGGAAACAGATAAAGGTGCAGTGTTGCCAGATTAGATGGGTGTGTGCAGCAGCCTCTCTTTAATTGGGCAAATAGCTATCATTAGGGCAACTTCCACCTAGGAAAGGTTTGGTTATATTCCTGAGGTTTTCAAACTGAGAGAGAGAGACTTGCAGGAGGTTGCAGAGGGAGAGACATGAGGCAAAGATACTGTGTGAGGTGAAAGTGAAAGATAGCTTGGCTTAATTATCAACAGGATCAACAGCATCAGCGACACACAGCAAATGGAGTCAATAAGTCCCACTAACCCTCAGTGCCTGATGGCCACAGTTTGAGTCAATGCGCTGTCAAATCCAAACACAGAGACACGATGTATATAAGTTCAGATTCAGTGTGACTTGCACCTTCCAGTGGTGTCATGATTTCTGTCCATAAATGCACGTAGAAATCATAGAAAATGAGATGCTTCATAACTTGCCTGAGAATCATCAGGTTTTAAAGTTTTCTTCAGTGTCTAAATAATCCAGTGATTATTAACCTGTACACCCAGAGACTCACTGAAAACAATAGCTAACTGATAATAGCGTACTGATATTCCAAAAAGTAAACAAATATACGACGACTGGACGGGTTATAGACGCAGACTGAGCTTTTTCTCAGTCAAATGTCTGGCAACACTGGCTATAAGTGCTTGGTAACTTTTAAAATTACTGCTTTAACTTATACTGGAGTGAACTCGGGACTTGGAACATCTTTTATCTAAAACAAATGAAAACAAAGGATGTGAGTTGAGAGCAAGCTGTTCGTGCCGCCATATTTCAGGTTCAAAGTTTTGTCATCGACGTTTTCAGGTTTCAGCTGTTACGGCCACAGTCATCAACAGTGCGACAGAAACTTCCGTAAAATTCAAGAAACATTTCGTGCAGGGTTTATCAGTCGACTGAACAACGAAAGAAATTGTAGACAACAACTTGTGATAAAAACCTCAAACCGGGCCATCTTTTTTCGCCGCTAGCCTCGGGTAAACTCACGGTAGATTCAACTTCATGTCGGTCACGTAGCTGAACAGTGTATGAGAAACTGCTGATTCACGGTTAGTACTTGGCTTTCCCCCCCGCGCCCTGCTTCCTGCTGAGTCATGTTAGACTGGAGCCAGCGGTACCTAATAGGATGCGTAGCTGCAGCTGGCTGAGCAGATTCATGTTTGTGAGCTCTGCAGCTCTAGGTGGCACAATTTTCAAATAACATAACTCCTGAATTTGTGTTTTTGATCTTTATATATTATATATTTATATATTTATATATTATGCAATTTTTCGCAGGCCTTCACTCTATGACCAAAGTATGCATGTCCTTATACTTTTGTACCTTATTTCTAGTTTTCAGTGATATTCTAGTCAAATCAGTTTTTATTTATCCAAGAAATTACAAATCACAAATTTGACTATTATGGTTTTTACAATGATTGCAGGATATAACACCCCCAATCATTAGACCTTTGACATTATTGTCTTTCTTGTTTGAACATGACATGCACCTGTTCTCAAAGGGAGATCCTTAATGAAATGGTTTTCATAAGAAATTTGACTTGCCTGCTCATAGCTCTGACCTCAACCCCATCAACCACCTTTGGGATAAATTTCAGGAACCTCTTATCAACCCAACATCATTTCACTGATGCTCCTATGGCTGAATGGGAGCAAATCTCTGCAACCAGATTCCAAAATCTTGTTGAGAGTCATTATATTAATGCTCATGGTTTTGGGATGAGATGATTGCACAGGGGTGTAATGTTCAGGTGCCCACGTACTTTCACTCATGTAATATAAGTTCTCTTACAGCAGTACTAAATTGCAGGTAGTCATTACGATGCTGTTCAGCATGTCACAGTCACATAAGACTGTCAGATTAAACGTCCAGACAGTGAAGTACACTACGTGATTTCAGGGTCATTTCCAGGCCTTTATTTTGTCTCACCTTCACTATTGTAACTCCTCCTCCATATTCACATTAGCAAAACATCCCTTGTTGCTTACAAGTGGCCTGAAATATTGCCACTAAGATTTTGAACTGGCTTCAAATCAAATTCAGAATTCAATTCAAAGTCGGCTTTAGAACTAAAGGAAACTGTCCTTTTTTTGTTGCTCCTTAAATTTAAAAATCCCTCCCTTTGGACTGAAGATCTGTGGACAGCTTTAAAAAGCAGCTCAAGATTCACCTGTTCAGATTTGTGTAATTTCCTAAAATGTATTTTCTAAAATGTATCTATTTTTATTTATATATAGCCTATTTTATGGTGTTTTTATTCTTAGTTAATCTATATTTCATGCCTGTTGCCTCATTTTATTTTTATTGTGAAGCACTTAGTGGTATTCTTCTTGAAAGTTGCAACATAAATACTCTTCTCTTACTTCAAAAAGATTATAGATGCTTTTTTTTTTTTTTTTTTAAATCTGAGCTGTCTGTGTAATTGTTCTGTCACTGAGTAATTTGTATCATCTCTGGATAGATAAAACAAGTATGGGCAAAATTATAGGAAAGCAACATATTTGATCACATCCTTTATCCTCCACGGCTTGACATTACACTGCCCATACCAATTCCTGCATACTTTCTATGTGTTGCCTCAAGCTCTACTGAAACTTTCTTTTATCATATGAATGTTGACAGCCTTATCAGTAAAATAGTAATGTGCTTAAGCTTGTTTCTTAGGAACTGAAAATGTTTTTCTTGATACAATCATTTGATTATTCTCTATGGTTAGTCACTGTTTCAACACCTCCTCCTTCTCCAGCTTCAGAAACTCACACTGTCATGTTTAGAGCCGGCTCCTCCTCTCCTCTGGTTCAACTTTGGAATTCCACTACTGCACTGTCATGTTTAGCCCTCCTCCCTATAGTTTTTCCGGGGTATGACTAAAACTTCTTTACTCATGCTAAGTCCCCTTTAGTCCCTCCCTCAGCACTTTTCCAAGCTCTGCTGAGAGTTGCTGCATCATGTTAACTCTCAGTCCCTCCTACCATTTTTGCTGAAGTTGCCAGATCATGTTTAGCTGAGGTTTGTGACAGTTCCTGTTTTCATTCTGCTGCTGGAGGGAGGAGACAAAGGAGGACCGTATAAAAGAGGGAGAAGACTGTACCATAGACACACAAAGCAGAGCACAAACTGTACTGGACATCCAGGGAGGAAACAGTGAATTACTGTGGACACAGACCAAACTACCAAACCTAACGGACTTCATCCTAACTGGTGAGTAAAACACAATATTTACATTGCTGTTTTTTGTCATACTTTGAATGTCATAACCTCATGTTGATGTTTCTTACCTCTTGAATCACTGTATTGTGTTGATAATTATGCTAGAAGATGGTGTTTGGTGTATAAATCTATATTTCTGTCATTTTAATTTTTTTCAGACACAATGGAGACAGAGAAGAAGACTCAGACAACAGCAGAACAGATGACAGACAGGTAGGAATGACCTGCTGTGATTTACTGTCTCCAAATCCTCTTTCCATTAACTCAATCATATTTCACCAGGAGATAAATACTCATCTGTGACATGGTCCTAGAATCCATAGTGTTAAACAACATGTCTTGCACTAGATTTTGTTGATCATGTTTGCATTACTGCTGCAGCATCCAAATGTAGGTCTCTAGTGTGTGTGCAGACTTTCTGTTTGTGCATGTGGAGTTTTATCAGCTGCACATTGCCTACATTAGATAAACATCTAGGTGCACTGATTCATACAGTGTAATTACATAATGTAACTGTACTTTGTACCCTTCACTGCACTATAATAACCGTAGTGAATCATTACTGTGGTCAGAAAGTACCTATTTTCAATACATTAAAAGTTGAGCTTTCTGTACTGATTGCAATTCATTTCCTCTTGCAGGGATCTGTCTGAACAAATCAAAAAGGTGACTAAAGAGAGTCACGTCAGGGCAGAAAACACAGAACTGATGATGAGCTTCCAGAAGGGACAAGTCACCCTCACACAGTATAAGGTAACACATTGCAATAAAAACTCAAATGTTTAGATTATTTTTACTTTTTACCTTTACCTCTGGGAGTCAGTCTAGGGGATACTGGGGTCCAGTGGCTATTGGTGTGACACCACCTCTCCTCTTTCTCCTCTTCAGCTCCTCCTGTGCTCGCTGCACGAGATCTACCAGGCCTTGGAGGAACAGATGGACAGGAACTCAGACCACCCCAGTGTCGCACCCATTTACTTCCCCACTGAACTGGCGAGGCTGGAGTTCATCGAGAAGGACCTGGAATTCTTCTACGGCCAGGACTGGAGAGAGAAGATTGTTGTTCCTGCAGCCACTAAAAGATACTCCCACAGACTCAGACAGGTATATTACAGATACTTGTTTCATTCATATTTAAACACACCTCTGTTTGTCTGCTAGGTGATGCGGAAATAACACAATTTCATGCCGGATTTTTTTTTTAGATTGGTAAGGAAAACCCTGAATTTCTGGTTGCCCACGCTTACACCCGGTACCTGGGTGACCTGTCAGGAGGGCAGGTCCTGGGTCGAATCGCCCAGAAGTCCATGGGGCTTAAGAGCAACGAGGGTCTGTCGTTCTTCGCCTTCCCTGGAGTCTCCAGCCCCAACCTGTTCAAACAGCTCTACCGCAGCCGGATGAACAGCGTGGAGCTGACGGAGGAGGAGAGGAACGGCGTGCTGGAGGAGGCCGTCAGAGCCTTCGAGTTTAACATTCAGGTGAGGAGGAGTGACGGTTAAACAGAGCGAGAAACCTGAAAACAGAAACTTCACTTTAAGGACATCTTTACCTTATGAGTTAACCTCTTTCCTTCCAATTGTTTATGAAGTTACAAGTAGCTGATGGACATTCTTGCCTTTGTTTTTCAGGTCTTTGATGACTTACAGAAGCTGGTGAGTGTCACTGAAAACCAGCTGCAGAATACTTCAACATATTCCAAACAAGTAAAGACACTCCATATCCCTGGAACCATTATCAACACTTCTCCACTGCTCAGGATGGTCCTGGGACTCTTTGTGGCTCTGGCTACTGTCAGTATGGGAATCTATGCCTTTTAGAGACGAAACACAACAGTAAATACTATATATTGGACTGATGCTGTGAAGACTTTAAGATCTATGCTTTTGTACTGTAAGACAATTAAAAAGCCTTATCTGATCATAGGAAGATTTTAACAAAATACTGACTGATATTCTTATAATCAAACTGAGAACCACATTCATATGTACATTCAGTGTAATGGCTTTTTAATTCTACAATTTTCTCTGTAAAACTGAAACGAAAAACATACATTAAAATGTGAAATATGTGTGCTTTTAATACTGTAAATATGTTATTTTTTTAATAAAATATTTTGTTGAAAGAAAATACTCTTTCTCTTGTGGTTTTGTGAGGTGTTTGTCTGTGCTTAAGTTGGCACTGTTCATGCAAGCTATTTTCATGTAATGGGTATGACACTGCTGATGTTCACAGTCCAGCTGGTTGACATTTCCACTAATGTTTTGGCATCTGACCATGTGCCTGCTGTTCATCTGGCCTTTGGACTTGGATTGCATAATCAATGAACACAATTGCTGGTAAACTACTACACGCAGTTATTTTTGCCCTGTTTTTATCAGGCAAGCACCTTCAGAAATGAGCACTGGTACTAATGATTATATTCATTATTGGTTAATTTCTTAATTACCCCTTCTATCAATCTTTTGTTTTTTTGTTTGATAAAAAAAAGACAATCAATAATCAAAATCCAATATATGTTTATGTTCTGTCAGTCCACTCGCTGAGAAATTGTTTCACCTGAAACAGAAAAAAAGAAATATGTGATGGTGCCAGGGAGCAACTTTTGTCAATATTTGTAAAGACTTGCACTTTATTCCCCATGGACTCAACTACTACACTATCCAGGACTGAACTATAAACTAAATAGCCTCTGTCAATTTTTCATGTTTCCCACCGTACAGGGAGTTGGTACGAACAAGTTGTTAGGAACGATAAATCACCATCATCATTTCATTGAACAAATTTGGAAACTAGAGTCATTAAACAGTGTTCCAGCTGTTGTATGATTCAATCTTGTCACAGCCAATTTATCCTTGTGTTCATATAAGTTATAGGAACTATGACTTACCCAAATGAAACAAAAGCATGCTATTGTGCCACAGTGACCTCTTCAGCTTGTATGTGAATTTAAGAATCAGCACCTCATACGCCAGTAAAATTTGGTATCCACTTTTATTGTGTTTTCAGGATTTTCGTAAATCCTGTGCACTGGTGGCACACATTATAAATTAAAACACAAAATGATTGTTAACAGCAGCCAGAGAAAACGTTTGGCTTCATCCTAGGCCTATTTGACAGCGACACAAATCAGTACAATGCTGGTATCTGTCTCCCTCTAGAGGACGACTATGAGAAAAACAAGTTATGTCAGAAATGACTGTACTTCACTGGAATTGGCTCACCCCAACCTTTAAAGGCACAGCAGCCCAAGTAAATCAGAAATGTCCTCTTCTCGTCACTTATACTGTCCAAATCTTTAAGAGCTGAAATAATGCTACATTCAAAATACATTCCTTTCTACTGCTGTAGCTTCTGACTCACCATTTAACTTGTGCTATACATTATGAAGTCAGTATCAGAGAGTACATGTCTAATACAAAAATATCAGAAATTTGTTTGACCAGACCCAGAAGCTCTGGAAATGCATCACTTGCTTTAAGAAGGCCATCAACACAAAACAAAATCCATCAGCTTCAAAATAGAAAAAGAGAGGTAACTACAACACGGTTTACAACGGACAGGGTTAATTCACAATGCTACCTCGACGTGCCCCCCCCCCCCCCCCGCTCCCCCCCGCCACAACAACAACACACACACACACCCCCCTATGAAATCTATAAGCTACAGAGTGCTAGATGAGGGTTATCCCAAGGTGCTTAAGAGGGACTGCACAGCATATCTCGTCTTTGTAAATGTCAGTGACAGTAAACACTGAAAAGGACACACTCAGGACTGATTTTTTAAAACAAAACAAAGAGCACAAACCTGAGGCAAAGCAAAGGAGAGGATCCATAATGTAGAAAGGCAAAAAAACAGATCCACATCTACAAAAGCAGCTTCAAAGCAAAATGTTACAGACAACAAACCCTAGTCACATAACATAGACTCAATCTTCCGATATCTTCAAAAGCTGAATGATGATGATTCTCATGAATGATCTTGGGACCTCTTAGCATATCTCTGTTCATTAAAATGTAGTTATTAATTATAATGTAGTTAACGTTATTTTTCTGTGTGTTGATGATTGCAATTCAGTAGAGAGGCCTGTGTTTTTGTGACATTCAAGGCCATGAGTTCATTTGAAAAACACAGTAGCTTCCATGTTTTCACTGTCTGACAGTTAATGCTGTGTACTAGACCAAGACAAATTTCCTGCATTTTCTCCTTTGATATAACATATTGCACATTATGCCTTAAAAGGGGAAGTAAATGACATTTGTGACATACATTAAATTGCCATAAAAATCAACAAATTAAAGTTGACTGTCAGTCATACAAAAGTGAAATTACTTTGCAGTAATATTTTGCTACTTGTTCAGCTTTTCGTATTCTTCATCTAGCTTGATTTGGCACACTGTCCTACTTTTAAAGGCAAATAGTCAGACCTAAGCAATGTACTGTAGGACACAGTTTTCAAAATGTGACTGCACCCTAAAACACCCTCAACACGTCTGCATGATGCCACATCATCTTGGCTACCTGTCTGAACAGCTAGGACAGATTTGGTTAAAAAAAGGTGCATTAACTTTTAGGCAGGAGCCACCACCTGGGGCTGCTCAGTTGGTTTCGTAGGTGGACAGCAAGGCTGCATCTACCGGCTCCATGCAGGAGGGGCAGGTGAAGGAGCGCATCAACCAGGGGTCAATGCAATCCACATGGTAGATGTGAAGACAAGGCAAGAACCGAATGGGATCGCCGTACTCAAAATCCATCATGCAGATCACACACCTGTTGAAGAGAGTATCTCATAATCATTCTTATTCATCTTCAAACCTGAAGAAAATTTGCTTATGTCAGATTAATCACTTTTACAGATTTTCAAACAGAATACAATAAAACTTAAAGTTAAACGTTAAAAATGAACATATCTCCACTAAAAAACAGCAAGTATAACTACTATTTTTGTGTCAGAATAATTTCAGAAATCATTATTTTTATAACAATAAATTAAGCAAATAATTATAATACAATACAAAAATAAAACAAATTAAGTGACGGGTTTTGTTTGTATAAGACTCACTCTTTAACTTTCTTGTCAGAGGGGTCGGAGCCCGGGTCGAAGATGCCTCTGGGCAGGTGGTGGATGAGACCGATGCGCTGGGCAATGCGGATTTGCTCCTCCTCAGTCAGCTGGCTGGCCAAACGACTCTCACCTGGGGTGGGATGGTATACCGGCACTGGTTGGGTGCGCTCCTGGAAAAAAAAGGAGCAGAGGAGAGATTGTGTCATTTATAAAGCAAATTCTCTTGGAAGGGGGATTTTACATATACAGGAGAACATGGAGTCCTACAACAGATCGTCTGGCCCCCACAGGTCAGTGTGGGATTACATGAAGAGACAGAAGACATTGAAACCGCCTAAATGCACAGAAAAAACTTAGGTTGCTTGGAACAACCTACCTGCCATTTACCTTGAAAAACTGTGCACAAGTGTGAGTAAGAATACTGGCGCTGTTTTAAATACAATGGGTGTCACACCAAAAATTTATAAAATTTAGGTTTTTCCTATGTTTACATCACTTTTTTGAAGTGATTTGATAAGTAAAAACTATTCTTGGCATGATTTTTGAAAACATCCTAACTTTCACTTTTGCAGTGCTGTATGTGAATGTTCTTTTTGCATTAGAGGCTGACAGATACTAGATTTCTGACATTGATATTAATATTGATATTTGTCAAACTGATCATGTCTGTTTGGTGAGTAAAGTAATTTGGAGGACACCACAATGCTCCTGTGCTTTTGTCAACACTAGGAGAATGGCCAACTTAGTAGTGATGGATGATATAAACACAATGTTGTTTAGTCTTGGTATTGTCTGGGATTTTGGTTGTCAGAATATTTTAAGATGTATTTTATTTGATGACTGCATTACACTTGGTTAGGTCCAGTTTTCTTACTGTGCAGCACCGTGGGACAATGTTTTCCTAACATAGCTAATTAATTTTTTCTTGACCCATGTTTACACACTTCATGTTGCTCTACAGTATCCAGTTGCCAAATATAATACTCCCCATCACTGATTAGTAGATTTTATGGTAATGGCTTATTAAAATTAATGAGGTGACATGCTCTTAAATCCCCGGAGTGTTTTTAACTTGAGCCCCGGACTGCTCACCTGGTAGGGCGGCGGAGGCTCTCCGGGCAGACTGCCTCCCTCGGACTCGTTCAGCAGCGACAGGTCATCCGCACCTTGCGAAAACAGACAGTTCCCCATTGAACTGAGGCCACCATGAGAGGGTCCGCTTCTTTCCGAGGCCGAGAGACACTTAGCAAAGTGTCAACTGGAGCTAAGCTAACCAGCTGCTGTCTGAACGATTTGGCTTGGCGTTAGCTTAGCTAGCTGTTAGCTGATAGTTTGTTGACATGCCGTGAAGAGCTGGACGGAGAAGAGTCAGGAGAAGCGACGTCGCTCACTCGTCCAATGCTCGAGTTACACGGTTGTTGGTACAATATCCGGTGACATAGATTTTAACTGTAACAATGAAGAGATTTGTGTTTTGGCTTCTTGTTTTTACAAAGAAAAACACAGACCGGAAACACCGTCATCAGGAAAATTGTATATTCTCAGACGTTCAAAATAAAAGCGGAGACCTTTAAAATGTAAAAGTTGTTTTTAAGTACTAATGTGCGCCCTCAGGGGGAATATGACTGCCGAAAAGATTGAGTCAAAAGATCATTTGTTTTATAACTGTATACAGTACAACATTTTGGGAGGATGTTTATTACTTAATATTAAGTTTGAGATAAAGCATGGGTTAAGACAGGTGTTTAACATATAATGCAGTTTTTGTCTCTTGGAAACCAAATTCAACGTTTGTGATGCTGATAGTTTTAATCTGAAGTATTGTAACTGGATGTACTAAAAGTTTCAGTAAAGAGAAAGTTTCAGCAGCCTCCACAGTCTGAAACACAAAATCCCCTTAGATACGATTTCCATTTAATGACATGCTTTGAGACCAATCTGTTCAGCTTGTTCTAAGTCTCCACTAATTGTTGTTATAATTATGTTCTTTTGTATGACAGGGTAACCCATTAAAGTTCTACAGTTGATCTGTGTTAAAGCTTTTACACGACAGTTTGGATAGGCTACATCTCCGATGTAAGGCATGCCATCATATAACTTTGCAAATGTATATAAATCAGCTGATAAGTCTTGATTGCTGGAACTGTCCCTCTCAGACTACATGAATAAATAAATTGAAAACATGGACCCATAGTTAAAATACACCGGAAGAGGAAAGAAATACAAGACAATAGGTTTCATTGTTGATCTGTCAAATATTTAGACAATCAAGGCTTCACATGCAAATTACCTCTGGTTTTCGTGTCACTAAAAGAATTAGAGGGGATCAGGCATTTCACACCATGCCCTGCAGGAATGCATGGTTTACAGCCAGTGGAGAGAAGCTGCGGCCTAGCAGCATGGATATATACATCAATAACTAGCAGCCACCGTGGCCGTGATCTCGTGAGATCACCGTTGTCTTCCGCGGGGGTGTCTCTTCTTGCGCCAGACACACATGGACATATAATATGAACGAATATTGCTATTGCGTATGTGATTAACGGGGGCGGGTCACACCGCACGTGGGTGGTTACTTGTAGCTTAACGTGCGAATACACTGTACTGTTATCCTTTCGGTGGGCATACATTTTCTGTTTTGGGCCGATCTGTTTGTGATCTGTCCTACTCCATTTCCGTTGTTTTTGCCTGAGGAGAGACTTGAAAGGGCTGAGAGATGGTAAGAGGAAGAGATGACTCATACCTTACAATACAAATACAAAACACAAAACAAAGTTATGGTGACGTGTTTGATATAGTTCATTGTATTTTATTTGTGTCATACTTAAGATAGATAGTTAATTCCTGCAGTGGTGGACTGAGTCTGTTAAATTCTGTATTGAAGTTGACAAAGTAATTTCCCACATAGCAAATATTATTTGGCCCGGATCCAGCCCGGAGCCTACATAAAATCTGGGCCATATCCGCACAACGGACCTTGGCCGGTGTCTTTTGCACAACGGGCCAGTACCGGCGCATATCCGTTTTTTCAATCTGGGCCAGAACAGGCCCATATCTGTACTGGATCTGACCTAAATGATCTGTACTGGATCCGGCCCAGATCCATATTGGATGGATTGAGATCCATATGGGATCTGGTCCAGACTTGAGTCAGATCGGGGGAAGTCTGGTCCAGGTCTACTGGATCCAGCACGGCTCATTGTGTATGCTTTTGACTTGAATATGGATTTGATAATTAGTCAATATTACTACTGAATCAAAGGGTAGTAGCATACATTTCAAGTTTCGTCACATATACATTATGAGGAAATTACATTTCTTGTTTTCTGAAGCCACTAATACTCAGATGATTATCATTAATAATTTTTCCTGAAATATTACAGAGGATGACTACTGTATCTCCAGTGATAGCAATGGCCCTGAGTACTAAATACTTATTTGGTTTAGAATATGGACACAACCTCAGTATCATATATCAGTTTTCCAGAAAGATTTGCTGTCAGACCGAGGCTAGGGGAAAGGAGCCTAGCTTGAATACAAGGTGGGGATTTGTGTATTCTCTAATGTCACTCTTCATACATTTAGGACACAGCTCCAACACCACCACCACCACCACCACCATCATCACTGCCGCTGCCAGGAAACCTGGCTCAAAAAAAACATCCTAAACCACAGCCTCAGTTCGCTGCAATACCTTTTACCGGGCACTCTCCCACCCTGGAGTCAAATCCCTCACCAGAGGCTCTCCATGATGCTCAGGTAAGTGTCTCCTCCACCATTTAATGTTAATGTTGTTGTGAGACCCTTAAAAGATCTTATTGTGAAACCCTTTCCATATTCAGGGTGAAGAAAATCCACCACTCTTCCAAGTGCAAAATGGACCCTTTTCTACACCATCTGAAGAACAGGAAGACAATGATTCTGACACAAAAGAGAAACACATTCCAGTGCAGGAAACTAACCCGGCACCACAGGCACTTCATGGCACACTGGTAGATTATCTTTAAGTAGATATGTTCTTTTTTTCCTTATCATATAAAACATAAAAAACAACTGTTGATTTTCTTATTCTAGATGACAGAGCAGCAAGATGAACAAGCCACTCAGATGGAGCCAGCTGAAGAGGACCAACAGGCCTGAAGCACTTTAGTTACGAGAAAACAAAGATCTACATTTAAGAGTACTTGAAAAAAGCTGTTCTCAATTTAACTTGAAGCACTTCTACGTGGTATAAGTTAGATAGCACACTGCTTTATGTTCTGGCCAAAGATGTTTGAATGTTATTTCAGCCTTCAATCATCATCATCCTCATCACTTGCAGCTGAATTGAAATTCATATTTATATATATATACATGCATATATTCATACTTTATAGTGTCTTTGAGAAACTTTGAACTGAAATGAGCTTCAGAAGACTAAGTAAAAGCACTTTGAGTGTACATAGTTGCCCCTATTTATTATTTAAAGGTAAACTTGACAGATTTTAGACAAAAAGGTTTGACTGAAAAACATGTAATGTAATTTATTTCTGGCTCATGTGCTACAAACCTGTGGTGTGAAGTTTGAAAGGAAAGGACATGTATCAGGCAGGGATATTGGCTGAACTAAGGTAATTGTTGGATTAAGTGTTTTGGAACTTGACCTGCTCAGGATTTCTGCAGTCTCAAATTAAAGCGTTTTTAATCTGTCTTTCATGAAATCCCCAATTAAAGTCTAACATGCTCACAATGACAACACTAACATGCTGATCTGTATTCCATGCTTCTTTGTCCCAAATTTAAGCAATCCATTCAATAGTTATTGAGACATTTCATTCAAAACTGAATGCTATCAATTGAGGAAAAGTCATTTCATTTTCACAGTATAAGAGAAAACCATAACCTGCTGGTCGTGCTAAATGAAAAGTAAGTGGATCACCAAAGTCAACAGAATTTGACCCATGGATATTTAGACAAGGTTTCATGGTGATCCATCCAGTAGTGGCTCAGATATTTGAATCTGGATCAAAAGTGTGATTGAATATCCCGGGATCCCATTTACCGTTATATTAAGACAACTAAACTGGCATTTGCTTATTAGCATGCTTATGCCTGCTATATCATGATTATTGCAGGACAGCATGCAGCTCCAGAGTTGATTCTTTATTTAAGCATCAGTCTATAGAAAAAAAGACATGGCACAGCAAGATGGTACAGTCAAGAACATCCTTTTTTATTCAATCAGGTGCTGCTCTTCTCAAACTGTGTTTTTCTTCTTATGGAAAAGAAACTGTAATTAACACATGCATTTCACCTAGAGCTCTGGGGGTGTTCTCACAAAGAAGTGGTGCTGCACTGAGGGTGTAGACAGAGGCGTAGAAGAGCTGGGAGTCAGGGGGCCTAGGGTGCTGCCTATTACACCAATAACCATACACGCTTAAGAAGATAAAGAACAAAATAAACAACAGAACAAAGACACGGAGCAGTCCAGCATGAGGTGGTCAGAGGAGAAAAATGGAGGGACTTCCTTGAATCCTCAAAAATCTGAGAGATCAGGTTCATGCTGGCCTTTTCAACTATCTGGTTGGTGTGTTGTAAATGGCTAATACTGCTGAGAGTTTCACTGTGTGAAACCTGCCGTGAACAATAATACTTCACTTTAAAAGATTGGTTTGAATGGATGTGGGGATATGTCCTGGAAATGCAACGCCCCCTCTTTCAGCCTCATGCAGGACAAGTCCGGTTATAAGGTGCTTGTAGCTTTCATTTACAGTCCAAGGCATCCTCAAGGGAGCCTAAACGACAGCATACCCTGATAGCAAATATTAAAAGAAATCCAAATTAAAAGGAAACAAAAAGTGGGGAATAAAACAAAGCCAAAAAATAAATAGCTAAAACAAAAGAGCAAACTCTTATCCTAGTCCAAGCAGCCCCTTTCCAACATCCCAAAGCAATTCATCCAGCCCTCTCGACCCCATTAATCTTCTCTGTAAACCTCTTCAACCCCAAACCCCTGAACCCCTGTCGTCCCTTCCTAACCCACCCAAGGACACCCCCAAAAGCCCGTCAGCGTAATTTGTTCACTTACATTAGCTGTTGAATGGAGAAGCTGAAGAAGATGGGTATGGTAATACAATGTGAAGCATACAGACAAGAATAACATGTGAGCTAACTGCATTCTGCTCAGACAAAAGTTTTTCGGCAATATTTTTTTTTTTCGCCCTCCCAACAGCGGAGAGGGCAGAGGAGAGAGAGAGAGAGAGAGAGAGAGAGAGAGAGAGAGAGACGGAGAGTGACAGACACACAGTTACAGACTACTCCAGTGTCTAAGAGAAAACAGACAGTGGAGACAGAGGGGAAGAAAAAAAGCAAGAGCTGAACGAGAACAAGTTTTTTTGCCTTTTCAAAAAAATTTTTTTTTGTCATCATTTATCAATAAAAAGTAAAGAACTAATTCACACCAGTTTCCTTTTGTACTATATATATATATATATACGGCTTTTGAAAAGGAAGAGAGGATATAGGGGAGGTACAATGGAGGGGATTCATTTTCAGCCGGAGAAAAAAGTTGTCCCTGAGCGCTGAATGGGCGACGACCTTTCTTTTCCCTCCTTGCAGCACTCAGGGGCAACCTGCTACCTCAAGCCATTTCGAAAAAAAGGGCGATCTGGATTACAAAATGGAGTCTGTGAACAAAAGGCACTTTTAAGGGACAACCTTTAACTGCTGGGAAACTATACACTACAGCACAAGCACTATAAGAGTCATTTACAGAGGAGGGGGTGGAACAGGGGAGAGGCTCACTTTGCTGCCTGTTTCATACATGGGTCAGACCTCATATTTTTGCCCGATTCTAAGCTGCTTTTTGCCCCTTTTTCTGTTGTTTCTGTTATCTGCACAGGAGACAGGAGGTCTTAACTTAAACACTCTTTCCACTTCAACTCAGGTGTCTCAACACAACCTGCTGAGCTCTATCCAGCTCTAGATTCAGAAAAAATATTAAGATGATCATGGGAATAAAAAGATTTGTGGATGTGAAGCATCTCCCACAGCACAGGGAACTTGTCATGTATTTATGCCAATGTGGGTGATAGAAATGAATTAAACTGGGAGGGTTTTTTTTGTTTGTTTTTGCTGGTGAGTTTCAGGCAGTGCATGGGTAAGTTATCTGAAGAGTTTCTTAGGCTTGACAGTATAGGTTTTTTTTTTTTTCTAAAGGTTGAACCAAAATGCCTTTTGTGTCACAACCTTAAGGAATAGGAACCTCTCCCCCCACTCAATACAAATAGAAGAAGAATACAAATAGAGAGAGGAATAATGCTGTTTCCTAAATGGTCTGTTATTTTTGTTCATTACCATTCATTTATAATAGTTCTGAATGTACTTTATAGTGTTAAAGCACCAGTTTTCATCTGATGATAGAGAATTTTTTTCTGAAGTTGTGTAGATTTTTTCCTTCAGCCCTCCCACATTTTTATAAACAAATGATTATACATAAAACATTAAAAAAGAGACAAAAGGAAATAAAAACAAATACCCCCAACTTACAAAGACTAGGATTTTTCATGGCCCTCGAGTTTAGAGTCCTGGAGCTTACGGACTTGAAACAAATACATTTTTTTTCTCTTTTCTCTTAGCTTTCTTAAAAATCTCTAACAGACAAACACAATGATCTACCCAATGCATTGCACGTGGCTCAATCGACACATATTTTTCAATAATAATACTTTCCATCAAAAAACAAACACTTTTTTTTCTTCAAACCTACTGTCGATTTTTGACATGTTCGTCTAGGTATTGTAATGCTGCGCTGCAGATGGCGATGGCGTGTGTCGTTTGATTCGTACTGGTAACAGTAAGGAGATGTTACTGAAACAGGTTGTGTGGGGGGTGGGGTGGGGGTGGTTGGTGTGGGGGGTGAGAGTTCAGAAAATAACTAGACTGCCAACAAGCTCATGTAGTAAAAGTTAAAAAGGAGCATATATCATAAATATATATGTATAAGATCTCTCTCTCTGTCTTTACAAAAAAAAGTTTGCAGTCCTCTATAAAGATCTGTCCTAGGCCAATGGTTTCCACATGCACCAACGCTACCATTCCCCGTAGCTTAGCTTATATGTGGGAAGAGAACCTGAAGTCAAGTTTATTACTAATTGCATGAAGGGAATACAGAGGCACTTTCATATATTGTTATAGTCTTGATATATGGTTTTAGTACATAGAGCTAATGTTACTAGAGAGGCTGAGAACAGGGTCTCAGCCCTGTTTACTATCCCTGCAAAATAGAACCAACAGCTAGGCAGTCCAGTTATTTTGTGAGGTCGGCTTTTGTTGGATTGTGTCATGATGAAAATAATACCAATAGCAATTTCAATGTGAACATTTACATAGAAAAAATACCTCAAATTAAAAAGACAAATCTTAAGTGAATGAAAAACCATTAACAAAGGCAGTTTGGAGAACCAAATATAAAGGCTTCCCTTTATTAGTTTATGTCAGGTTGTTGGTGGTGTTAGTGTAAATTTTTATGTGTGTGTGTGTGTGTGTGTGTGTGTGTGTGTGTGTGTGTGTGTGTGTGTGCGTGTGTGTGTGTATGTGTGTATTCCTCTGGGTTTTCCTGTGACTGGACTAAGGGATACAGGGTGAAGCAATGCAAGGGATGCATGTGATGAGCTGTTATACTGTGCTGTCTGTACGTGAGAGAGATTTGAGAAACTGCTCTTACTGTTTCGTTGAAATCTGTTTTGCTGAAATTCAAGCATGATTCTTAACGTATTACTGCAAACTAAAGAAAAAATGTTATGACATGCAAGAGAAGGTTAAAACAATCCAAGTGAGACAAAACCAAAACCAAATCCGGCAAAAAAAAAAGAAAAAAAAAATCGCAAGAAAACGCCTACAAACAAAATGAAAACTAATAATATGAAGCTGATGCTGATGCATTCCTGTAAATTAAAATCCATGTCTATGAATAATAACAAGATGATATTGTGAGTGGTTGTGTGACATACTATCCTGGTATGTACTGTATGCAAAGCGTACATGTGTGTGTTTGTGTGTGAGCATGTGCATATGTGTGCTGCTGCATGTTTCAGGGCCGAGACTTGAACGTCAGCGCAGCCACATTCCTGCAGTGGCAGCCAGCCTCGATTCACTTCTCTAATCGCTCATCTGACCATCGATGTGCAATACTGTTCATCCCTTATTAAAAATTAATAGTGCATAGGTGAGGGGACGAAAGAGCACATGTAGAGTTAGTGTTATGACTGTCTGTCGTGTGTTCACTCGCTCGCACTCGCCTCATGGCTATCACTTCTCCCACAGCAGGACGCCCTGATACTTTGACAGGTAAACAAAGACCAGCCACTTAGTGCATATATGTCACACCATCGGATGGTGTCACCATGATTGGCCAATCAGAAATGAAAGAGGCTCAGGGCTGAGCGAATGAAGCGGCAGAGTGTGGAGACACACAGGCGTGTGGCTGTGGTTTTTCAGTCTGGACCCTGAGCAGCACTGAGCGCTAGGTGAGGTGAGATGAGGTGAGGTGAGATGAGGTGGGGTGGGAGGGGATGTGGGCTGGGTGGAACCATGGACCTGGAGGAGAGGCGGGTGGAGAAATACATAGATATGGAGGCGTGCAGTCTGGGTGGAAATCTTTTCAACTTGCACATCCGACTTCATCGTTTACCACTATTTGTTCTTTTTGGATCTCCCAGCCAATGCATGGAGTTTCATTGTGGAGACAACAAAATGAAAAAAAAACATTAAAAAAAGAAACAACAAATGTATAATTGGTCATTTGTCAGGTTACCATATTGCGTTTCCTTTCTGACATTTCGTGGTGTGTGTGAGACAGTTCCTCATCTTCCTCTTCCTCCTCCTTGCATTCTGAGTCTGTCCACTCATTGAAGCCTCCTGGATAAAGGGGGACGAACGTTCCTGTTCAAATTGTGTTGGATTGGGAGTCCTCTTGGGGGCGGGGTGGGTTTTTTCGGGTTCTGTAGTAGTACTTTGAATAGTGTTGGCGAGAGAGAAAGACCTTTTTAGTGTCAGCAGTCTGTTCTTAATCAGCAGTGATGTGTTTGTTTTTCAAATTTCCAATTTTCATGACACAATTTTAGCTGTTGATTCAGAGAGGCCTTGTCAGAGGAACCAGGACTGTGGAGGAGAAGAGAAAAGAAAATGAGTCTTTAAACAACATCAGCAGATTTACATTTAGAGTCACTCTTGATTCTAATCAGTCTTGAGCTGCAGTTACGCAAGTTATTGTTATGAATGAAAGAAGTGGTGTCACATAACAGAGTATGAAAAAGTATAAAGTATGAACACAGATCAGCATCTTACAGTTAACTTTGAAGCGGTAGAATGGTATAAATCACTGACTCCTAACACTGGGGTAAGAACCTCCACAAGAGTTCATCTATAGTGATAAATAAAACAGGAACCAAAAAAAAAAACCTGTTGCTACACAAAATGTTGTTTCCCTCTTATCTTTTTACTGAATTACTGGATAATTTCTCCTCTTCAGGTGTCTAAAAATTTAAAATAAAAAAAATAAAAAATAAAAAAATGACAGTAACAAGGAGTCACAAGCAGACATTGATTAGTTTTAAGGGATCACAAGCATAACCAGTCGGGAACCACTAGGTGGCCACCTACTACTCCTTTTCTCTCTCTCACTTCTGTACTTGCTGAGCTCAGCTGTCCCATACAGTGTCGAAAAAGTTATTACCTCAACTTCACCACTTGCTGTTTTTAGGAGGGCTGACTCTGGCTTTTTACTCATTAAAAACACTTGTGTTATTTCAGCTACAAACAGCATTAGGGTAGCAGTTTTTGTATCCGTCTGAATGGCTTTCCAGTGAGCAAACACCAGACTGTAACTGCTCTGTCACGCGCTACCAGTTTACATGTAAGGCGATCCTCCTAATATGTCTCTGCTCTGTGGGCCCGAGTGGTCTCAGGCTACACTGTAAAGCTATTGAGGGCAGCTACTCCAGGGATCCAGTTTCTCAGTTTGATAAGAGGGCAGAGTGGAGGCTTTGGCACAGGCTGAGCTGTTCTGGCTGCCTCTGACATTCCACAGGCCTCGGACCAGGGAGAGCAGCGAATCACCCCATCTTTAACAGCAAACTCTCTGTTGTGCCCCCATTCTAGCAAACGGAGAGAAAGCTTTAACCCCCCTCAACCTCCATCTATCCTCCACCACCTCTGCCTCCCTCCTTCCTATCCATGATTCTTTCGTGTTTGTAGATAGCTCCTCCTCCTGGCTCCAACTTCCCTTAACCCGCTTCTCTTTTCCTCTCCCTCTCTTACTCCAGCTCTCCCAATGTAATCCTTGGCAGTGGAAAGTGACCCCCCCCCTCTCTCTCTAACCCCCCTTCAAGTCCAAGTTCAACTGCCTATGACATCATGTCTGGTTGCTGCGGGCAACCAGACAGCCGGGACGTGACTGTGGAGTGCAGCGAGCTTCAACTAACTCCCTCTCTCTTTTTTCCCTCCCTTTCTCTCGGTCCCTCTTACTTTTTTCATACATGCTCCCCTATCTCCCTCGCTCTTGCTCCTGCATAGCTGAGGTCTCACCACCAGAGAGCTCCTCAGTCCATCTTTTCTCTGCTTCTTGCGCTGACAGCAGTGGGAGGACTCTCTCCCTCTGTCTTGGCTAGTTGGCTAGCAGGCGGCGAGGCGGGCTGGCAGGGCCATCGTCTGAACCTCTCCATATGCCAGAGAACAGCAGGATAGGCAGAGACCTCTGTTACTCACTCTGGCTGAGACTGTTACTGACCTACTAGGCTCAGCTAACTGGGAGCAGTTGATACCAGTGCCCAGATTCTCGCTATGCGTGCTGTAAACCCGGCAGAAATGTTCAAAGAGGACATTTTTCAATAACGTTTGATAAGCAATAGAAAGGAGATAATAAGCGTTCTGAACAGATGTAAGCTGTTGTAAAAGCCCTGTTGTTTTTTAGGAGAGAAAATGAGGGGCAAGAGTTTTGGCACAGAGTTGAAGTGTATGTGTATGTGTGTGTGTGTGCGCGTGTGCGTGTGTGTGTGTGCCTAGGCGCTCACACACATTTGGATGGTGTGTGGATGTCCCCTCGGTGCCAGGGCTACATCTGTGGGAGAGTGGTGCAGGTGGGGAGCTTGAAAATACTAGAGGGAGCAGCAGGAGGAGCGAGGGAGAGAAAGGGAGAGAGGGTGGGCTGCTGATGCATGAGGGAAGGGAAAGGGGGGGGGGGGCAGCCGAGCAGAGCTGGGCCAAGGAGGAATGCAGATTGTTTCCATGTGTGGGGAGGACAGGAGAGCCGAGTTGGCTGCAGGCAGGTGCGGTTAGCCCCTAATGAGAAAAGTTGTGTTGGTGATGGAGGAGGCCCAAGACACTGCAGCCCAGTGGCAGAGCGCAGCCAAAGCTGAAACCACAATGTAGTGCACTACTGGCCTCACACGCTGCACTAATACACACTGTGGGGCCTTGCAGAGATAAATCAACACTGCTGGAGCTGAAACTAACTGGCACTGCTTACATTCACTGTAGGGAAACTACTGTGGTGCAGAAACTGTAAACCAATACTGAAACTAAAGGCCTTGATACATGGGCAACACTTTGAGTCAATGTAGGTGGGCAAGTTTGCAAATAAATGATCAACAATACCTGTATATTACATACTTTCTACCCCAGACCATTATAATATCCCCCTGCAAGCCCTTCCCCTTTTTCGACGGCAGTGTGTAACACGTGGACAAGTACGACTAAAGTTTTTTAGCATAAAGGAAGAGGCTTTAAAACTGGTATCAGCTTATAAAAGTCTTTTGAAAGTCTGACAACTTGGTAACACAATCCCAACTCAAGGTCTACTTACCAGCATTTTCCTGAAATTTCAGCTGCATCTTATCTTTATCAATAGCTACTCAGATTGAGTATCAACAGAACTGTCTCCATGAAAACTGTCCAAATTTCATCTGCTGAGTTGAGACTGTGTTGTCAAAATACCAAAGTCCTGATTTAGCAAACGGATGTAGGTAACAGCTATGGATGGCTACACATGTCATCTCAACTTTTAGAGTAGTAAAATATTCATACAGTTGATCATCACTGGTGCCATGGGCTGAATCACTGATTGTAGCATGTTGCCAATGCAGAGCCATTGTCTGAGTATTGCCTCTGTATCACGGCCTTCACTCTGAATGACATGCTTGTCCCTTTAAACTCGAAAGATGCCTGCATTAACAGTGTGCTGGGAAGTCGCTTCTACGTACAGCACTGAGCAGTCACGCTTACAGCAAGTAATGAGGGAAAAGGAAGAAAAGACATAAAAACACAGGAGGAGGAGGAGGAGGAGGAGGAGGAGGAGGAGGTGAATGGGTGGATGTCAATTAAATGAGGGAGGTTGGTGGGGTACCTGAGTCTGCTGGGGGATATTCAGAAAGTTGTCCCGTGTTCCGATGCCGACAAACCGGTTGGGAGCTGTGGAGCCTGGCGTGGAGTATGCTATAAAGAGAGAGACAAGTGTGTACATGCTTTTACACACACACATACACACTGAGCTTATAGTAGAGTTTGATGCTCTCATCATCATTATCTATATATTTTACTATAATATTAACTCACTACAGGACTACGCATCACTGTCAAATCAATTATTGGGAAAAGACAGTAAGGGTCAGGGATACTGATGCCCTATTAGTCACATGGGTGATTTGTTCATGTTGCGGGTAGGTTCTTTGTTATATTCCTTCACTGAACCATTTAATCTGTGGTTAACAAGGGGATGTGCAGTCTGTAATGATTAGTGCTAACATGAAGAAGCTACTTCCCGCAAACATGGCTGCACTGTTAGTCACAGACGCTCCTCAGCAACCCCTGGCCTCAGAATAAACCATCGTAATCATAGAAAACCACTGAGGACTCACTGTGGACTTAATAAAAGGGTGACCGATGGAGGAACTCTATTCATCACCAGTGGTAACCAATGCTCCAGTTAAATTTAATAGGCTAAGAGGAGCATCTTGCCTACAAAGTGACACCATTCAGTGATGCCACAGGATCAAATTTAGGGCAGTTGTGCTCACTGGACTCCAACATGGCGGCTGAGTAGAACGTTTGCTGTGCATGACTTGAGTGAGGTTGAGGGGATGGGGATGTGTGGGGGTGACAGTGAAAGGGCTGGAAACTGATGCATGAGTGAGGGTGAGAGTGTACCATATGCATGTGTGTGTGTGTATGTGTGTGTGTGTGTGTACGTGTGTATGTGTGTGTGGTGTGTGTGTGTGTGTGTGTGTGTGTGTGTGTGTGTGTGCTGGTGTGTTTTACTTATGAATGTAATTACGATATCTTGTGAATCAGAGACAAAATTAGAGAGGGAAGAAAAAAATACAGTGATAACAGCCACCGGAATGAGAAAAAGAGACGAAAATTACGATATTTATTTATATTGATGTTCATATAAATAAATAATAAAGTGACACGTTAATCTGAGAGAGTTGGAAGGGGGAGGGGAGGAAAAGGTTGATAGGACAGGAAGAGGAGAAAAAGCCAAAACAAAAGGAGGAGAAGATGCCCCGGTTGCTCCGTCCAGTGCCCCCTCCTGGTGTGCCTCTCCCATGGCCCGACTCTCGCACTGCACCTGTCTGGGTGGAACCAACCAAAGCCTCACCGCTCCCTGATGACACTCCTCTCCCGCTCCCCCGGTATAGCACTAATTAGACAGGTTTGATTAGATTTTATCATTCATGTTTAGAGAGACTGGGTTGTTCTTGTTATACTGTGATTTCCATGTTTTTTGTTGTTCTCAATTTTTAATTGTTGTGAGATTTGTGTGAAAGTGGCAAGGGGATTGGGTGGGTAAAGTGGGGCATGATGTTTTTTTGGAGTCCACGCCAACTGCCCTAATTTTGTTCCCTTAAAAAGAAAAAAAGAGAGAAATAAAGGAAAAGAAAGGAGGATATGAGAAAGGAGGATATGAGAATATATCAAATAAAGAAAAGAACAAAGCAAAAAAGAAATGAGAGAAGGGGGTAGATTGTATTGCCGCTGTCACAGACATGCAAAGTCTGCGTTGATCAAAGGCTTGCGGCTACAGAGGCAACGTGCACAGGGCCCTGCTCTGCTCTGCTCCCCCCAAACTACAAAACACATCAAAAAGAAGGGAGAGAAACTACACTGCCTCTTGTGGTGCTAGCAGGAAACCCAACACCAGAGAGAGAGAGAGAGAGAGAGAGAGAGAGAGAGAGAGAGAGAGAGAGAGAGAGAGAGAGAGAGAGAGAGAGAGAGAGAGAAAGAAGGAATAAAAAGATTTGAGGAAAGAGGAGGGGAAAAGGCTGAGAAGGCTTGCAAAGATATGAAGAGAGAAAAGGAGACTGGACTTCAGAGTGAGAGCAAGAGATATAGAAGAGCTTGAAAGAGGATCTCTGGTTTGGCAAAGGCGTGGCTTCTGCCTTGTCAGAATTGGATGTCGCTGGTACAGTACAGTACAGTACTGTGGCGTACAGTCCATAAGGTGATGGATGAAATAGGAGTGAAGCTCCTGGGGCTGCTGAGTGTTTGACTGAGCAGATGGCCAGCTAAACTATGAAAAACTGCAGCAGTAGTCATTGTAGAAGTCCCAGATCTGTGCTTTGTCAGAAGAAGTACTACAAGGTTACAAAAAAAGCCCCAGTGTCGCTGCACTGTCCATAAACACAGGGACTTCTATGATGACTACATCTGTTCTAGGACAACAGACTTGATGTAGTATTGGTTGGAACAGAGGACAAATTAGCTGCCAGCTAAGAGCTAATCAACCTACGGGAGCCTAAAATTGTTTTGGACTGGCCTCTGTAAGAAGTCTGTGGGGAGACTGGGGCAGTAATGGGGGTTTGTGGAGGGGAGTGGGAGTGGGGGGTGACTTACACGGAGATGCGGGTGAGCTGAGTCCGCCGTCAGTGGGCGTGCTGATGGTTTTAGAGTCGGGCATGGGGAGGGGCACAGGGCGCGCCACTGGGGGTGGCGGGGGCAGCAGGAAGGAGCCCGGCATTTTGCTCTGGCCACCTCCATTAGGCTGCAGACGGACCATACAGACAGGGTGAGCACACACCCCAAGAATATACAGTGCACAGGGAGCCAGACACACATACCCACACACAATAAGGTCACACACACACACACACCCACACACAACACACACAACACATTTAGACAGGACATCAACAGCATACACACTAGTAGTCTTTAGTACTCTCTAAGACAAACTAAGGTACGCACAGACACAAACTCACATAATAATAATAACAGAAAAACACACACACACACACTAACACACACACACACACACCTACACAACACACACCCACACAAGTTCACGCACAGTGAGCACGACATGGTTTCACAACACCCATACCCCACACAGCATGCCGACCACACCCACACACACACACACACACACCAGACAGTCTGGCCAAAAGTAATGAGGTACATAAGAAGTGGAAAAGTGATGAACATTGCCACACATAAGGGGAAAAGAAAAATGGAGCTGTCACAAGGGAAGTTGTTAAAGTGCCATGTGAGAATTTAAAAAAGGAGAGAAAATCAGCAATGTGGAAAGGGTGTCTGTGTGTGCAAGTGCGCTGTGTATGTGCATGTACAATTTTACAATTCTTCTTTTGTGGGTGAAGTAAGGAGAACAAAGGATAATAGGACGTGAAAAAGGGTTTGATAAGTGGTTTTAAAGTTGCTCAGAAGGCCGAGTTTACAGTATTGGTTTACAGTACTGCCAGCACCCTGCACCTTAATGAATGTGTGTCGAAAATAGTTCTGAAATATCCCCATAAGGCCAGTTGACAGTCAGCTGTATGACATGCCTATGTTTTGATGTTTGGAAACTCTAGCTTTCAGGATGAGTGTGGGCATGTTATTGGGGTTATTGAAAGGACACTGATGTTTTACTGAATTAGGTCCACGACACCTCAAGAAAGCTCAGCTGTGTCCCAGAAACCCCCCTCCCCCTCTGTTTTAATATATAATTTGTCATAGTGTGTTCATTTCATATAATGTAACTGTAGAGATAACCATTTCAGGTTATATATAATTTATTACTTGCTCTTCTACCATGCGTTCTGCAGAGAAAATGATTAGAAACTGAGTGAGATGTGCCCCTTGAGAGAAGATTATTATTGAGAGTAAAGGAACAAGAAGATCATTGTTGAGAGTTTAGGAACGTCACCAAAAATAGGTCAATTAAACAACTATTGCATCAGGAGTCTTAAATGTTTTCCTCAGGTTCCCTTCATGAATACATAACTCTCCAAACACTGCTAATCTCAAACGATCTCCAAATCCTCTACTGGCCTTTCCCGTGTCTGCAGCCCTTTCTTCCCTATTGTAAATCCTCTGCCAGCTGCCATACATACTCTATGACTTGTCTGCCTAAAAGCGCTTTTTGATATTTTCTTCCTGAGCACTACTGATAGGCAAGATGTTCCCCTACCTTACTGTGGGAGAAGGCACTACATTATATGTCTAACCTATGATGAGTCAAATGTGGTTTGGATCCTTTCCCAACAGTTTTCTCCAGCTGAGTTTTTTCTTCTGTTAAAGCACATCTGGCTGCCTCCTCCTGTTAGATGCATTTGCCCTAAAGCCATTTTCTTCCCGGGTGAAGTTGCTTCACCTCATAAAGATGGCTCTATTGCCTGTTCCAGTCTCAGTTGACCTTGTTGCACCTGCTTATCTAACAAATAAGTTATGAAATGATATAGAAACAATTATAATTACGATGCTGTTTTGTCTTGCAGTCTTACTTTCTTTCGGTCTACATCTTCTTCAGTAAATTTCACTAAAATAAACTCACTTCTAATCAGTGGCCACTTTTCTTTTATCTTAGTTTGCACCGCCGACCACCCCACTGTCACGTCACCTTTCTTTGCTGAACCCACAGTTCACTTACCTGTGCGCTGGGCTGTCCTGTGCCGTCAGTGCACACAAACTGCACAAACTCCTTAAGTGGGTCCTGGTGGTGATGGTAGCGTATGGTGGGGTGGGTGAAGTACGGGCTGGACTGCTGGATGATAGAGGAGGAGGGGAAGTGCAGGGCTGAGGCTGAGGCACGGGGACTCCCTGAGGAGAAAAGTGAAGGGGGGGTGGGGGGTGGGGGGGTGGGGGCAGGAGAAAGAAGAGGAAGACGAACGTGAGGAGAAGATACAAGAAAGACCAAAAAGTGGGAAAAATATAATGAAGCTCAGATCATTCTATTGTATTCTATTGTATTCTATTTCTACTCAAACACAGCACACATATGAAGCACACATAATACTCTACACACTGTGATATTCAGTACATTAACATGCACACCTATGACAATATATAAGACATGCATATGTTTTAACTAAGCACCAACACAGCTGGCATCAAAGACCAGGTTGCTGCTTCAGCCTATTATAGTCATAACACAGAAAATAGCTGTGACATTCTCTGACTGAAGCTGTTTCTGCTTACAAATGACTGGCATTATCCCCAGCTAGTGGGCAACATCTGGTCCCATTCATTTTATAAATCAGCCCACTAGATTCCTCTGTACCTCTGGCCTGGCATCACCACACACACACACACACACACACACACACACGCACACACACACACACACACACACACACACACAGTCTCATACAAGCTAAAGTGTGTTACAGTATTTCTGCCTTCTGCTCCTTATCCCTTTCACTCTCTCTTTCTCTCTCCGACACACACACACAGACCACTGGGCTATGACAGAGCCACACACACACTGGATTTTTCCACTTTTGTTTTATTGCTTGTCGGTGATGTGTAATCAATCAGCAGCATATCCTTGCTGTGCGGTTCTGCCCAGTAGTTTGAAGCTTGAGAGAGAATCTCCCCTCCGCTCCCAACCGACCACAAAACGCCTCCCGGAGACATTAGTCAGCCAGCCAGCCAGCCAACCACACACACACACACACACACACACACACACACACACACACACACACACACACACACACACACACACACACACACACACACACACACACACACAGGACTCCACTGTCTGTCTTTGGTAATTTGGCACACCAAACTAAAGAGGCAAGCTGCTAGGTGAGGGGAGCCTGGCAAACAAGCATCTGTGATTATGTCTGTCACCTACTATCTCTTGTGTATACTATACTCACAAAGTGTGTTAATGCCTGTATGTTCTAACTTTTGTTTTCTTGTATCAGTGTCCTTGTCTTTTTGTGTCTGTGATTTCGAGTGCAAGTGACTTTTGTGTGTTTCTTGGTGTGTATGTAATTTTGTTCTCTGTCTGTTTGAATGTGTTGCTATGTCTGTTGCAGCTTTCATCTGCCTTTGTATGTATATTGGTGTGTGTATGTATAATCGCCGCCACAGTGGCGGACTCTCCAGACTAGTATAATCAGACAACAGTCAACCTGGCAGCTCTCCACGTCAGCCTGAGCCAAAAACAGGGCATAAACCATCCAGTCCTTACCCATGAACACCAACACTCACTAGACCTATACAACAAGAGCTAACAGCTCTGGTCCATCCAAATAGAGCCACAATTGCTAACTGCGTCTTCCCCCTCTCTGTGTCTACCCCCATTTCTCTTTTCATCCCTCACTCCTTCCTTCCCTCCCATCATCCTCCAGTCTCTTTATAGAACCAAGGCCTCCGAGGGACATTCCATTTGGACGGCAGCCATTTTAGCACACAGAGTCCTCCACAAGAGTGTAAATTTACACATGCACGCATGTGTGTATCTGTGTGTACGTGCACGAATGCACCCATACACAATCTCTAAACACTGTCTCATTACAGCCTCTCTGTTACATGAAAACCCTCTCAGCCAACAGTCCACACACACAGTTTGGAGAGTGTGAGAAGTTAGTTGGGGAACAAAGAAACCTGAGCTAGTCCCTCACACCTCTTCAACTCACGCACAAAACAGAGTAGCACATTTTTAAAAATCAACACAAACGCATAATTCAATCTGGTGTTTTGGTTTCTCAAGGGGGTACAGGACTGCTCTGTGCAGATAAACAACATGGCTTAATGGTGCAAGATCCGGCCTGGACTATATTTTCTAAATATACTGTGGGGAGCTCCGAAAGTAAAATTCAATACGTTTCAACACGGAGGGCAATGAGTCCAAATGACCTTTACACGGTAGGTCTGGTTTGGCTGTGGACCAAACCATCCCTTTGAGAGACAAATGGAATGAGAGGGAGAGATAGAGAGAGGAGGACATATTTATTCCTTTGAAAAGTGAGACCAGCCTACAGGGACTTGTTGGCAAACTTGAGATCCTGGAGACTTTGGGAATTCTCTGACTGGAGATGGAGAAACCGGTTATCCTATAGGACCGAAAAGCCCTTATGAGGACAACTTGTCCTTAGTGTCTCTATTGAAAGAATAATTTGGAAACACTGGAGGTTGAATTAAGAATTTTATCCACTACATTGTACATCTGTGCAACTGCAAATTCTGTATCAATCCATGCTACTTCTTCGTTCTCCTTTTTATACCTGTATTTGCTGCTTATTCTCAAGAAAATAGAAACAAGAAAACCCTACCAGACACATCTTTCGAGGAACAGAAATACAACTGAGGTGGTGTGTCTGAATGTAGGAAATGAAAGAAACAAAAAAACAAGCTCTGGTTCGCTCATCAACTGGTGCACTATAGCAAACCAACCAACTCCAGTGAAAACCTAGTGTTGATATGCATTGGTCCTTTGACACCCAGTCAAGTTCATTATATCAGAATAAACAGTCTTGTCGTTTTCAATGCAAGAAGTGACTTCGAAAAACAATACAACAAATGCATGAAGCAGTAAGATGTGAGGCAAATCAGTCACAAAGGCATGGATGTAGCAATGGTACCATGCAATGACTATATTAAAACAAACAGGCACAAAGATGGCGGTAAAAATGGATGGATGGAGAGATGCTGAAAGAGAGAGAGAGAAATTTATGCCAAGCCATGATGATAGCAGTAACACTGAACAGGTGAAACTCTGCGGGCATATTGCTTCTCAGCAGTTGAAACTGGAAGATTGGAAAGTTTTGTTTTGCTTTCTCAGCAAGTACGTTTAGCATTTTCATTTTCAGGCACACGATTGCAGAATTGATTTTGTTTGTT
>NW_019175342.1:192930-356741 GCF_002260705.1 Seriola dumerili
TTTGTTTCGGGGGGGGTTGGGGGGGGGGGGGGGGGGGGGGGTAAATATGGCAATCTAGGATCAAGTTTGACACTCCCTTTCCTTCTCTCTCTTTTTCAGATTATAAAAAGGGGGGAGAGGGGAGGGGGGGTTGGGATTGTTGGGTTCATGGCAGGGCTCTCACCTGGTCTCACTCCTGCCAGCACAGGCAGCGGGTGGTGTGTGAACGCCATGCGGGGGGACCTCGTCTGGGAAGTCAGGGCGTTGAAATCAAACTTCCCCGGCTTCTTAAGTGAACCAGGCGAGGACAGTCCTGGCGAAAAAAAAAATGGGATCAACAAAAAAAAGTGGGGGGAAGAGGGAGGAAAAGAGAGAGTTGGTTTTAATCAACAAAATGTTGCTTTTTTAACTGGCTACACTAAAAAAAAAATCAATCTGATTCTTATTGACGGGGACTTGAACAATCATGATTTTTCTGATTAGAGTGCCTAATTTCTTCACTGGTTGGTGGCAGTGCATCGCTCCCTATCCTTTTGGCTGTTGGTCATTCACTCCCGACAGTTTCAATGAGTCAATCAGAGGACTCTGTAAATGATGCAGCCAGAAAGCATAAAGACGTTGAAAAGACCCAAAAAATCTTGACTGTTAATCATGGGGTTTTGCTGCTCCTAGGCTGTAATAACTCATTCAGAGATATACTGTAAGTTTCCCAATTCCCAGCTTTATAGTCATATAATATGGACTGAGCAATATTTCATAGCATAAAGTGCATGTCTTCAAAGTAAAAAAAGGGGAAAAACAGCTAAAGCCAATCTGAATCTGGTCTTTGTTTCAGAGCCAAAGCACATCTGTAGCTATAATAAACTCTTCTGTACCACTGTATGTTTTTCTGTCTCATCTCTTTCTCTCTGTTTCTTTCTCCCTCTCTCTCTCTCTCTCTCTCTCTCTCTCTCACTCTCTCAGGTGCCAACTCTAGGCTTTCTCTGTGTATGAGCATGGCCACCATACAGCCACAGTCAGCTAGTTGTGGTCTGGCTTCAGTGAAGCTCACAGGCTGGCTGCACGAGAAGAAGGCTTCATTCAGAAATAGCACACACTGTACAGTATGGACACGGCAGCTGTTGAGTGCGAAAGACAAGCAGACGGACAGAGAGAGGAGACAGAGGGAGAGAGAGAGAGAGAGAGGGAGAGAGAGGGAGAGAGAGGGGAAGAGAGAGGCGAGAAGAACGTGGGAGACATGAAAATATGCAAGGGAGCGAGAGAGCAAAGCAGAACCTGTGAAAAATGCAGCAGTGTCTTGTTTTTCAATGCGTTGCTCTGACGACATGTATGAAATTGGAATGTCATAAGATGTTAAATATGGTTATTATCTCTCGCTCACACACACTCACACGCTCGATGTCTGAACACACTCGAAAGCAAAAGCACATGTTCAGTCACAAAAAACAAAGACCCTCACCACACCGCCACATTTAACTGATGAAACAACAAACAAATTTCTCCTTCAGTAAGTTTTCTTCTAATCTCCCTAATAGGTGAATGATGTGATAAATGTTCTCCTTTTTAACTTTTTTTTAGACTGTTGTTTTGTCGTCTATTTCTGTGGCCCCTCCGCATCAAAAAAGGCATTAAATACGATTCCTCCTCAGTTCTCCAGCTGGAGACGTGTGAAAGTCTATGGGAGTGTGGGGGCGTGTAAAACCTTCCCTCCCTGTGTGAAAGAGTTAAGTCTCAAGCAGGTGGGAGTGAATATGTGTGAACCATTTATGTCTTTAGCAGACATATATTTCTTTTTTTTTCTCCCCCCACTATAGTGGGAGTCTGGGGGCGTATTGTACTGTCAGACAAATTCCAAGCATGAAGACAACCCCGATCCCACTTCTGACACCAGTAGTTAGCAGTGATTGCTATGACACTGTCACACTGGTGGGAGCAAACTCGAAATAAGAGCAGTCTGCAGAGACTTAAACAAGGAAAGGCACCTGGAGGGGAGAGCTGGGAAAGACTGAGATTTGGAAGAAATCAGAACCTTGTAGATTAAAGAGTTATGGTTTCAGAGAGGTAGTTATGTGCTTTTATTTTGGAATTATAACATAAAACTTCAGTATAAAAAAATATGAGCCAGGAAACACAGAGAAGATCATATGAAGACTGACATCCGTATACACAGGAAGTTCGAGCACTGTCACCGAGGTAATGTGAAAGACAGTATTTCAGAGACTATGCAATGGTCTGATCTGGTTTGTGTGTCTGTGTGTGTGTGTCTGTGTGCTTGAGTGTGTATGTGCCACAACTGCAGTGTTTCCTCTCCTGGCAAGACTTAGTATTTCACTGGCAACCAATCAAGCGCTCCCATGATGACCCTTCTGTCTCTTTGCACTAACAGGCCTGCCACCAGATGCGCCTCTGAAGCACACACAGACGCAGACGCGCACACACACACAGTTGGAAAAGACAGGAGACAGTGGTTTAAACAAGTGAAGCAAAGTCAGGGAATTCTCCTCTCTCCAGTGATTTAAAGCACATATGTGAGTCCAGTCGTACCCCTCTAAGGGCCTGTAACATTTAACTCAAATCACCAAGCAAGCCCCCCACCACCACAAGTCTCTGGTGTCTGAGGAAAATTTCACAATCATTTGGAACTAATATGAAATCATGGTTGTTTCGTTTGCCTCCACTAACCTCCCCCACCCCACTTCTAGCCCCTGTGGAGCAGATGTCTCCAGCATCCTCACGGATCCCAAGGCTACACACACACGGAAACACCATCTGGGACCATGCTTCAGCTGTGCATGCGTGTGTGTGTGTGTGTGTGTGTGTGTGTGTGTGTGTGTGTATCTGTGTGGCCTGTGTGATATGTGTGCAGAAATCTATCATGTGTGTATCTGAATGTAACCGTGTTTGTGTGATTTATATGTATGAATGCATCTTTCTGTGTGTGTGTGTGTGTGTGTGTGTGTTCTGTTGGTTATGGAAGGAGTCAGGGGGAGTAGATGGTGCTGTGGACAGACGGTGAAGCACACCTGTGTGTGTGTGTGTGTGTGTGTGTCTGTGTGTGCGTTTTTCTGTTGTTTTAGAAACCCCTCGGTTTGTTTGTGAGTGTGTGTGTGTGTGTGTGTGTGCGTGTGTGTGTGTGTGTGTGTGTGTGTGTGTGCTCACTTGTTTACATACCCCCAACCTGGACAGGATTCCCAGATGAGCTTTGCCTGTGGCAGGTGGGATCCTTTGGAAAATCGGATACACACCGTACCAAAATCGCACATTCTCTAATTGCTCCATCCTTGCTCTCCCACAGCTATCAGTCTCTCCTTTTGCCTTGGATTCTCAAGTGTGAAATACGTTTTGTGCTGGCTACTGTTTAAAACTAGTTCTAAACCCACACAAAATTGAAAAAAAAAAAAAAGTCTGATAATTACAAAACGTTTTGGCTTCCTAATTTTTCACTTGGAGTCTGTAAATTAATTGGTAAAGGGACCAGATTTGCATGCTATTCTACACCTCTATTTGCCAAACTCATTAGGAGGTGTACGAGGCTATGTGCTGCACTTTGGAGAGTAAGGGGGTGGTACACATACACAGAGAGGAAGAGAGAGGGAGAGAGTCAGAGAGAGACAGGAAAAAGATGGGAGGTGAGGCTCTGGTGCGCTAAGGCGTGCAGCAGTCTCTGTTGTGGCTCTGATGAGCAGCCTCTTAATTACATTTACAGCTAAGAGGAGCAGGAGCAGGAGAGCAGCCGCTGAGGCTCGAGTGAGAGTAGACTGGGGCAAAACCTAACCAGGGCTCTTGGCTCCTTTAGCTCACATCCTGACAACCCTTCTCTCTCATTAGCCATCACCATTTAAGTCTTCTTCTCTCCTCTCTTCCCTCTCTCACCTCCCATCCACTTGCCTGCTCTCTGCTTCTCTCTCCTCCTTCTCTCCTCTGACATGTTTTCTCCCTCCCCAGGGTCCTTCCTGCAGTACACGTTTTCAATTAGACAGAAGGGAGACAGGGATGGAGGGTTGAAGGGAGAGCTAGGGAGCAGGAGGAAGGGTTTTACACCTCTGATCCGCAGACGGTAAGCGTCTTAATGAGGGATTTGAAGCAAGGGAGGGATGGAGCGACAGAGGGATGGAGGCAAGGCAGGCACCTGAACACCTGCAGGGGTGGGGAGCATGATAAGCATGTGTGTTTCAATGTGTGAACGTCTGCATATGAGGGGGGCTGGAAGTGTGTGAGTCACCGTGTGTGTGTGTGTGTGTGTGTGTGTGTGTGTGTGTATGTACAGTATATGTGCATGTGTGACATCTGTCAGTTTAAGTGCCGCTGGGAGGACTGACTTCAGTGAGATAAAGCCAGGGATCTTAGGTGAGCTACTTGTAGCCTCATGTGTCACACAGAGAGCAAAGCCTGAAATGAATAATCCTTGACAATCCTGCAACTGTACGTCACAATAAATGAAACTTTGATCAGCAGCAATCACATCAATCTGATGACAACTGAACATTACTGAGGTTAATACACAAGTACAGTCCCATTTTTGTTTACGCTGTCTTTGTCCTTACCACAGACATTCATACAATTCACATACAAACACACACATACAGTATATATGATATATATGTATATATACTGTATGTATATATGCATATATATACACACACATACACAGGAATGACTGAGCTACATAAAAGGCTGGTAAATAGCAAATACATATGAGTGTAATCAATGTTGTTCTAACCATGGTAAGGAAACTGCACGCCATCGTTTTCATGTTTTATCTTCCTCTCCTGCACACTCGCCAAATGGTGCTGCACTGAAAGTGGAGAAGGGTATTGTTAACAATGAGATAGGGGAAGAGTGAAAAAGAGACAGAGAGACAGAGAGGCAGAGAGAGAGAGAGAGAAAATGAGAGGGATAGGGAGAGAGGTAAGAGTGAACATTTGTGTATGAAGGAGGTAGGTGAATGGCTGATAACTAACACAAAATCAAGTAAACTGTGTGTGTGATTATGGCTTCAAGGTGAGGATGAGGAAGTATGAAGCCTTGAGATTTGGGAGTGAGGACTCAAATGAAGGGAACAAGAGCGGGTTTTTTTCCTTGGAGTTATTGGGTTCTTGGAGGGATGAGGTAGAATAAAGAGGGTAATGTCCAAAGCTGAATTGCAGAGGTAGTGGTTACTGCCAAAACAATGGAAACACCAACATAAAGCCTTAATACAGGCTGCTGTAAGCTGTTATTTCATTCTTGATTCATCTTGGCATTTATATTCCCAATGTCTGGAGCTATTTGGTGGATGGCATTAAGCACCATTTATCCATGATGAATTCAATTTTCTGGGGTTATAGTGATGGTGTTGAAAACATTCGGACCAAAAAATGGCACAGACTGTCATTTAAATCATGTTGATGGTTTTAAAGCCATTTACCGAACAATAAAGTAAGAGACTATTGCAATTAGCGTAAAATAGCCTCAACATAAGGTGAGAGTGATGACCATTTATTGCTGATTATATTTTTTGTTGACTAGACCTAAACGTGCTCTTTCATTATTTGTCCAAGTCTCCTTTCTTTTGGCAGGTGTCTTTATGTCTTTGTCATAGATGGAGAAAAATCTGGGAAAATTGTTAGATCTTAAACAGTTGTATTTTGTAAGTTTACATATATTTACATGCTTAAATATATGACAGGGTATGACATATTTACACAACTCAAGTGCTTCTTCTTCAAACTGCTAGACTCTGTGACCAGTACATCCTGGTCAACCATGGTCATAGCTTTCAATATTAGATAAATGAAGCACTCTTAATGTTTGTTTTCTCTTGAAAACTTAAACTTTTGTTAGTATGAGCTGTAATCCTAGGGTGCTCCTGTTTCTCCAAGTTGTACAATGGTCAGATTGAGGCAAAGGGTCTCAAGGAAGGTGGCTGGTGGGTAAGTGGGAGGGTCAGAGGGGTGTTCAGGGCTGTGAAGAGTGAAGGTACTGTAAGTGATTGAGGTAAGGTGTGGAGAAGAGACAGAGTCAGATGGAGGAATCAGTTTGGATTTTGGTGTAGGTGGTGAGGTGGGGGTCAGGCAGGGGTGTATAAAAAAGTTTCATGATGCTTTCTTAGTGGGTGACAGGTGTGGGGTGGGATAGGGTGGGGTACCTGCATCCATGTCATTGGGCCACGCACTGGACTGGGAAGAGCTGGCAGCAGGTGAGCGTCCAGGGTAGAAAACATCATCTGTGGGACTCTCCAGCTCACTGTCGTCTAATGACTTCCTCTTGGTGGAGCTGAGGACATGGGGAGGATGTTTGGAGGGTGGAGGAGAGGTGGGAGGCAGAAAGAGAGAGGGAGGGGAGGCATGATTTTTTTTTTTTTTTTTTAAATATAATGGCAGGGTATGTATGGCTCAAGGATAAAATACCTCGCAAGGCTGATAACATAAAAGTGATCATATAAACAAGCATTTAAACTTTTAAAGAGGCTTCAGGTTTTGCATCTTAGTGGAAACAATAACATTATCACAAACAGCAGAACAGACATGAAGCACAAGAAATGTCAAAACTACGCATGAAAAAGGAGGAAACAGAAAGAAATGTTAGACAGCAGAGACAGCCACACAGTAAGACTCTCTCTCTGTGTGTGTGTGTGTGTGTGTGTGTATGTGTGTTTTTCTGTGCATGTGTCGCATTAGTTTGTGTCTTTGTAGGTGTTTTTATAACTACCTCCGTGGAAGATTTGCGTACAACTCCACCTCAGACCTAAAGTGACAGCGGATGACAGAGGTAAGAGGAGAGAAAGAGACAAGTTAAGAAAGACAAAAAAGAAGAAAAAGCAGAAAGAGCCATCACACATCACATAAAGAGGAGAACAGCTAACAGAGAGAGACACACACATATATACAGTAACGAGGTTAAGGACAGATTCCTAGACAGGGAATGTGGTACTAAATGTCATTCACA
The DNA here is from genome assembly GCF_002260705.1 of Seriola dumerili. NCBI lineage: Eukaryota > Metazoa > Chordata > Actinopteri > Carangiformes > Carangidae > Seriola > Seriola dumerili. The sequence goes on from NW_019175342.1 coordinate 199,837, forward strand.
GCAAGAAACCTCAATGAATTGGCGTACTTTACTTGCCAGTAAAGTCATCCTTGCGATAAGAAGCGATATACTGTTGGCACATATTACTGTGACTTCACACTTCCCTCCGGTTTGCCTTTGGCATCGCAGCGAATCACATGCCAAGCTAACACTGCTAAAGCCACACGGTGGCTTCTCCCACAAGAGACTCTACTAATGGCAAACAGCTGGACTTGTATAATGGTCATTGGTGTTTCCGGAGCAATATGCACCTCTATACACCTGTGCACTCCTGTTGTCTGTGTGGACTTATAGCTCAGACTGTGTACCTGGTGGAAGGAGGGGAGGTGAGGGAGCGTCGCCCCAGAGCCACCTGGTTGATGTTGTAGTAGCTGGGACTGCTGTCCAGGTCAGCCAGTGAGAAGTTAGGACCCGACGCTGTGGCTACAGGAGCTAACATGAAGAAAAATAAACGGCAATGAGTGAGTTGAGATGATACATATCAGAGATTGTCAATGGAGGAAAATAATCATCCACAGAGTTCCATTGTGTCTCAGTAGTAGCTATACTCAAAAAGGCACTGACACTGGATAGTACTGTGCTCCTTCAATTTAGCTGTTTTTTTTTTTTGTTGCAGTTTTTTGTCTCAATCACGAACCAAACGTACTCCGAGCCACAAATCACACTGTACCACAGTGTAGGTATGGTATTTGTTTTTCTACACTGTTTTTTTTTTTCTTCTTGGTTCCTATGCCTGAGTGTGTAGTGTTTTTAGTACTTACTCTGTGACACTCTGACCAGCTCTGCCACATTCCACACCCCTGAGGTGACGAAGCAGTCCTGGAAACTCAGGTGCCCTGCACAGAAAAGGATGTGATCAGGACTCGCATAGACACACAAAAGTTTTGGAAAAAAGGAGGGAATTAAAACAACACTACATCAGAAATTCATGAAATTGTGTTTGAACCAAAACCAAATAAAAAAAAAAAAATAAAAAAAATTGGAACACCCTGAAAATCACAGCCCTTTGAGAGGGCAACCATCTGCAACTATGTTTGTGGATCAACATCTGTGTGAGTGTGTTTGCTAATTGGATCCATAATTGGAATATGTTAAGACTGATAAGCATGATGGAATCAATTCTAGTATGGTGATTTGACAGTGTTTGGACATGGATGTGTGTGTGTGTCTGTATGTGTGTGTGTACCTACCATTGGGCGGTGGTTTAATGTCTGTGTCCCCCTGTTGGCTGGAGCTGTCTGATTGTCCGGATTCTGCACAGAAACAGAGACAGACAGGGGAAGTAGAGAAAGACAAGTGGTTAGGATCCGGTTGGTTTGTATGCTAAAAAAAGTAATGGAAAACATACTGGTAAGTGTACAATGTCTTGTTGAATCATAGCTCCGTGTCCGTGCTGCCAAGACTGTGATATTTGAGGTGTGAGAGGGAATAAGAAGGACTTGCAGTATGTGCTGGGGTATGGTATACATCTTGTGTGTGTGTGTGTGTGTGTGTGTGTGTGTGAATTCACACATTTTTGTGTGTTGTCTCTCCCATCTCCCTCTCTCCCTCCTGACTTAAGGTGCAATGATTTACAGTGTGCTGCTATGCCATTTAGTATCTAACCACGCAATCATATTCCTCGCACTAATCCTATTTAATACCTTCTTGCTGGTAGGGATTTAGTCTGCGTAAACAGAGCACCTTACACATACACACACACACACACACACACACACACACACACACACAAATATGAACACACACCCACACAACCATGCACACTCTCTCTCAATCTGTTTCTTTCTATAATTTTTGTGTCATACTTTAATACATGTTGTAATCCTGAACACATGAATGCATAAACATACACAGTGACCCTGTGACAAGGCTGACCGCGCCAGTCCGGCAGGCCCGAGGGATTTGAGGCAGAGTTTATCAAAGTTGAGGCAAAACTCTTCCTCTTGGGATCAAATGAAAGCAGAGCAACACAAACACATGCACCCAGCACACACACACACACACACACACACACACACACACACACACACACACACACACACACACACACACACACACACACACACACACACACATTTACACAAACACACACCTGTTATGACTGGCCTACGAAAGCACTGGGGCCTCACTCACAAGAGCAGATACAAACATGCCAAGTCTTGGCAACAAAGGGTCACAATTAGACCTGGAAGAGCTACAGGCAGAAAGAGGAGGTTGCAAGCTGAGGTTTTGTAACATGAGTCCTTTGGAGAGTTGGTCTAAAGAGGGTGCATTCTTGTCCGGGCCGTGAAGAAAGATGTCAGATGTGTCTATGGATATATGTTCCTGAATACGTAACACATGCTTGGCAGCTGTACGTATTTCCTCGGCCTTTGTGACCACATGTATGAGTTGGTGAATGAGACTCAGCTCCATTTCCAGGACTGGTGTGGCGTGGGGGCTAATGCTATTGGCCTTCCATTCAGGCCTAGCTAGGCAGTAGCTAGCTAGCAAGCTAGCTAAAGGAGGTGTTTATCTGCAGGCTGTAGGTGATAACAGAGCACACAGACTCCTGCCAGCAGCACTTGCCTTGCAGCCACACTAAGCCACAGATTACTGAGCAGAAACAATAACAGACCTGTCTCGCTGCCTACGAAGCACTGCTTATCCACAGAGAGAGGGGCGAGACAGACGAGAGTGAGAATGAAAGAAAGAAAGAGACCAGAAATGAAAGAGAGCTTCTTTTTCCTCTCTCTTCACATGCAGAATCTCTCGCACTCCTCTGTCTCTCACTGGCTGGGTGTAATCCTGGCAGCCATCTTAGAGCTTGGCAGCCATCTTAGCATTGGCGGTAGCGCCACATTCCAGCTAACTGACGGCACTCACTCCAAACATACGAGGCTGCGCCCCCGCCGCGTACGCACCCAGACACATTCAAACACACACACTCATACGTGGACAAACACTGAGGTACACACTCAGAGTAAACATATATGATGGCCAATGAAAGCTGTTGAGAAAACAACCTGACTTCAATGGACTTTTTACCGTCATGTAGTATTTCACCACAGGGCTCTACAATATTGTAAACACTCTATTTCTCACACCATACATGCACTGGTTGGATACACAGCCACCTTACTGTATGTGCAGTATGCTTGAGAGATATCTCATGGTGTAATGTGGAAGTTACAGGGTATGATTTGCTGCCGCAAAGCTTCACAAGACTTGAAGAGACCGTACAACCACAGATGGACGTTCAACTTCATACTTTGCTATTTCTGTTGCTGTAGTAGTAGAACTGTTGACTCAAGATAAAAATCTATATTCTATTACTATATCTCTCTATCTATATGGACCATGATGAAGCACAAAGAAATGGTACATTCTCTGTGTTTCAAGACCTTCTCGATGTTCTGCAGTTATGAAATGTATGTAATTACGTATGTCTGCTGAGAAAACCAATGTCAATATATTTACATTCATGTCATACAATCATGTTGCTGGTCTTTTAACAGGCGCACACACACACACACTCACACTAAAGTGAAACAACTCCACAAGTGCAGTACTTGATGTTCAGTTATGTTTATTTTTCATGAGAAGAAAGTTACAAATTTGCTCTTCCTGGTATCTGCTAAATGTTAAAAAAAAATCTGCAAGTCAGTAGAGGAAGAAATGTACCCAGGATCTTTTGTGTAACTGACACCATGGAGCTCCTATCTCACTGATATTTTTATTTGGAGATCATTCCTTACAATACTATAATATCCATTACTTTTGAAACATGCACTGTATATTACTGAGTAACAGAGAACAGTTGTTTTTCAATGTGGACATATCACATTTTGGAAAACCCTGCACTTGGAAACCTGGCCCTTGCTGTTTCTTAAATTTCTTATTGGCCTGTCATGACCCCAATGTGTTCTTCTGTTGCAGAGGTGTGAAAGACCACAAGTGAAAGCTGAGGCTCATGATAGATAAGAGACTGTCAGGCAGATATGTGCAGGAGCAGGGACACTGATAGCTGTCCTCAACATCAGCCTGAGGCCAAGTGGCCAAACCACATCAGCTCTCACAGAATATGAGACAGAAGGATACGTGTGGTTGGTTAACAGCAGATACCATGACTTCTCTTTTTTCTTTTTAAATTCCTTTTAATTCAGAGAAAAATATTCGATTGTGTGTGTGTGTGTGTTTTGAAAAAGAGTCTGATGGCGTCAGATGAAGGACGCCTCTGCTTGCAGCTTCTAAATGAACAAACAGGTGGGGATAACATATGCTATTAAATGATCAGGGTGTGCACAACCACACATACAGTTTTTGGTCTAGTTCTCAAATCCAATTTATGAATTGACTTTGCTTTTCAGCACCAATTGGTTAGACAGCAACAACTAAAGACGGCTTAATGGCCATTTAGTCACTGCCCTGTTTTGTAGAAAGATGGAAATCACTGCAACAAGAACGAGCCCAACTCCAACTGCCAGCTCCTGTTAGCAAAATGCGCTTTACGGGTTAATTATTTACTGAGTTCAATTCTCCAGGAGGCAGACCATACCGTTAGCAAAATAAAATGACGCCAATAGCTAATATATTCCTCCAATCACCAGACCCCAGCAGAGAAAGAGTTCATTTAGCTCTTGAAGAGCTGTCATGGAGACTGTACAATGAGACGACCTGGCTAGATACTGAAGCTTTCAACAGTTCTGGCTATAGTTTCATGAGCTCAGGCTCCTTAGCCAAGTAACAGTGCGCTTACAACACAGCACTACATCATTCACTGGAAATCAGTGCCACTGTTGAGTTCAACAGTGCATCATATAGCTCGGTAGAGAAGCGAGGAATACAGGGGGAGAGGAGGTAAGACAGAGGAGGTCTGGTTGCTGATTATCACCGCTCTGCCAGCTGCAGCCTACAACAGCAGCTCCCCCCCCCACACACACACACACAGCCTCCTAACCACACATCCAGCCCCTTATCTTCCCACCGCAGCCCCCCAAAGCCCTCCCTTCAGCTACCCCAATCATAGTCCTGCAGCCCCCCCCTGGATGCCCCTCCATCGCCAGCAACCTCATCTCTAACCTCATACCTTTTAGCCTACACTGCAGCCCCCTCAAACCAGTGAATTAAAAGAATAACTACACACAGACAGAGCGCACACAGTGTGGCCTAATGATGTAGACATAAAAACAAGAAGCACACGTAGGACTGTTAGGCCTGTGCCTATTTTTTGATATCCAACTATGTTTGACAATTGTTGCAAATAAAACTGAATAACCATTGTGACCATGTGATGGTAACGGTGGTTTGACAAGATAAGACACTGGAATGATGAGATTAACTCTGCATGGTTCTGTGCATGAGTCAGTCTTGATGTAACAGTTGGGACAATGGGCTGCCACAGTCATGAGCAGAAACCGGGCTTTCCTTCCCTCATCCTCGGGGAGAGGGAGAAAAATTCTCAGGTCAAAAGTAAGAAAGTAAGTATGTAAATGTGAAGAAGCACATTTTGCACAAATACTCAGGGAAAAAAAAGTCTGAAAATTGATGCTTTTGCACAACTAACTCTTTTTCTGTATTGTAGAGCCAAAGTAAATGAATGGCTGGTGATGAGAGTGAGATCCAGTTCCAGCAAGATGAAAAGATTGGAATAATTTTTGTGGGGGTTGGCGGACCAAACCTGTGCTAATATTGGACCTAAATTTGACATGTGGCAACAAAGACAGCTAAATGTTCGCTAACACATTAGTCCTTTAGCGCTTGATAAGTCGAAACATCAAGGCTTTCCTCTTTAAGTGCCACGGCTCTTTGTGACTGCAGCTTAATGACGGCTGCCATCGTTGGCCTCTGATTGCAGAATTTCCCTACAGGCTCCGGGGCAAATCTCATGACCCCACCACAATCAACATACATCGTATATGGATTGATGTCTGCCATCCACCACTCCACCCACCTCCACTGTGTCGTCTCCTCCTCAATATATTCATCTATGACTGCGTGGCTTAACTCTTACCATCTCTCTGAAAACCAGCACATATCTCTGTGGCTTTTCAGCATCAGTTCCATCTGTACTGCATTATGCGACGTTCTCATCTGGTCCTTCTATAGGCACCTCCATCCCTGTTCTACACAACCTACACAACTTATCATTTAAGCTCCACCTCATCTTCTTCCATTGATTCCTTTCATGACTCGACTCTTTCCCCTGTGATTATCTGCTGCACAGCTGATCTCCGGGGTCAGAAAAGACAAACCGGTCTGTTGCCCTGTCTATCCAAGCAACCCACCATCCATCAGTTGTGGATGAGATTTTGGCTCAGTGACCTGTTGGATTCTGCTATTGACCGACTGGTGAAAGGGGTCAGTCAGTCACTCGTCGTGGCCAGCAGACAGCCAGTGGAGCAGAGTAAAGCAGGGAACTAAAGCTGCGCTGAGAAAAGCCCAGATTAAAACACATTCAAACAAGACCTAAAAGCACAGTGCACTCTGCAAATTACATTTCTCTACGTGTGGAAATGTACAATCTGGTGATTGTAAAAAATGGGATGAAACGCCAAGGTCGAAACTGAAAGAAGTGACAAGTGGGCTCTGCGGTGGCACACCACAGTTTGACAGATTCATAAACAGTACTGGTCATTTATGAGCCTGTGCAGTGCAGGCATGCACACCCCTAACATCAACATACAAACCAACAAGTGAGCTAATGTACTCTGTAGCCACATCAAACCAGTGTGTGTCCTTATGTGCGTGCATGCGAGTGTGTAACTACATGTATGTGCACAGACGGTTGGTTCACACACAGATTCCCCTCCTTGTTGGAACAAATGTCAACTCCACTCTCCCCCCTCCTTCTCCTCTTCCCCCTCTCCTCTCTTCTCCTCCCCAAAACACAGGATAACGCGGTACAGCCTCCCAATTGGGTTTCGCTTAAGAGGTTTATCGGTATGTTGCTAAACATTCTGACCTTTTTTTAATCCTTAATGCGCTTAAAATGTTCCAAACCCTCCTAATCCCCCCGGCTATCCCACACAGATGTTCACTCAGCTCTTTTATTGGACGTTATTTTATTATTTTTTTTCCTTTTTTATTTATGTATATTTTTCTGTTTTATTTTTTTAATAATTTAAGTCTGTGTCATACGAGGGTATATTTCTGTTTCAGTGTTAAGAAGTCTTTATCTTTGCTACTGTTTAGTGTATGTGTATGTGTATGTGTGCAGTAATACTTTTGTCCTAAAAGCGTTAACCAGATCCCTGTGTAGTGAACCGAGAAGTGTGAATGTGACCTTTTCAAATGTTTACTCTTTAGAAGCAAAAACTTGTAAATTACTTTAAACTTCAAATCTTAAAGAGTCATATGAGATTAAAAATGTCAGCGGAAACTGAAAAATTCGATGATGAAATTAGGAATTACGTGTGTTATTGAAAATACATGGATGTTTGCATGGATGTATGTACAACTCTGTATGCACAAACATTTATATGTACGTATGGATGTACAAGTGAATGTATGTATGCATGCATGTGTGTCAGTGTGTATTTGTGTTTGTGTCCCTGTATCACTGTGCCACTGTGCCAGGCAGGCAGGCTGTGTGGCGAGGTGGCAGAGTAGGGCTCTGTATGAGTGTGTGTGTGTGTGTGTGTGTGTGTGTGTGTGTGTGTGTGTATGGAGCAGGTGTGCCTGGCCGCCCTGCGCAGCTTGCTGCCCATCTGTGCTCCCGTCTGTGTGCCGCCTGCGCCTACGCTCTGCCAACAGCACCACGCCACGGCAAGAAGACCCAGGAGAGAGGGATGCTGAGAGACGAGGGGAGGGATGGAAAGAAAGAGAGAGAGATGGAAGGGAGGAGGAGAAGAGAGGAGCGAGGGGGAAGGATGGAGGGAGGAGCAGAGAGAGGAGGGAGAGGGGGATTACAAGGTTGGGAGCACGGAGGATAGGAAAGGAAGCAAAAGAAAGTGGGAGAGGGAAAGGGAGGGGGTTATGGGTCTGGAGGGTGTGCATGAACTCGCAGGGAATGAGTGGAGTGGGTGATAGTGAGAGGGTGGGGTGATGAGTGGAGGTTTGGGGGGTATGTGACTGGCTGGATGCCCATACATACCCCCCTCCTTCTTTATCCCCTTCACTCCTTCCCGTTGTCCCTCCCTCTCTCCATTCATCCTCTTATCCTCACCCCACCATCACCTCTTGGCTCCATCAGTGCAGATTACTGTGGACCTGAGTGACACAACTACACAGTATTCTGTAATGTTTCTCCATCTCTGGGTTGGAACCCAACAGTGGGTTCTATGGGCCTCCAAAAATTGGTCCCTGAGTCTTATCCAAAGATATTGGCTTTGTAAAGTCACCAGGGTATTCCCAAGCTGCTACAATATAAGCTCGGCTAAATATTAGGCCGTAGGCTCAGAGGTAGTATCCCCAAAACGGGGTAGATTATATTAAATTAGACTACCCAGTGGCGTATAAAAATTAATTTTGGGAAATTCCAAGATGAGAGCATGAAAACCCAAAGTATAGCAATTACACCAATTTTAAGTCCTTCATTACTGTATGCAGTAAAACTGGCAAATAAAAGCAAATCAGATTTTTGTTCAAAGGGTTCAGAGTGAATGGATATATTCTGCCTATCAAGGTGGAACTCATTCACTTGTGGCATTTAAAGTAAGCCAAATGCTTACTCAGAAGGATGTAAAATGACTTCCCATGAGAGGAATGAACTTAAGTACAGGATGTGTAAATCTACTGTTATGTGTGTGTATGACTTAGGCCTGGTTTAGAAGAATAAAACTCTGCTGTTGCTATATGTTGCGTTCTTCTGCCTCAGGCTGTCTGTGCCCATGACATCGACACTTTTAAGATATGAAGTTAAGTCTAAAGTAAAGGTTTGAGACTCAACTCCCACCATTAGATCAGTTTAATTTTAATCTCCTTCTTTAACAAGGTGCCCCAAAAAAGCCAGTTTATCAAGGCTTAAATTTTTCTTTTTCTAACCTAACCCTCCATCAACCACTTTACTTTACTGAGCTGAAAATGAGTCATGAACTCAGTATCCACACACGTGTCATGGCTTGTTTCCTTGAATCAGGGCAAGTGAAACAATGCATTGTGTTAACATTGGCAGTATTGGGTGCTTGTCAGCTTGTTCTATGTTACGTGCATTGACAGTAAAATGAATGCAGATGAAATGAAGAATAAAACAACATCAGGATAATGATTTTAGTTCTGGCAGAGGGGAAAATCTGAGATAGTTATTGCCAAGAGTGACAGGATAACAGAGAAATGTGTTTGAATGTTGATATTGCAAAAATGTTATAAAATAGATAGTGTGCAACAACATATGCTATTTGTATGCCGTGATAAAAAAAAAGGGATTGAGTCAAAGAGGAAGATTGGAAGGTTGGAGAAACCTAAGTGCATCCTTGACAGAGAGTAAAATGTAGGCAAACCTGGAATTCATTCAGGAGCCCTATGCAAAACTAAACAAAAGCCTATGCTACATTGTATATGCTGTAATTTCCTTTAAGTAGCTCAAAACACTTAGTGAGGAAATAGTAGTGTTTGTGACACAACAAAACCCGTTAAGGGCCCCATTTGGTTACTACTACCATTGCTATGCACTGCGGTCACAGAGGCTTCCAACAGAACTCTGATTCATAATTAATATGGATAGTTGAGTGTAAATGGGATTCTGTGCTTTGGAGCCATGCTGACAAGAATTGCTTTTGGACAGCCGCTCAAAGTCCTAAAGGACCGCTAGGGCTCAAGGAGCAAGAATGCAAGAATCCTACTTAATCAGACACAAGAAGATACACAGCCTCACACGTATACACACACACACACACACACACACACACACACACACACACACACACACACACACACACACACACACACTTCCACAAATGTACTCTTCGACACGTGGCAGGAAGAGAAAGCACACAAGGCTCTGGTACGAAGAGTCACTGACTTAGCTTATTAAATTTGAATGTATCAGACTCTTTAATTATGAGCGGAAGAATTAGCTTAAAAAGTCACACTTACACGTAATGATGTCATTAAAAAGAACATATTAGGAGAAGGCGTACATATGCTGAATTAATGTGTTCAGCTCGTGTGCATAAATTTGTTTTAACTGTATATGAGTATCAGCATTTTGCATTTATGTACGTCCAAGTTGCTTCATTAGCAGAGGCTCAAGTGTACTGCATATGTGTGTGTGTGTGTGTGTGTGTGTGTGTGTGTGTGGCTGAGGCTGGGGGCCCCCAGCACGGTTCACGACCCAGCCTAACAGAGTGTGAACGTCCCCCTGCCGAGCTGATACTGATATAACTGTCCTGTAAGTGGTGTTGACACCAGCATTATTACCCTGTCAACCTCCATCTCTACTCAGCTTAAAGGAGTCAACTGGGGTGGGGGCCCGAGCGTGTTAAGGACCAGTGTCTCTGCATTGCCCTGCTCCAGCCCAAATAAATACAGCTGCACAAAGGCCGGAAAGGGAAAGAGAAGGGGAACACTAGGGAGGGAGGAGGAAGGAGGGAGAGGGGGGTGGAGTGGGTGGGAGTTACACTTACTCTCGCTGCTACCTACGCGGCTTTCACAAGATACAAACATCAGAGGGACGCACACATGCTGCTGAAACGGTGGCTGCAGACGGGGGCTATCACCACCAGGTGGCGTTTTCCTGGCACATGGAGAGCATGGTGAAATGCAAATAAAGCAACAAGGCCTTGGGCCAGGCGTCTCAGCTAGCTCAGACTTCACTCTCTAGACTGTGGAGAGAAGCAGGCCAGGAGCGGAGAGAAAGGGAGACAAAGAGATGAAAAGGGAGAGAGATGTGATGTGAATAAAATCAAAGTGAAATATGGAGCCGTGAATATTATTGAGATGTGAGTAGGAGCTTATCCCTTCTGCATTTTGCCCTTAGATAGCAAGAACCAACACATAGTGTGCACACTATCATGTTCAAAGAAAGTGTTTCAAATCAAAATGCCTTACACTCTGCAACATCAGGAGCTGAGCGCTGTTAGACAAAGAGGCAGTTGGAGAGGGGCAAACCGACCAGAAAGTGCAGGGACACAAAGATATATGAGCTGACGGAATGTGGATTTGCAAGAGAAGAGAACACGGTCAGAAAATGAAAAAGAAAAAAAAAGAAAAAGAAAAAAAAAATACATAGCACCGTGACAGAATGTGTATTTGCGGAAGAAGGAAACGGCAATAAAAGAATGAAAAAACTTTGCAAAAAGAAAGCAGAGAGAAAAGGAATTACAAGGGGAGTCTATAGGGTGACGTATGGGGGACAACATAGTATAAGAATCAGCCATGACAAAACTGTACGACCCTGATGCACGGACAGCGGTTGAGAGCACAGCGGTTACAAGATTAAGGACAGAAAAGTGCTCCAGATACTTGGAGGACAGTAATCCAGTATCATTACATGGAGCAGTTGAGCGCAGCTTTGCAAAAAAGAAAGCTGGAAATGTTGCAGAGAAAGTACTGCACAGAGCTGAGTATAGAGCTGGGGAGCGAGGGATGGCCTGTGTTGAGACTTGGATTTCTCCTCCCTCGGTCCCTCTTCCTGCTGGCCCAGATACACACTGTGGGTCTTTGTGCTGAGGCTGTTACATACACTTCCTGTCTGGCCAGCAGAGGGGTGCTTTAAGGTAAGCCTCTCCCATGTTCTAGCACTGGAGCTGTCATTCTCTTTTCCTGTATTATACTTCATCCTTTTTCTGTAATACATCTGTATACATCTGGCCAAACTAACAAAATAAATACTAAACAAATATACAGTCTATATATAGTATATAGACTGTAATTTTTTACTGGCCTCTGACACTGGTTCTCTTTTGCTCACTTTTATTCCCCAAGTTCTTTGTATTTCTTTACAAGATACATAAAAGAAAGCGAATTACACTAATAGAAGGCTAGTGCACTTGCACAGCCAAGGACACGTCGATAAGAGTGAGAAAACATCCTCAACACACACACACACACACACACACACACACACACACACACACACACACACACACACACACACACACACACACACACCCACAAAGTGATACTGAGCAAGGTTGCCAACTCCTCCAAAAGCACCACTGAGATAACAGTGATAACAAACATTCTTCCTGCAGCCAAGTCTTTTTCTCCCGAGGAACAGTTCAATGAAAATTCTGAACAAATGTGCCATTTTATGAACATAACAATACATCAATAAGTCAGTTGGGTGAATGTGCTGCACTGGAAAGCAAGAGACCCAATTACAGAGGAACTCTTAAGTTCTTTGCTCCAGAGAAATGCAATGATGAAAGTACAGAGAGAATCCATCCATTTGAATGCATTTGAAAATAATGGTTGTTCTGTTGGGAATGCATAAGAGTCGTAACCAAAATTATTTCCTGTTGGAAAAAAAACTTTTCAGTATATTATGAATTAAGTCATATGTTTAAAAACTTGGAACTGTGTATTTTCAATAAACTATAAACATATAAACAATGTTTAAGTCAGGGGCTTTGGGGTAAATTGGGTTCCACAGTGGCGCAGCCCGGTACATATACAGTAGGTATTGGACAGTGTTGCTCCCTGCTGGGTTGTACACATGCGGTGCAGCACTCAGTGGGCTGGACACTGACACAATATGTGTCTCACTGGGAAGTGTGGACAATCCAAGAGACTCAATCCTGTCAATCCGTGCCAAGAGGACAGAGGGATGGTGGGAGGCTGAAAGTAAGAGGGCTGTGGGAGGTGGGTGGGAGGGAATCAAAAGAAAAGGAGGAGCAGGGATGCTAGCAGGAGAGGAGGAAAGGAGCTGTTGGCAAGCAGAGGAGGACAGTGAAAACAGTGCAGCATGTAAAGGCTGTGTATATTATATTGTATATATACATGGAAGAAAACTCCAGGAGAGCAAACTTGATCAAAGAGATCATGCTGTCACGTTGACAACACATGCACACGAGCGCGCACGCGCGCACACACACACACACACGCACACACACGCACACACACGCACACACACACACACACACACACACACACACACACACACACACACACAAGCACACACACAAACACACATACCCACAGAAGAGCGGAAGGACATGGAGCTAGTGCTGCCAAGCGGTGGTCACCTTTGACCCTTTGGCACTGTAGCTAGAGATGATGCCAGCCAGACAGCTCAATGCAGGAAGTAGAGCAAACAGTGTGTTTGAGCGTCCTTATGTCTCTGTGTGTGTGTGTGTGTGTGTGTGTGTGTGTGTGTGTGTGTGTGTGTGTGTATTTGTGTGTACACAGGGGCGTGGACACGCAATGGCCAATCATAGCCATAAAGTGAGATCGTATGAGCAAATGAGCAAAAACAACGGTTGACGATCGCTGGTGTTCGCTCATTTTGTGCCGTGTCAATATGCATTCGTGTTGGCGGTTGTGTGTATGCCGATGCATCTGAGTGTGTTTAAGTGTCGCTATGCAGACTGAGGATTAAAGACCATGTGGGAAGAATGTAGAAGAGGAGAGGAGAGGAGAGGAGAGGGGCAGGCAGGGAAATGGTTGAGCAGACAGACTGTGAACTTGTGCCCCTGAGTGTCAGGTCTCAGGGGCTGAACGGCCATCTCATCAAGTCTGTCTCAACCACATAAAAACACAATATATGTAAAAGATGAAAGACTGGCATGTCGCTTGGTAATGTTCACACACTTTCACATGAGCACATACACATGGACACACACACACACACTCTTCAAGCACTCTTTGTCCATTGTGCGGCCTGGTGAGGGCAGATGGAGAGAGTGCTGAGGGGCGAAGGGTGAGGTCATGTGAGGGAACTGGAGCCAGGCGCGACAGACAGCCTCAAGTCAAACCCAGCAGTCAGTATCACCAGTGGGTGACCCTGCGAGGATGTGCCTGTGTGTCTTTTGGATGTGATCTTTGATGCAGCTGAGGGCCACAGGCACAGATGAAATAGGTGAATTTCCATGTGCATATGGATGTAGAAAAAAAAATGAATGAAACAAGTCTGTGAATGAACAGCTTGGCTGAAGCATTCTCAGCAAAACACCAACCAGGAAATTCCTTCCAACTTCATCACTAAGACACAGGTTTTTTCACAAATGCCGTTAAAAATTGTAAAATAATCAAATATTTCCAAACTAAGTCAATCAAAGAGATGGGTAATGGGTGGGTGAAACTCTTACTCACATGTACAGAAATATTGAACACACACAAATAGCTGTATATACTAATATATCAGCAGTAATGAAATCAAAAGAGAGGAGAATACACAGAATAAAATAAACAATGCACAAACAATGTCAAGAAGCTAATCCAACAAATGGTGATGGTGGTAACCCTCACGGCAATAGGATTGCTCCGAACAGCTTGGAGTCCAAGCAAACAAGTGATGGCACCAGAACAAACAAGCAGATAAAGCAATCAGGATGTAGATGTACAGTAAAGCAGACCACCATCTGTCTGGCTGTATAGGAACTCACAGGGGAGCTGCATTGATGCCACATAGGGTCAAAGTGTGTGTGATTGTGCGTGTGATTGTGTGTGTGTAAGTTTTGTGTTTATTACTGGCCATTACATCTATGTACACACACACACTTTGCTCCTAATAACCTTGTGCCATCTTCGCTCTCTGTCTCCAGAAAAGAGAACTCAGTCTGGGCAGAAGACATCAGGCGACTCCAAGGCTTCTGCCAGACAACAGAGGCCTACAGTCTCTTTAGAGCTTGGATTTCAGACAAAGCGTGTGTGTACCCACAGAGCACAAGACACCACACACTGAACATTTGTATATATATGTGTGTGTGTGTGTCTGGCCTCGTTTGTCTGTTCTCTTCAGTCCCCCCCCCCCCCTTTTTCTCATGTCATCTAGCTTCACCTCAGTCAGACCAGATAGACATTCGTCTATTGATTGATCTTGCTCTGTGTATGCACTTGTGTGTTTATGTAAGGATCACATCCCCCCACCACCTCACAGCGCTTAGCCTGTAAGCCCATCCCGCTTAACGTCTCCTCACTAATTCTAATTCTAAATCTAATTCACCTCCTTACCACAATCACCCCACACATCATCCCTGTACTCGGCCCCAGCTAAGCTACGTACACACACACACACACACACACACACACACACACACACACACACACACACACACACACACACACACACACACACACACACACACACACACAATATCTGACTGACCACATGGCAACTGGACCATGCTGTATAGTTAATCCATATTAATAGTGCTTTGCTTAGCTTCAGCCTATGACTCTAACCAATTAAATTTAGAGTAACGCCACATCCAAAGCCCGCCAAAAAATACAGGTAAGGCCTTCCAACACACACACCTGATACTCATTTTGGATTCTGACGCAGGACACAAGAACATAAACATAAACAAAACATTAATACCACTGTTTATTATTCTCCTCACCAAATGAATAGGATTCATTAAACAGACATATGAGCCTTTATCCACACTATATAGAGCTATAAAACGGGAAGCAATGTGTGTGTATGCTGAGGCAGAGGCTGTGTGTGAGCAGACCTGATCCCCAGTAATCTAACCAGTGATGTAATGCCTTGTGCAGCCACCATAATATGTTACATAACCTTATAACAGGCTTACGTACCCTAGGGTTCACCGGGTTCATTCTGAGTATGAATGGCTGTTTTGTCATGACCAGATGTATAATGATCAAGATATAAATAATTCAATAATCAATAATGAGATACCCAAGTCAACAGGACAGCAGTAATTTTTACGTTGCCGAAGCCACTGAAGAATTCCCACTTTGCAGTGCTGAATATTTTGATTATGTAAAAATCAAGTACCTGCAATCAGCCCAGAGTATTTTCAAAATGTGTCAAGAGTCATCATGCAGCTCCACTCTGAAGAGGACCTGTTTTAAAGACCCAGTTTAACTAAGGTCGAGTGGATGCAGAGCAGCAGCACTTACACAAATGGCTACATTCAGCCCCCAAAATGGCTATAGTCAAATCAGTATTAACATACCCACTCACAGCATACCTCCTCGGCCCCCAACTGTTCTAAGCTCAGAGGGAAAAGCTTTTGATTTGGTTGTAACTGGCAGCTCATGTAAACACTGCATCAGCTAGTGAGCGATAGTGGAGACCGGGAGAGAGTTGAACACCTGCCAAAAGCTGCAAAGCCAAGTTTGGCCCTATAGCGCTCTGTGCGTGTGCGCATGTATATGTGTGCGCATGCATGAGTGGTGAAAAGAAGGTTTGTATGTGCAGGCAATGAGTGTGTACATACAGTATGTGAGAGCACATGTGTGTCTGTGTTTAACCCATTTACGTAACAGACGGGGTCCCTGGGTTCAAGCAAATTTAAAGACTGAGCAAGCGAGCAAGAAAGGCAGAGAGAGAGAAAGAAGTAGAGGAAGGAGCTATACGGGGAGGGTGAAAGAGGGGGGCAGGCTAGCAAGTTGTGCCAAAATAGAAAAAAAAAAAAGTTGGGATGAGGTGGGACAAGAATTGTAAGGAAAGACAGCAAAGAGGCAGGAAGGAAAATGTAGGAGTATAGACTTCAGGGTGGATAAAGGAGGGAAGAAAAAGGAGAAAGAACCCCCCCCCCCCCATTTTTCCACTGCTTTCCTTGTTTCCAAGCACGGGACTCTTGCTCAAAAGTAGAGGCACAAAGCAACAGGCACCTGACAAAGGGATGTTGATGGAGGAAGTTTGACGAAGCAGAGGCTGAACAGACTTTCGAGGCCAGACAGCGGGCTGTTTGGACGACACTCTGCAAAGAGATTAGGACACTAAGATGTTGCCCTTCACAGAGAGGAGGGGGAGAGAGTCAGACACAGAAGAGAGTGTGAGAAAGTGTCAGGAGAATGAGAGACCAGGAAGAAAGACGGGGAACCAGGGACAGAAAAGGAAGAGAAGAGACAAAAAGCATGAAAGTGAGAGAGAGAGAGAGACAGAGAGAGAGGGAGGGAGGAACAAGAGAGAGGGTCGAGGAAAGAGAGAGAGAGAGAGAGAGAGAGAGAGAGAGAGAGACAGAGAGAGAGAGAAAGAGAGAGGCATGATGGCTTGTTTCTGGTGGGACTCCAAGAGCCAGCATCTGTTTGGCTGGGGCTCAGAAAAGTCTAGTGTTTCACCCTGCAGCGCCCGGGGGAATGCTATTCCAGGCTGCATGGGCTTCTATGAAAAACAGCTTTATGTGGAAAAGGGGAGATGGAGGGAACCGGAGAAAGAGAGGCAACAAGGGAAGGAAGGAGAGCAGGAATGAGAGGAAGGAGGGAGGGAGGGAGAGGGACAGAGAGGAAGAAGAAGAAGAAGAAGAAGAGGAGAGAAAGTGGGAAGAAGAAAGGAGTGACATACAGGGTATAGATGAAATTATAAAGAGTGAAGTCTGAGTAAGAGGAAGATGATGAATGAATAAAGTGCTGAGGCTTATTGGATACTTAGAAAATGACAAAATGTATAAATGCGAAAAAGGACAGAAACAAAGCACAGAGGAAATGAGGGCCATGCTCTCCTCTGTCAATTTCACCTGTTCACAATCCTTACTCAAGCCCCTACTTATTCAAAAGTCAAAGAAGTGGGGATGGGGGAGTAATGAGGCAACCACAAAAAACACACACACACACATACAGTGGATTTTTGTCCCTCCTCGGCATCTGGGCTAGGCCAGCTGTGTTGTGGCTCTCAGCCCCAGGCCTCCTCACCTGTCAGTCAGACGGCTGAAACCCCCCAAGGGACAACAAACAGCTGGTAGACAGGTGCTGCTGCCGTCCACCTCCCAAACCAGCACCGGTGTGTGTCTCTGTGTGCGTTTGTATGTGGATGCACACTTGAACACTGATAACTGGGTATTTCCTTCATCTCTCAGAGTGTATATACACAACGTGGACAGGCACAAACAAACATGTCACAGCACATCTATGGTGGCTTCTCCTGAGAGACAGACACACAGGCAGTCAATCAGTATCTGGTTGCAAAAGCCCAAACACTCTGCTGCTCAAGAGCAAAGCGAGATATGATGTATGATGTTGGTACTGTGTGTGTGTGTGTGTGTGGGGGGAGGGGGGGGGGGGTCGTGGGGGGTCGTGGTATTAAAGCAGGGCCCTGGGCTTAATCAAAAGCAGAGGCATTTTCCCCTGGAAAAACAATGAGGGAAAGCAGAGTTTACATGAGCTAATTGACAGAGAGAGGGAGGGAGGAGAGGAAGGAGAGATAGATGGACGAGTGAGGGAAGTTGGAAGGGAAGAAAATAAACATACAGGGGAGTTAGAGCATGGAGATAGATGGAGGGAACGAAAGAAAGAGAGAGAGAGAGAGAAAGAGAGAGAGAATGGTGCGTCTGTGTGACAGAATGAAATAATGAAAATGTGCTTTTCATTTCTTGATACCTCACCACCACCCTCTCTCTGTCTCTAAGTCTATATTACTCTTTCCTCTTCTTTGTTCTCAGTCTGACTCTCTTGCTTTCATCCACAACAGTACGACTCCACTCTGTGTTATTTTATGTGGCGGTGATACAGCACACGTGTACTAAAACACACCGATTCCCGTACATTCATTTGCATTGAATTCTACAGTGGAACAACTCTGCTCTCTCTCCATCTAACTCCCTCTAGATCCCACTGGAACACATAAGCCTGTACTATCCCTGTACTATCAGCTTTGGGGGGGATTTCAGTCATTTTAAGGCATTTCACTTGTCCGGCCTGGATTGATGTTGAGCAAAGCAGATCTCAAAACCACCAAACCCTCACATAAAGCTGTTCAGGGTTGGCTGAGGACATACCAAAGAGAGAGAGAGAGAGAGAGAGAGAGAGAGAGAGAGAGAGAGAGAGAGAGAGAGAGCTAGACAGACATACATAGAGAAAGACAGAGAGATGGCTGTGGGGAGGTGTGAGATGACCAGAGGCCTTGAAAGTCTTGTGACTGCAATTAATGTGGAAAAATTACCAGTTTGACGCCAGGTCCAGCTGTTTTTTTGTGTGGTTGAAGTGTTGAGGTTTTACTGTGGTTTTACACAGGGTGGGCTGGTATAAAACTTTTACCAGCAGTTAATTTGGGAAATAATACTTAATCACATTCTTTATCCACCAATTAGGATGAGGATTGTGGTAAATTTACTGAAAGCACTTGGTAATAAAAGATGTCTTGATGCGTATTTCTCTATTTTGTCTCTCTTCAGGTGCAAAAGAGAAAGAAAAAAAAACTGTTTTCTAGATGCAGTTTTCTGTTTTCTACTGTGTCTTCTAGGTAATAGTTTTGGTGCAGCTCAGGAGAAACTAACAAGAAACCACCTTTAAAAGGAAGCCGTTATTCTATATTTTTCTAATTATCAACGAATCCAATGAAAACACCAAAACCAACAGTCTTTCTCTACATCTCTGCCTGTGTATGTGCCACGCAGTCCAAGACCATCCATTCCTACTAAACATGTCATTTAAAAAAGTAATCACAAATTTATAGATTCATTTTTTTTAAAGAAACGACTGAATCATTCCTTGAAATAGCTGGGCATCTATTTGTGCTCTTGTTAGTATTTACGGCAGCAGGATGGTATATGTGAGAATGAGTCATGTTTATCATAAAGAAGGACACACAGTTACCCGGTGGAAAAGTGTGGCTGTGTGATACGTTTTTAATAGCATTTGTGAAATAATTGAGGACACAGAACTATATGGCTTTGGTTACACAGAAAATACTTGTTAGTAGGATCAATTAATTGTTGGTTTTGATAAATAAAGAATGTCACCAGCTTTATCCTTTAAGCATGGCACTCATTCGCCAAACAGCTCCACACATCAATCAATAGTACAAGGCAGTGGTTGTACTGGACACCTCTCAGGTGTGTTAAATGCTCCCTTCACTTGTACAGACCCCTCCAGGCCACTTCCTTAAAAGAAAACACACCATCCGTCAACCTGCCCGGTTGAATAAGAGTTAAAGAAAACCACATAACACCACTACAGATACAGCATTGTGCATCACCTCAAAGGCTGGGGCTGCTCATGCTATCTCTAACAAACACATCATTACTCTTCTCCATTCAGCTCTCTCTGTTTTTGAAGTGTCTCCTCCAGGCGAGCCTTTCGTTAGAAAACTGTAAATATCCCGGCTAAGTGACTGGTTTGAGCTTACAAGTGCATTAGCGTTATCTTTGGTTGTGCAGCTCTCCTGGCGATTTATAGCCAAGGACCTTCACAGTGAGTAAAGAGGAGACGATTGTAGACAGCGATAAGGCAAAGAGTTCACAAGAGCCCACAGCTGGAGGTTAGAGACTGAACAAACAGTATCTCACATTTTCTACATTTGTCATTCATTTGTCATGTCCAGGATGAAAGCTGTCCAAGACAAGGTTGATCTATTTATTCTTTTGTAGTCCGTTTTTTTTCTGTTTTGCTCCATTATTTAATTAAATCTGGACTGCATGTTCTTCCTATATGGGATAGACCTCCCCCGTATGTAATGCTCATCACGTTTGCTATATCCATAATTGGTTGCGTTTGGTATACTTTTCATCACATCACAAAATAAAAACAGTAAGAAGTGTGACAAACCAAAAAAATTATAAAACTAGGCCAAGTCTTTTCATCTCCTTTGAGTACAATACCTTATCACAAAGTCAGATACATTTACAGTAGTATATTGTCACCCACCATCAGGTAAAAGGACTGGCTACTGTAACATTTCATACTGTGTTTAAGGATTGAATGTTTTTTCTTAGAGGTTAAATTGTGTGTATATCTCCCTAGCTTATGAAACTCTTACAAAATGTACTTAATATACACAATATGGATTTGATACAAACTAAAGACATTAAAGACATATTTTAATTTAGAAAAAAAGAAAAATCAGTAAACTGACTAAATATAAGGTTGTGTGTGTGTGTGAGTGTGTGTGTGTGTTTTTTTTGTTGTTTTTTTTTTAATATTGTTAATGTTACTTTTGAGAAATCAAACAATCCTAACAGCATGTTAAAATTAAATATAAATGTGATTTTTTAAATCTATGATGTCGGTAAGTTCAACCTGTCGTCACTTGCCAGGCTGTTTTCAATCGTTATCAGTACATTTAAACAAAAACAAATCATCTGGTCGTTCACTGGCAGACAGAGACACCCGAGACCAGAGACAACTAGCTTTCTTTCACTCTTTCATACTCGGATTTTGACCAAAAATCTAACTCTGCTACATGAGTTTTCGTATTTTTAGCACATTTTAAAGTTCACCACAGCGGGAAGACGTGCATCAGGTGTTGGGGGTTTACTGTACCAATGTAGCTTTCTTCTGGCATTGCGCCACTGTTATTATTGAACCCTGACAGCATTTATTTCATGGACAACTTAATGAATGGTGCTACTATTTCACACAACACGGGATATCCACTTGACTGCACTTGATTTCAATTTGAAAAAAAAAAACCCCCACATGACAAAAGTGTGGAAAATCTGCAAATAAAGAATATGCATCAGAGGGAGGTAAAGACGCACATACACACTTACACACACTCACTCACAGAGCCATATGGGCCATAGCATAAATGAGTTGGCTGTTTTAATGAGCGCTGTTGAATGAATGTTTACTGCTACATTGAAACCGTCTGCAATCATCAACACTCTCTCTCTCTGTGTTCTGCGATGAGACAGCCATATGATTTCACTTATCCACGGCCTTGGTCTGAGAGCCTCTAGACTGGGGATAGTGACAAACTAATAATCCCCCTTTCCTGCAATTATCCTCCTCCCTCCTCTCCATCATTCTCTCGCTCTCTTTTAATTCTTCTCTTTCTCCCTCAATCACTGCTCAGCTTTGTCTACTCCTCTTCTCCTCTCACTCCATTTCTCTGTTTATTTCTGTTTCACAAGTTAACCTCTCCCTGTCTCAAACACATTCAGGCATATTTCTTTCCGTCCCTTCTTTCCACTGTATGAAAACATTTATGATTACACCTTATTTGTGATATCAATACTCGCTTTTTCCTCTTGGTATTTATCGAACTCGCTCACCATTTTTTTCTTCCAGCTTATAGGGGAAACTCTGGCAGACTGAAGGAACGAGAATACAGTATGTGTCCCATGGTTTATATAGACAGGTTACTAAATTCCACATCCTGTTACACAATCCTGCAGATGTGTGCTGTATGGGATTGTGTTTACCCCAGAAAAATTTCTCATTTTTTGAAAGAAAGAAAGAAAGAAAGAAAAAGAAAAAGAAAGAAAGAAAGAAAGAAAGAAAGAAAGAAAGAAAGAAAGAATTGAGTGATTTTCCCAAACCACTGCAAATAATCAAAATCCAATGCATCTCAATGAGAAGGAGGTCTTGATATAACAGGTCACGCCTGTGGCTTTCAATGACTGGTTACAACTGGTTCCAATATTACAATAAAGTTGAGTGGAGGACTGTATGAAGTCAACAACATGCTGATGGCTTGTGACAGACAGTGCCGTTAACAGAGGTGGTGATGTAATTCACTTGGGGGCTTTGTGGCGAAACTACTGACGCCCTCGCTGATTGTCTCTCTCATGAGAGACAGCGGGCAGAGAGGGAGGCAAGAGGAGGAGGACGACGACGAAGCTATGGTTAATGTGAAATAAAAAGTTTATGACACACTGTGTGTTAAGAGTTCACTCTGACATCGGCTTTACGCACACAGTATTAGCACTCACTCTCATACTTGTTCTAATCAATGTGCGTGATCAATAAGCCTGTGTCAGACTGTTTTAGTTCAGGCTGGCTGGTGGTCAATGCTCAGCCAGAAATCATACAGCCCAACCTGGGGCATAAGCCCGAGTGAGGCCTTATTATTAGCTCTTGAGTTGGGTTAACAGCAGCAGATCCTCCTGCTTTGGCTCCTTAATAGTTGATAGTGATTATTTGGGCTTATTGACAAGCTAATGGTGAATCAGGGCTATGAGGGATTGTTTAGAGAGGATTACTGACTGAACTAGTGGGGATATAGGGACCATGACGACAGCAGCGGTGATGCTGATGATGCAGCCAAGCTGATCATCACCGGGATAGTAACAGGAGGGAGGCAAGAGATTTGCACTTCAGGATGGAGAGAGAGAGAAATACAGAGAGGGAGGGAGAAAGTAAAGGAAGGGATACAGTATAAGGTATAATGAATTTGGTCATGTTTTCTATTAGGGAATCACAGGTTAAACCTCAATATAATACTATGACAACATTTTGCATAATGATAACAATGTTAATTTGGCTGGATATTGAACCTCAATACCTTCGATCTGCATCCGTCAGAAGCGTTTAAAATACATCCCAATGTCTAAACAAAATATACTCATAAATGGAAATTTTTTTTTCAAAAAGCTGAAATCAGCGTGAAGTATTGTAGTCTGAGCAACATGGATAAATGTTACAGGAAGAAAACGCACCCATACTTTCTACTGCATGTAACTTTGATTGTATTGTGCTTGTGGGCATTTGAGTGTACACAACTGAGAGCTAAAGAGCTCATATGCTCAGTGAACTAGTGAACTGACTGACTACTCAAAGCGGAGCACAGCAGCGAGATGCAGGCCGAGCTGAGACGCCGAGCTGATCAAACACAAGGTGGAGTGACTCGCTCAGATTAACTCTCCTCTGGCTTTTCAAACAACACTGACAGATGCATACCCCTCCGCACTCCCGTTTGTCAGAGATCTATTCCTGCACTTAAAGCAGACTCTCTCTCGAACACACACACATATACCCATGCACATACTCACTCACACACACACACACACTCTCAAACGGCTTACGCTACCTTTGTCACCTCCCACACACTGGTTATCTCCAAGGACACAAAACCCACAAGATCCCCTACCCAATTTCCACGCATGCAGACTAAATGGAGCTGTAAGCAGGCATTAAGCCTGACGGGGAGAAAGGGAACAGGAAAAAAAAAAAAAAAAACCAACGCTGGAGAAAAGGAGGAGGAGATGGATGGAGGAAAGTAGGGAGACAGGGAGGGGAAGGAGGGAAGAAACAGGAGGTGGATTTCTATTTAACACACTGACTTTCATCTTCTCTTTACAACATACTTAGACAGGGTTTTTTTGGGGAAGGTACACGCTCTCTGGTTTGTGCACACACGAATGCTCCCCCTCCTCACCCGGACAGAAAAAGCCACAATGAACCCTCTGTACTTTCTACACCGGGGGGACACGCACAAAAAAAAACCAAAAAAAAAAAAAAAAACCACCGCAATCCCTGCCAGATTTAAGAATGTCTTGGTTGCTCGCCAAGGTATCTGAAATAATACTCCACAGCTCACAATACTTTATGTAACTTTTTTTTTTTTTTTTTTTTTTAAATCAGAGATTAGAGGTGATCTCCTTTCACTGTTAACGCTCCAACCACTCTGATTGGTGTATCTGTAGTTTAAACTGGATGCAAGCCAGGGAAGGAACCACGGGCAGCACTGGGCAACAGTCCAGGTTGAAAATATATAGCTGGATACTTCAGACAGATACATATCTGACTTAAGCCTCCACTTGACCAATGTTTTAAAATTCCATTATCTAAGGATACGTTGTAAGTCACACAGGGATTATTTTTGTTTGTTTTTTTTACATGGCTCCATATCAAAAGCAGTGAGCATTGTTTCAAATATCTTAATTTCTACACTGCAAGTCCTAAGTCAATATCATGAGACATGGTTATATTTCTCCAAATATTCAATTTGCTTTCCACTGGGTTTGTCCAGAAATACATTAATGCACTTGTAGACTGACTTACAGGATATGAAGGGTTTGGGAGGCAGCAGAGAGCAGGCTTTTACGCTGTATACCTCCACAGATCAACGAACACAGACACAAGACAGGTTGAGAGATGACAGACAGACAGACATACATGCCTACAAAAACCAGATAAGGGCTCCCCCTCTTTCAAAAAACCACACACTTTATTCAACATCCTCAGTTCAGAGCTCCCACACACTTGTTCAGTCCTTTGACTGATCAAGGACAAAAGTAAATGCAGTTTGTCTCTCCTTCTCACTCATTCTCCCCCTCTTCTATCAAGAGCCTGTGGGCCTTTGGTGCGTCTCAGTCTCTCTGTCTGCAGCTGTGCTGGATGGCCCTTGATATCACGTCTGGTGAACTCATCTCCCTGCTCTCTGCATCTGTCTCATTCACTACATTTACACGCATGCAAGGTTACCGAGATAGGCACGAAATCAAAAAACAAGTTTTCATTCCCTGCATTAACCTGGTTGCTAGAATTTTTCCAGTCTGAAATCACATTTTACCTACTACTGCCAATTTTTTTTTCTTCTTCACAGCATTTGGAGATACGGCGGAAGCAGACAACAGGCTCAATGGTAAGAGAGCAAACAGTTTTTTCTGTGCAAATGTGTTTCATATATACATTTGTGGGGGCCAACTTATTTGAACTTTATTTTAGTGTCAGTTTCAGTCATATTCAGACTTTAAATGTATTAATTTGGAGGACGGACCTTTAGGAGTAATTATCTCTCCTTTCATCCTTCCACAATGCTGTCGCAGTGAAGCTTTCTCAATCTAAAGTCTGTTATGCACATGTGCGAATGTAAGAAGCCATCACAATCACAGTTAAGCACATATAAGGCTAATGAATCACGTTTCTCCAGCAGAACTCGAGCTGTGTTCTTCAACCTCATAACCAATTTCTTGTGTACATGAAGATTATGAAATCTAGAAACCGGATAAAAACCTGGCTACTTAGGTACATGCAAACACACAGAATATCACTGAACATCACAATACCAAAATAAAATACTATCCTGGTAGTCCATAGATTCCAAAAAAATCTCCTGACTGAGTGACTATCTATCTGATGTAGACAGTCTGCCGACTAGCAGGGTTAATGAGCTGTAAGGCTGCTGGCTATCACTACAAGACAGAAGCTTATCTGACCCTTGGCCAGGACAGTAGTCATACTGTTCACAGAATTCCCATCTTGGAAATTTCTGACTTTATCAAGACCTCTGCTACCACAAAGTTGGTCTTGA
Organism: Seriola dumerili; assembly: GCF_002260705.1. Taxonomy (NCBI): domain Eukaryota; kingdom Metazoa; phylum Chordata; class Actinopteri; order Carangiformes; family Carangidae; genus Seriola; species Seriola dumerili. The sequence continues at coordinate 225,803 of NW_019175342.1, forward strand.
GTTTTGATAAAGTCTGAAAACTGAAAAAACAGATACACTGGCAAACTGACAAACTGGCTCGTTTGCTCACAAGATGACAGAAAGACATCAAGAGCTGTATATTTTTTTTATTTTTTTTTTTTATGTATGTTTGTTGTGCTTGACAACTAAGGCTGTGATCACTGCTTTAATGTAGCCAAAGCTGGAAAGTTCTCCAAACCATCCTTTACATTTCATACATTTTTAATTGCTGCTCTGGGAACTAAAGGTTCATTTTAGATGCAAAACACACATTACTTCAGATTACTTCAGTGTAACTCGGGATAAATTCAATGCAGGAGAGTTCTGTTGCCATTGGCCTGTCAATATGTGTGTGTTTGAATGTGACTTATAGCCTAATAATATCAATACTGTATGAATTATGAATGTATTATATATGGGTTATAGTAAAGCCATTTGCTTTGCTTTAGAGTTAAAGGTACTATAGCAGAGTTAGTTTATCATTAGCACTCCCGAATCAAGAGTTTTCATAGGAACAGAGGGCTTTATGGCAATGACACCACCACTGACCAAACTCACTAATTGAAGCCTTTCAATATAGTCTAACATGTACACGAGGTGTCTCATTAGCTCCTGACGTCCCCTCACTTTATCTGGCATTAACAGTGGGGTGCCTGTATGTCAGCTGCCCTTTGCCTGACCCAGTCAGTCACCCAGAGGAAGGAGTGATTAGCAGGACTGTAGTGGCAGGAGCCCACCTGCTCTGACTCAATAGAAGCCCTCACACAGCTAGCTCGCTAGAGTCAACAGAATTTTAATCACACATACAAAGACACACTTGCACAGACAAAGACACATGTAGCTTACACACAGAGGAAGATAGGTGCACAAACACACACAGACAGACACACAGAAAATTATACACATAGGGAATGCTCCCTCACACGTACTCCCTAACTGACTCTTTCATCCTAGCAGATAGAGAGAAAGAGGACGAAGGCAGAGGAGTGATAAAGACCCAGACAGCAGTGAAGGGGGTTAGAAGGGAGGGAGGGAGGAAGGAAGGGAGGAGGAGCGTTTCCTGGAGAGACGGGGCAGGCAGGATATGCAGAAGGAGAAGGAGGAGGAGAAGGAGGAGGGGAAACACAGGGGTGGCTTGTTCCAAGCAGAGGTTGTGTCCTTACAGGCGCTCTGTACACGCTAGTGTCAAACAGAGGGGGACAAAACACTGGCTGGCCACTTCCTGATGTACAGCACACTGGGGAGGAGCACACACACTGTGGAGCACTAACACAAATACACACACACGTGGACTTGTGCATGGACAAGCACAAACCCACATGTACTCACACAACACATGCAAATACAGACATGCAATTACATGCACACCTTCGGTCCTCCTTGCAGGTGGCAGTTTGGATTCGAGTAATGAAATACAGTTGTGTTGCAACTTCTATAGAGACTAAAACCCTGGAGGACTCTACAGTTTGTCCTGTATGTAAGATGATCTCTCTCTTTCTCCTTCTCAGCTTCTCTTTTTTCTGCCAAGCCTGTTTTGTTGACTGCTTTTCTTCAGCCTGCTGCCCCTTCTATCTCTCTGTCTGCTCCCTTTCCTTCTCCCTCTCTTTTTTCATCTCCCTCTCTCTCCCTTGGCACAGTCTGCCTTGTCAGGCCTGTAATAGAGCTGCCATTGTTTGATCAGGGAAGCAACAGGAACTGTACCCTGTTAGCCCAGCTCTGTCGGTATGTGTGTGTTTGCGTGTGGAAGTGTATATATTTCAGGAAGCAGCACATCATTGTGTGTGGTTATGTATTTAATGTATGGCTGCCTGCAGCGTGTGTGCGTCTGATAACACTATACATTTCTCCCCAGTGAGTATGCAGGCTTTCTGTTTGAAGAGTAAGCAAGCATGACATTAGGCTTTATGTTCAACAAGTGCCTCTCTTCATTGCTCCTTATGACTACAAACTTCCACCATGCACTCTTAAAGGATTTGGCCTCTAAACATGACCTCTCTTTGCTTCAGCCCTTTCAGTCACACACATGGACTTACTCAAAACTGCACTGTAACATTTCATTTTCACACATGCTTTCCTTACCCTGCCCTATGACCCTTTCTGTAACGTTCTCTCTCGACTTTCTATGCTGTTAATACCCCCATCCCAAATCTCCAAATGCCCCCATCTCAAGTTGCAGGACCTGTCTGTCATGTCTCTGTGTGTGTGTATGTGTGTGATCGCACATGTGTGATGCTCCATTAACTTTAGTGGTGACAGGCCTTTGATGCCACAATCCCAATATTGAAGTGGTGGTGGTGCTGGTGGTGGGGGGGGGGGCTACAAGTAATGGGTGGTGGGGTAGTTGCCAACTGTCTCTGACCCATCCAAGCTCTCATACAGGTTTAGGATCAAGTTCAAGTTCAAGTTCATGTTCAAGTTCAAGTTTGGAAAATTAACTTGAACTTTTAGTTGAAATCATTATCTTGGGGGATGTAGTATTTTTAAATCCAGTGCTCATTCATATTTAAAGATAACAGTTTAAAAAACATTAAGGCAGTCATGTTCATCCAAAATTGGCCTTAATCGATATTTCGTGGTAAAGAGTGAACTTCCATGTGCAAAATTCACTGGAGCAACAGTCTGAGCCCTCTACTCCAGTTGGGGGGGGGGGGGGGGGGGGGGGGGGGGGGTCATTATATGTGCATTGTCACTCTGATCTATTGCATGCTTTGTTGCCATCAGAAAGTTAAGCTATCGTTCGTTCTCTTCGCTCACACACAACAGAGGAAAACTAGCAAGTCCTGCAGGATGGATTATCATGACACAAAACCACCTGTGGAAACATTTTTGGATTCAACACCATAAACAAAGATCATGGATTAAGATGAGGCTGTTAAAATGAACTGCCTTACAGTAACATTACCAGGACAACGAATCTGAAGTCACCTGTTGGCTTGTCACTCAAGTGAGCCTCCCCTGCACAGTTTTAGGATTAGGCTACATTCATTTGAGCGATCTACGGCTTAGTTCCTCAAAAAAGTTAATCTTATCTTGGTATGTAGTTTAGATTTTTGATTTTTTTCAAGAACTTTTACTTGTTGCTCTGTCTTGGTTAAAATGCAAACTTAATGGCAGAGTGAACTGTTAACCTGACCAACAGAGATAGGCCAATTAATTGAGAAAACACTAGATATGACGAGACAACCAGCTCATTTGCTTCCTGTGGGTGTCAAGGGATACACAGGAGATCACCACAACATAATGGTGCTGATAAAGTTTGAGAAAATACAGCAGACAGTTTGGCTTCATGTCTGCCATGATAGATGTATTATCATGTTGCAGTGGAAGTTGTTTTTCATCCTGTGCAAGAACGGATGGTAGCAAATGTCTTCTTCTGAGGGGAGGAAAACAAGCCCCACTATCTCCAGCTCCAGTCTTTAACCAAAAGGGCTATGACAGACAGATCTGGACTGAATTAAAATATTTCAAAACAATGTATTTGAGTTATTGTTTCATATATGAACATCTGCGGTGTGTTTTATTAGTCCTGTCAGTTACCTCAACAGCATAAAAATAGAATAAAAAATGGATTGGAAGATTATAAATCAAGAGCTCATTATGCACTTTCATGAATTTAGATGCTATTTTTGACTGAACTAGTATGAAAAAAGTCCATGTCACACTCTATCCAGTCATGTATTCATCAAAGAGTAGTGAGTATTGGCATTTAAGGAGTTTGTGATTGATTGTAAATGTCTAGTTTGGATAAGGATAAGGATTACGGGCCGCTGGGTGTGGTGAAATAATTATTATAACGCAGACGACTTCCAAAAAAGACGCTCTGCAAGCTTTGCACTCTGAGAAGACAGCTTTGACATGTGTTTACCATTTTGCCATCACACAGGGGAAGATTTACGACAATCCCCTCAACTTCTAATCAGGAGGGTATTTTTTGTTCTTCTTCGTCTTTAATGTCTATCTTCTGTGAGAAAAGTGGTTGCTTCACTCTGCCAGGTGGTGTGTGTATGTGCGCATATGTGTTTGTGTGTGTGTGTGTGTGTGTGTGTGTGTGTGTGTGTGTGTGTGTGTGTGTGTGCGTATGAGTGATGAGGTATTTGGCAATCGGAGAGTAGGTTTAATAATAACTGATATATCCCTGGATGCTTTCAGACCCGGTTCCAGCTGGGAGCGGTCTGTGATGCCTCCAGACCCCAAAGTGAAAGAGAGAAGATGAGAGAGAGAGAGAGAGAGAGAGAGAGAAAGAGAAAGAGAGAGAAAGGGGGGGGGGTTAGGAGAAATGATGAAGAGGGACAGAGACTGGAGAAAGCACACAAGATGAAGAAAAAGGGAGGGAAGGTGTGAGCTGACATCTGCCTGGCATCCTTTCACCTTGCATGCTCTTTGACCATTCACTCTCCCCCTCCCTCGTCTTTCATAAAGTAGGAGGAAAAATGACATCGCTCATCTGACAAAGGCAAACATCCAAACCACACAAATCCCCCCCCGACACCCCTGTCTGACACTTCTTCACTTCTCCGAGGTGCTGTGTATATATGTGTGTGTGTGTGTGTGTGTGTGTGTGTGTGTGTGTGTGCGTGTGTGTGTGGGTGCGTGCGCATGTGTGTGTTATATTCTGAGGGTGTATTTTTTTCACAGGCCTCTGGTCTCACACAGAGAGACGTTGAGATGAACCCAGTGCCTCTGCCAGGTTTCTACTCACTGAGAGATATTGAGGCGTCTCATACTCTCTAGCTGGCTGGCTTTGCTTGTGTGTATGTCTGTGTGTGTGTGTGTGTGAGAGAGAGAGAGAGAGAGAGAGAGAGAGAGAGAGAGAGAGAGAGAGAGAGAGAGAGAGAGAGAGAGAGAGAGAGAGAGAGAGAGAGAGAGAGAGAGAGAGAGAGAGAGAGAGAGAGAGAGAGAGAGTTTGTATCCACTGGCCAGGGATGCCTGGATATGTCTTGACTCACACAAAACTGAGAAAACAGTATAGAACATTACAGACATTGGCACATCCTTGTGTACTTTGCAGACACACACACACACACGCACATATGCACACACACGCACACGCGCACCCACACACACGCGCGCACACACACACTCTCACACACTCTCACATACACACACACACACACACACACACACACACACACACACACACACACACACACACACACACACACACACACACACACACACACAGAGCAAAAAAGAGAGAACCATAACAGCATGGGCTCCAACAGTGCCTCTTTGACAGATTTAAGTAAATAGCAGCAAACAAGCGATTATTTTTGGCAGACCAGGCCGTGGCCCATTCCAAGAACTAGGGGAGGTCCAATGGGAATGGAGGGAGATGAAATCACATAAACAGATGTGATTAAAGTCAATATCATATGTGTCATTACTCATTCAGACGTTGTAGTCCTTCACTCGTCCGCACTTACACAAAAGCTGGCAGACACAAAAGCTCTGCTCTAGTCTCTGGTAGTTCTCTTTCATTCGGTCTTCTTTTACTGCCATTTATGTTCAATCTAACCCTCAGGGTATGAAACTGAAAAACTTTAAACAGCCCTGAGGCTCATCAGACTGCAAGGTCTCAACATCAGCGATGCCAACAGAAAGCAGAATGGCCACAATGCACTACATTTTTGTGTACAAATGCTCCATGCTTTGCAGCTAAGCACTTGGGAATTCATCATGTTCATATTGGTTCTTTCAAATATTCATGCAAACATGAAGCAGTGTGGAAGGGCAGTAGGATCAGTGTGGGATCTGCAGCTGACATAGTCAAGTTGACCCACTATAAGTGGATTTGTAATCCCTGAGTGGATTTAAACTGTGTTTACTGTCACGGCCGTTGTGTGTGTGTGCGTGCATGCTTATTTGAGTGTCGCTGCACAGCTGCATCTGTTTCCCTCAGTCAATAACTCTTTTGTCCATACTGCTTTTCGATCATATGCCACTAATCATATTGCAGACTAAAGCACAGTGCTTTCCTTATAAATGTAATGGAATTATGAGTGACACACAGTAGGTACAAATATTTCTTTCTTGTACTCTGTGATGGGGAAATCTACTAGAACAGTTCAGTGCTACACAAACACATCCACACATGTGCAACACGCACACAATCACAGGGTGTTCTGGCTGTGCCCCGGAGAGGCTAAGCTGCTTTGGGACTGAGGGGAGCTCTGATACTGTCACCAGTCGATTACTCGGCCATTACCAACACCAGGCCAGGCCAGAGAGTCTAATGCTAATGTGGCTCTGCCACATACACACTGGTAAGTCAGGGTGTGCAGGGTCAAAGGGAGATCAGACCACTGCTAGAGCTGAATGTGCCATGGCCCTAAATGTTTGGTTGAGGCAAAAGTCAAAATCAAATCTAATTTGAATCAGGTTCAAAGGAGTTGAAGGGTGATGATGGGTGCAGATGGAGCTGTGAAGAAGTGGAGAAGTGACAGTCTAAGCTCTTGAAGCTAATGTACTGGAGTCATGAAGGGTGAGGAAGTCGAAACATTACATCCACAAGAGCTCATGTATGTACAGCATGTGTGGATAAGTTGACTTTATGTTATTGAAATATCACTGCTCTGACAGACCACTATGAGAGTGCTTTTATGTTGTTTTTTGGGACTCTTTGGCTGTATGGACTCTGTTTATTTAATTCAATTTCATTTTATTTTTGATGAAAGACAGCATCATAAAATTGTTAAAGCCTATAGAACTGTGTTTAGATGAGAAAACATCAAGCAATAGCAAAGTTAAATTTATAAAAAGGTATCCTACTTAATAATGTGGGTTCACAACTAAGGTGATGATTTCACAGTTCACTCAGGAAAGGTAAAGGTACAATATTTCCATAAGCACTCGGCTGCCACCAAAACCTAAAGTTTAAAGATCAAAGTAATCTGAGAGAAATTATATAGGATTTGCCACCACAGACCAACTTCTAGATTTGCACGGGATGACGTCAATGAGCTTAAACCTGGGGAAAATCTTCTCATGTTTGTTTACTGCAAGGCTTATGGATCATTAAGTAAAGTCAAGACAGGACTGCAGGAAAAAAAAGAGGTAGAGAAGTAAAAATAGGTTAACATAAAGTCTAATTTTGTACAAGGTGCTTCTGGGCTTGTGAAGGCGGACATAATGTAATTAGTTCTATTAAAAGTATTTAAGGACCTAAATGTGAAATTACTAAGTCTGTGTTAGGATGGTAAGGAAAGATTAATTTAGCAAAGGGTACTTCTGGGTCTGCAGTGATAACATAGACAGATTAGTTAAGGGCATGTTTTGGGTCAATAGGTCAAAATAGCAGATGACTGCACTTGGTGCTGTTTATCAGCTAAATTCAGCTTAATGATGTCACATTTAGACGCCTTTTGAAGTTTTAGAAGAAGATATTTAGAAGTTGTTTCAAGTTTTGAGCCAGGCGGAAGATGAAGAAACAATACGAATTTCTATTTCTGATAAGGAAATGGAATTAGGGTGACATGGAATCCATATATTAGGGTGGCAGAATATTTTGGTGAAAGTTAAGTTAGTTTGGTCAAATTTACATTAGATTCATTTAATTTAATTGACGCTTTCTGAATGCAAGTGAGGTTTATTTGTATAAAATGTATCAAAGATGAGATGAAATGGACAGAGATGAGTTTGTGGTTGTTGGCAGTAGCGATGCCAGTGCCACCCAGACAGGGCCCTCAGGGAAAACATTTACTGGCCCCTCACTAACACCTCTACGTGTGTTAGTATGTGTGTGTGAGTGAGAGAAAGAGAGAAGGCACATGAGTTTGTTTGTATGTGTGTATGTGTGTGTGTGTGTGTGTGTGTGTGTGTGTGTGTGTGTGAGAGAGTGAGAGTGTACATTTATTGGCCCCCTGCTGCCACCTCTGGGGAGGAGCCGTCCAAGTGCTGAGTGACACACGCTGCTTAGTGTCTTAATGGAGGGAGAGGAGGGCCAGCCAAACCACAGCCTCTAGACTGGGATCTCACAGCCTGTAATTATGGAGAGATGTTAAAGTCACTTAGTGTGCGTGTGTGTGCGTGTGTGTATGAGAAAGGTGGAGAAAGAGAGAGGCAGGAAGATAGGCTAGGTCCTTCTCTTCACAATCACAACTGAATCTCAAGTGTGTGGTCGTGTGTGTATGTGCGTGCGTGTGTGTGTGTATGTGCCAAAGGACCTCTGTGCCTTTGTTATGTGTGATTGTGTGTATGTGTGATTTTTTTTTGTATGGCGGTGTATATCAGTGCCATGTGTCTCCTGCTGCTCCAGCTGTGGCCAAGCTCACACACACACACACACACACACACACACACACACTCTCTCTCTCTCTCTCTCTCTCTCACACACACACACACACAAAGGAGAAATGAAAGTTGTTGGGAAATGGAGCTGCGTTCAATTAGGGTAACCACATATTTACAAACAGTGGGGGGAAAGCTGCCTCTCTGTGACTCATCAGCCAAGCGGCACACTTGCACTTTTGACTCTGGGCCTGCCTCTCCCAACTGCACAGCTAAGAGCGAGGGAGGGAAAGAACAGAGGGACAGAGGGAGAGAAGGNACTCTCTCTCTGTGTCACACACACACACACACACACACACACACACACACACACACACACACACACACACACACACACACACACACACACACACACACACACTCTCTCTCTCTCTCTCTCTCTGTCACACACACACACACAAAAAGGAGAAATGAAAGTTGTTGGGAACTGGAGCTGCGTTCAATTAGGGTAACCACATATTTACAAACAGTGGGGGGAAAGCTGCCTCTCTGTGACTCATCAGCCAAGCGGCACACTTGCACTTTTGACTCTGGGCCTGCCTCTCCCAACTGCACAGCTAAGAGCGAGGGAGGGAAAGAACAGAGGGACAGAGGGAGAGAAGGAGGGAGATGACAGGGTGTGGACAGAATGAAAAACACACTCATGCCTGCTGGCTGTACATGTGTGAGCAACCACATAAACAAATACATATGTGTGCATACAAACACTTGCGCAAATTAAATGAGCTCATTTAAACTCCTGTGGTGTGAACAAAAGCACACAAATCTACACAGAACCTGCCTACTTTTAGAAAATGACTGATGGTCTTGAACACAAAACATAAATTCTGGTTGGGAAGAGTCTCCGTAGGATAAAATGTTGCCAATTTACAAACTGGATCGTCACCATTTTAGACTTTTTAATGATGAACGTGTGATAACATTTATACAGTAGTCTGGCTGCAGACCTCTAGTGACAGGTCCCCCTTTCGCTGCACTAGTCTGCCCAGTTTTGTGTAGAAATGCGTCTGTACTACTGGCAGAAAAAGGGACAGACTTTATTGTTCAGATTTTTAGATAAGTTTTAAAAAATGTTATGTTCAGATATTAGAGTTTGCTACCTTTGCTTCCAAGCCTCCGACCTATGATGTGAAGCTCCAGATAATATTACAACTACATGACCTGATCTTAGTTGTAAAGTATCACAAAATCTGAGATCTGTCTGATTAATTCTCATCTGAATATATGCTTTGTCTTTCTTTACATGAAAAAATACGCCAGTTGTTCATGCACGCACAGTGTGTATCCATGTAGCACAGATGTAACTCTTCCTGTGCCTAATGGGCTGTTGTCAAAGCCTGCTCATGTGCATGTGGCAAACATGAGAGCACATCAAAGCACAGAGACCAGCACTGCAAAAGCCCGGCCTTGCTTTTTCTCCTTGACTGTCAGCGCCTTGAGAGAGAGCAAACGGAGGCACAAGGCCGTAAGTGTGAGTGCTGTTTGTCTTGACTTGACCTTGGTGTGTGCACGTGCACGTGTGTTTGTGTGTGTGTGCATGCGCACGCATCTGTGTGGTAAACCACATCAAAGAACGACAGAGTGGCTCAGTTGTTATGACCTTTGACCCTGGCATGCTCCGAGACAGAGGGAGGGTGGCGGAGGAGGAGAAGAAGAGAAGACAGTCAAACATACCCCTACACACACACGCATTCACGCACACGCACACACACACACACATGCACACACACAAAGAAAAGGGTGGGATACAAACTACAGCCTCTAAATTTACAACAGCTAGAAAAACAACCATGGATAGAGATGTAGCAATTTGTCTTGTTAACTTTTATAGGGACCTGTGAGCAGGCACACACAAGTAAATCATTGGGACACGTACATGCACACACACTAAAACGGTCATGCAGACATTCCTGTCTCCTCACTCTGCTCTCCGTGCATCTTCTTCTGTGATGCAGCCCATCCTCCATCCTGTTGAACCTGTCTGAGCGTCTGTATTGCAGCGTCTCCTTGACTCAATCAATTGCAAATGTTCAGAATGATTCGCATTTGACTTTGGTATGAAAATTAAGGACAAATGGAAGAGTTTCTTGGCCCTTGGATGAACACTTTATCTGTCTCTCTTTTCATCATTTGTACCAAGTGAATTCTTCAAAGGTGATCTCTACATCTTTGCTGCATTTATTTTTAGCCGACGGCGGATATAACCTAAGTCCTTGACAAAACATCAAACGCTAGTTTAGCATGTGTGTGCACGGCGTATGAGTCACTGGATCAGTGTATGTGTGAGTGTGTTTTAACATGTTTGTCCAACCTGCAGTAAATGAGTCATTCGCTCTGTGTGTGAATGTACATGCGCGTGTCTATACGTGTGTGTTTTCTCTGTGTATGTGAGTGTGTGTGTGTGTCACAGCTGTAATAACTTACAGCTCCCTGCATTTCAGCTATGCTGTCACGGTCCATTATAATGTTCCTTCTACACACACACACACACACACACACACACACACACACACACACACACACACACACACACACACACACACACACAAACTAATGAAAACATTTCTGAATAGCACTCATTTGAGAACAACAATATCCCAGTCGAGTAATCAGAGAGCTGCAGTTAAATGATACCTAAACTTGGTCTCTGATCACCATAGGTCTGTCCCGTCAGCTACACTTCACATCTTCTGCAGGTGCTGACAGCATGGACGTTTCTACAAGTGCATGTATCTGTGGGGTGGGCAGTATATATCCAATCTCACTGTGCATTGGGCATTCTGTGTGACTGCACTGTACATATGCTTATGCACATATATGACTGCATGCTTGTGTGTCTTTTGTGTGTATATAAAGCAGCCCTTGACAGCCATTGGGGGCGGCGGTGGTGCGGCCGGTGTGTTTGCCTTGGCAGCAATTCAGCATTCCACATTCCTCTGTGATATTCAGTACTGTGACCTCAGGAAACCCGCCCTGCAGAGAAGCTCTCTCTCTCTCTCTCTCTCTCTCTCTTTCTCTTACGTTCCTCCTCTCTGAAGACTCTCTTTCTTTCTCTCTTGCCACCTCCCCACTTCTCTCTCTGTTTCTCTCTTTCCCTCCCTTTCTCTCTATCTTTCACTCCGCCCTCTTTTCATATCTGAACTTGGGAAATCATCTGTCATCCACCCCCCTGACACTCCACCCCCCTCCCCTCGGTTTATTTTCCCTCCTTCCTTCTCTCTAAAAGTTTCTCCTCAACGCACCCCTTTTTTTCCTGACAGAGGTCCCCTGACGAGGCACCTTTCTCATTGCTCTCGGTGCATGTTTGAACACACATCTCGCCGCCGTCACTGAGAATTCACAACATTTCACACTGTCCCTGTCACTCAATGTATTACTTAGATGCATATTTTTCCTTTATTAGGAGCTCCCTCTGCATCTACAGTACAGCCAGAGGCCAGAAGGAGCAATTCCCCTGTCTCCCAACCACTTTCCTTCTTACTCAAGACTTTCATTCCTGAAATCTTCGTACACATAAAGAATATAACTGCATACGTTAAAGTATTTTCTCTGTATTGCATTTGATTAGACTTTGTACTAAGAATATTGGTTATTGACTGGTTTTTCTGATCTCTCCTTCTATAACAAACTTTCTATCTGTTTAGTTATGTGTCAGCAGACTCCTCCTCTGTCTCCTCCCTCTTCTCTTCGAGGCCCTGCCCACATGCCCAGAGAGACATTTCACCTGAGATGACCCTACGCCCGGGGCATGGCGGTTCCTCCTCCCTTCCTCCCTCCCTGTTCGCCTCCCTCTTTCCTCCCCCTTTTAGCTTGAGCTGTAAACTACTACACATACTTAAAACACATGGCCGCCACACCTGCCACTGAGAGGCAGAAGAGAGAAAGACAAAGAAAAGAGAAAGAGGGAGACCAGTGGAGACGAGCTGCTGAAGTTTAAACAATATCCAAGTATGAACTAACAAAGCTATCAACAGGTTTTGGAGGCCCAAACAAACCTGTCACAGCACGGCGAAAGGAATGATGATCAAATTCTTGTAAAGGCTGTAAATTTACATTCATAACTACCCCGCAGTTCCCTGAGTATAACGTGAAAGCTTTTACAAAAGTTAAACTGAAATAAAAGTCTATATAAACACTCGATGGAAGACAGTGAATAAACTAAACAGAGAGAGCATGCTAAAATCCAAAAGAAGCAAAAAAATAAAGATAACAATTGTAGACAGTAACACCCCCTTCCCCCCTCCCAAATGAGGTCTCTCCATGTTATACTGTAGCTATCTACTATGTGCAGTGTGTGCACTGTGTGGTTGACCCACATACAGTAGAGCGCAGCAGAGCAGGGGTAAACTGAGGTAAAGGGTGGAGCAGCCGGTCAACCCTCTTATCTCCCTCTCACTGTGACACTTTCGTCTATCTCAAGTGTACCTTTATATGGTCTGAGTGTGCAGCAACATGGCCTGTAAACTGTTGAAGCCATAAAAATAAACACAGCAGAGAGAAAGACGAAGCAAATGAGAGAGGGAGACTGGCACGGACTAGCAGAAAAAGATGTGCGACATGTTTGTTTGTGTGGAGGTATAAGACATGAGGACAGCGTGCATCATCAATTAAAGCTATCCTGGATAAACACAGCCATAAGGCCGCACAGAGATGCTTAGTCCATCAGGAAAAACAAACAGATAAAAGTGCATCTGTGGGTTAAGGTCAAACATGTAGGAGTGTGTCGTGTAACACGTGTCGTCATACATTTATGCACTCTATCATATATAATACATTATTATAAACATATGCAAATAAGTGAACAGTTTTCTGAGAACTTCAAAACTTTGTGAGCATACAATTAACAGAGAGGACTGCGAACATGTGTACGGGCATATGTGTATTTGTGGGTGTGTGTGTGTGTGTGTGTGTGTGTGTGTGTGTGTGTGTAAGTGCATATGTGTATGTGTATTCGCAAGAACTATGAGAGAGAGTATGTGTGTGTGTTTCGGATTAAGAGCTTCACCCCTGGACCTCGAAATTAGATAGGGGATTAGCAGGACACATCCGCCACCTGGCATTTTAAGCCCCGCAATTACAACAACAACTTTTAATCAACAACAGCCACACATGTTTCACACACAGTCAGAACTCAGCAACTCATTCATCTTCTTCCTCATCCTGCTCTCACTCTCAGGCTGTCACTGGGCTGACCCCGCAATAACACCAGGCCACATGAAGGGCAGCTGCATGCTAGTTTTTAGGCTAATCATGACCCACTGTATTAATAAGGATCAGCCTAGATTGGGGCTTGTTAGCACTGCGCACTAGGCAAAGGATTTAGCATCCAGAGTGACTTTTACTTGGCATAAGACTAGGATGTGAAGCAGTTGGCGCTAGGCTAGAAGGTAGCATCCCATTAGCACCTGTGCAAGGCATTTACCATCCAAAGAGCATCGAGCTATGCTAGAAGTTACTAATAATGTGATACCTCATTGATCCCCAGTAAAAATGTTTTACTCCAGTTGCCATGCTCAGAGGGGTCAAAGGTCAGGGTTGGTTACAGAGTAGCACCTCTGGAGCCGGTAGGGATTCAGTGTCTTGTTTAAGGCCACTTAAACAGGTTGGGTACTTGCCGGCCACCAGAGCTTTAACCTGACTCACTAAGCCACCCTGCTGTTATTCAAACACCCAGTGCCAATGCAGCTTTAAGCCTGGAGCAAGCCTTGACAGTGAAATGTTGATTAACACAAATCATTCAGTCTTTAGGAAAAAAAACTCACACTTTACAATGATGTTAGACAATATAGGTCAACGAATTTTGCTTAAAACAAGTTTTAATGAGATAATCTCACTTTGCTAAAATAGTGCGCAGGAAGCTCTACACTCATTGTATTTACAGAGCTATCTATATCTTCCCGTTGTCTCGAGGAGACTGAAACAGTGAAGGGTTGGTGGTATTCAGTCCGTGCGGATACGTCGCGCCAAAGAAATAAAAAGCATCAAGGGCAACCAAACCCTTGACAATTCTGCTCCATTTCATGTCCAGCGCGCAGTGGGGAGGAAGACACAGCAGGCTAGCAACCAAACTAAACACAAACAGCAGCCAGACACCATGAAAGGAAAAGAAATCATGTTCTTTTTCATGCACACCTCCAGTTAAACGCACTAATACACATACACAAAAGTTCTCCTGTGTTCTAGAGGCAGTTCAGGCCGCAAAGTGAGTGAGTGGAAAGAAAGAATTAGCCTGTATACCAGGATTCACTGCCAATAAGCCAATAAGCGAGACTCATGTACAGTATAAAGTAAAATATGCTGTCCAAACCTCGTATAATAAAAACTGTACTCCTGAGTCTGAGAAACCGTGATTCAGATAGCATTCAAAAGAGAAAAAACAAAGAAAAAGGAAAACTATTTTAAACCCAAGTATAGAGAAATCCAAAATAAAACCCCCAATCAAATGAAAACAAAGGAGGGAACAAAGAGAAAGGGAGCACAACTCTGCATTTTTTCTTTATTAACAAGCAGCGTTTCCATCCAACATCTCAGATAGCAATCTACCGCAAATTAGGACCAGATTTCTTTAATTGACCATCATGTTGCTTTTAAAGATGAAGTGCCACCTTGATTTACCACTACTCTCTAAGAAGGTGACAGCCAAAAAAAAAAAAAGGGGGAGGAACAGAAGACAGAGGGAGAGAGGGAAACAGACTGATTAGGCTGAAAGAGAACAAGATGAACGGACAAAACCAAACAGGGAATCTGAGAGGGAGAGGGAAACAGAGAGAGACAGACAGAATAGGAGAAAGGAGGGTAATTGCAGGAAAAGGGGCTCATTAGTCCGTCACTATCCTCAATCTAACCCCCAATTTCAGGTCAGGAGGAACACAGAGACAGACTAGAGAAAGAAACAAACAAGGACGGAGCAACTTAATAATACTCCATCTCCTGTTTACGCAGTCTCAAACAACGTATTCTCAAACTTTTCTCCCTCTCTTCAACTTTCTACCTCTGGCCTCTTTACACTAGCTGGCAGCGCTGAGCATGCACACTGCCGCCAGCACCGTCATGGATCACACACCATATCTCCTTACACACCTCGCATGACGAATCCACTGTTTCCCTGCCACAGGCTGAACTCACTTAGGAGTGAGGCAGAAACACTGACTTTGTCCTCACAAAGAGGGGGAAAAAAAACACGGAGGCAAAGTAGTGGTTAAAAATGGATGAGACCGAACTATCAGGGAGACACCAAGTTCTGACTAAACTGTCCATAAATCCTTTTGCAAACTTTCCTCGTCAATGTGAATCCAAGCTCAGGCAAATTGTACACTGCTACTTTAATCAAGTGGAAACCTACTGTAGCAGTGATTGGCCCGTGA
Organism: Seriola dumerili; assembly: GCF_002260705.1. Classification (NCBI taxonomy): domain Eukaryota; kingdom Metazoa; phylum Chordata; class Actinopteri; order Carangiformes; family Carangidae; genus Seriola; species Seriola dumerili. The sequence continues at coordinate 241,453 of NW_019175342.1, forward strand.
CCAATTACGGATACTGACTCATAGTTTAAGAAAGCAGGGTGATGAGATATCCATTCCTTCCCTGCAGAGTCAATGTGTTGCCCTACCCACCACTGTGCAGTTAAGATCTGGAATGCACTGTACAGGGAGCAGCAAACTTTTAGTCAGGCTACACTACAGAGTCTCTGTCTGCCGTCTGGAGAAGGAGTGCTGCATTGTGCGCTGATAATCTAAAAAAAACAGAGTCGCACGCATTTTCATCGTCTCACTCACAATGTCAAGCACCACTTTTAGCACCTGACAGCTTGCTGTATTTAGCTTTCATTGGAAAATCACACTTGCTGAACCATGGCAGCCTCCTACCTACCTATGACCATAATGCCAACTTTCTTACTCTCTGGTGTTTTATGCAAAAAAGCCTGGCCCCAGATTATGCTCGCTAAAGAGTATCAAAAGCACTCCGCTCTGCCTAAATATAGACACTAGGTACAACTTTCTCCTTACTCCTGATATCTTTGGCAAATTGTCAGTTGCCAGGGGAGGGGAAATTGAAAAGACATAGTGTGAGGACGCTCTAAGTCAGCAGGACCTCCTAAGCTCACTGTGCCACAGCAGGAAAGGCCCAGCTGGAGAAAAGCTGAGATAAGGATGAACGCCACATGGTTACCTACTGTACCAGCCTAACCATGGACTAGCCAGGTTTCAGCTTTGTATGCGTGTGCGTGTGTGGAAAGGTGCATGGATGCACCAGGTGCCAATCCATGCAATGAGACAACCCGCCCAAAGTGTCACAGGGATTTTCTACAGTATCAGGAGGAAGTGCAAATAAATACAAACATGCGCAAGTGTCCTTTCTATTTAGCACACAATCTGGATCACACTTACACAATCATCACATTAAGTATGAGGAGTGTGTGTGTCACCTGCTTGTTTTGCTTTCCAATTAAACAGAGTGAAGCAGATGACCATACATCCACTTTCACACAGTAAGCCATGCACTCACACACTTTGTGGCGAAATAAGCAATCTGTAGAAAAATACAGTAAAACAACAACCTCTCATGAATGAATTTCATCGCTTGTTCACATTGTCGGTCTACTGATGGTTTTCAGCATCAGTCATAAAACCATATTGCCTCAACAGATGCACAGTGTTGTGCACATCATAATCATGCATTTAAATATCATACACGTTTTGGCAAGACACACAGAGCCAAATATGTGCAGCTGAATATTTACACACCACAGGGGAAAGGCATTGTTCAAAAAAAAAAAAAAAACGTATATGCTCATATATACATAATATTCATAATACATTGAAAATGCATCTCTATGCTGTCTTTCTGCCTCTCATTCGCTCGTCTCTCTCTCTCTCTCCTGCTCCCTCTCATGTGGGAGGCAGCGCTGGGCACCCAGCCATGCCACATCAATATGCGTACTGGTGAAACGCTTCCCCTGCTTCCCCCGTGCTGCAGTCGCCGAGGCCTGCAGCAGTGGAAGCGGTGGCTAATGTCACCGGATATGGCAGGTCATGTTAGCTGGTAGTTAGTTAACGGAGGTTAGCAAGCTAGCACTCCCGCCGCGGCTGTGGCACGCCAGAGCCAGGCTGGCCTTGTCGTAGCAACCTGCCGCGGCGACAGCCCGTTGACGCTGACAACGCCAGCCAGTGCCACCCTGGAGGCACCTTGGATTCTACCCAGGCAAGGTTCCCTGGGAGCCTTGGTTGCCATGGTGCCAGCCGAATTTGGGTCCAATAAACGTGAGGCGAACAGGCGGTGGGCTAGGGAGGGGGACTTTGGGGTGGCAAGACAGAGGCTCGAGAGAAGGAGAGGGGGGTTCCTGAGTGCCATGGCAACCTTAAAATCAATCCTGTGGTTCTAAAGGAGTCAAATAAAAAAGGCCCGTTTAGATAAAGATATGTTAATGGAAGGACATTAAAATAACATCATTGATAAGCTATAAAAGACAGGCAGCAAAAGAGAAATTGAGAGTGCGTGCATGCTGGATGCTGCTGGTAACCTAGACAAAAGCACTTTTAAAAGAGACACTTGGCAATTTGAATAAAAAGATGAATATATTATATGTTTTCTACAACTCTGAAGCTGGAGCTGAAAAGTATAAAGTTCTGCTGTCAGATTTATCAAGTTCAAGTGACAGATGCACATCTCATATCCTACACTGCAAGGCCACTTCTATGAACAACATGTGCTCTGAAAAGATTAAAGGCAAGTTAAAAAGGAGAAAGAAGTGTTAACATTCACATTTAAGTGTGGCACAATTAAATATAAGCTAAATTAAAGCTTTTGAAAGGTGGCACTTGGATTCTCTGTCAGTTATAATTCACTAAGTGGTTGGAGGTGACTTAACCCTGATCTCTATATTCATTAATTTATCTCCTCTTAATTAAAAAGTTTGCATGACAGAAATGCGTAAAAGAACTTTTTACCACTTAGTTTACACTTGGCTCCCTTGGCCGACAGGCTGACGAGCTGAATTACGACCAGCTGAAGCAGAGAGCAACGCACACCACCTTGCTGTGGCCAGTTTACCGCAGTGTCCCTGAGACCCCAAGACTCTGCTCCTTCCAAACTCTCCGTCCCATAAAAAAAGACTTGCTGCTTGGCTCATAGGACTGTAAATCATGCAAAATAGAGCACAGCACTCAGTCTGGAAAAAATAACCATGTATAATGAGCAAACAGAGACATATGCACATATGCACTCTCACACACATGCACGCCTGCGCATTCAGGCACATAAGCCTTTGCCAAAAAGCACACCACCCCCTACACCGCTTTGTACTAGACACACAAACACATACTGTCATCGGCCTATCCCGCAATTCTAACCCCGAAAACACAATCCTTCCCTGAATCCACGCTGGTGATAAAGAACAAACAAAAACACACTATCTCTACCCCCACCTTACCCCACTCGTTAAGACTGTGTCCACCTCCCACCTGCTCTGCCCCCCCCCCCCAACCATTCCACTCCAAACTCATCCTGTTATCTAAACAAGCGCCGTCCTCTCGTCAGCGTCAGTGGGTTCCTTTCTCTGTCTCCTCAGAGAAAAGAGAGACTCTCCTGTTCATAGATGAATGGAGTCTTTTGATAAAGCGCCGAGCCTTGTTTACTGCCACTCCATTTATTTACCGGCCTGTTTTTCAAGTCGTCATTGAGGGACATCTACACCACCCACCCACCCACTCTCCTCACCCTCAACCTCACCCACCATCTCATCCTCTACTTAACTTACACCCCCCCACCCCCATCCGCTGAAACACCATATCACGTAATACACACTATCCCCCCCTCTCAATCCCATGTCGTTCCCTATCCCGTTTCATCCTGCTTTCTTCTCCCCGTCTAGTGTCCTAGATCTGTGTCCAAACTGATTTGAAGCTTACTCGCTTTCACAGACGCATGCCAAATTTGATTCTCTGCATTCTGTTGTGCTTCTCAGCTAGCTCGCTCATTCGCCCCCCCCCCTACCCCCCACCCCCACCCCACTTTCTGTATCCTCTAAACCGCTCTTCTTCTCATGGTGTAACGAACACCAAACGATGCCCTCATGTAGGTTGTCTCTCAAGGAGGACGAGAGTGGCCTGCTGCGAAACGACGAAGACATTTTCAACTGGAACAGGGACATGCACGATCCACCATGTATGATGTGAAACATTTTAACCAAAAAAAGTAAGTGACCAAACTTAATTAGTCGTCAAATGAAATGTTCTGAGAATCTCATTAAGCGAAAGCAATAAATTTGCGCAAAAACAAAAGAGAAACTACATTCCAATCAAGCCTCACAGCTAACATAAAATACTTCTACTGGAAATATTTTATGTCAATATATTAAAACAAACTGTGAGCAAATGTGAAATGTACATATAGTGTTAAACAGACAGAATGCCAGGCTTTGTAAAGATATATCAACCGAATGGCTGGTGGCAAAACATCTTTGCATAGTAAATGAAAGAAACATTAGACAATTTAAAAAAAAAAAAAAAAAAAAAAAAAAAAAAAGCACTCACAGTCAAGGCTCACAGCCCATGATGGCCTGCTTTCATGAAAAACAAGGATAATGGTCCCATTGAGTGCTAAAATGTTTGTGCTTACAAGTTATTATACATTTTTCTGTAGCTGCAAACAGGAGTCCAGGGTGCTAATGAGGCTAGGGGAGGGCATTCATTTGAACCCTAAAGAGGAATAAAAGAAAAGGGGAACAAGTGAAAGGAAGAAAAGAAAAGAGAAGAAAGCGAGGATCAGAGGGAGGAGGTTGGCAGGAACTGTGTATGAAAATTTGGCGTCTTCCATACAGAGAGATATCATCATGCCAAAAACGGCCGCCGACACAACTCCTCTAACAACTCCCCTCACTTTCTGAACATCAAACTCCTTTGCTGGGTTAAACTCGCCCACATTATAATTTCTTTATTCTTCAACCCACATGTGCAAAATAAAATAATAGAGGTTATTTTTATCTTATTTAAATTTCTAAATCAGAATGAACCAAACTTTTTGGTCAGCTACAAAAACTCAAAGCAAAGCCGCTTCTTATGGGGAAAATAACTGTAAGGGAAAAACTGAATAAAAACAAAGAAAAAGAAACGCAATGGTGCTTTAGGATTTAAGACGTAGTATTGTGACTCTCATTCTAGCATGACTATGGCTGTGTGGTGCTGAATGGCGTTGTTAGCCAGACTAAGCAGCTGATGCCAGGGCCTCGCTGTGAGTGCAGCCCGGTGAATAAGCCATGTTCCCTGGCTCTCCCTCCTTTCTGGCTGGCCTGCCTGATAGTGAGCATTGGCCACTGCACTCTTTCTCCTGCTCCTTCTCCTCCTCCTCCTCCTCCTCCTCCTCCTCTCTGCCTCTCTGAGGTCGGGAAACCCTCCTGAGTGGGTATATGGTTTTTGGGGACAGACACATTTCATGGTTGGCGCCGCTACAAAAGCCTGAAAAGAGACCCGGCACTGGGAAGACACAGTATTAATACAGACAATACCACCCCCTCGCTGCTTCTGACTCTCTCTTTTCTCAATAACCTCTTTCTTTCCCTTTCTTCTTCTCCTTTCTCTCCCCTTCTTTCTCCCCTTTTCTTGTTCTCTCTAGGATTTTTTTTTTCCAAATAAAAAATGTAAAAAAGCCCACTCAGCTCAAGTAAAGAATGCAGTTTTTATCACTGCGTGCTTAGCTTAGCCTACACCCATTTTTATATGACAATCGTTAATGTGTTTTAATGTGTAATTAAATCTCAACAGTAGGTATTATCCTGAGTTCAGCGGTGTGAGAACGCCCTTTTTTCCTTTCGATAAAATAAAAAATTGCTAAGCATTTATATAAATACAATTCTGTAGAAAAATAGTTACTGTATTTATCAGATTTTAATAATAAAAGAAGATGAATGTATTTTGATTTCTATAATGTATTTCTACAAATTAATTTTAGCACATTATATCTGGGCATATATATAGATGAAAAAAAGCATCTGGGAACTTTAGATTAATATAACCACCATTTTGTGGAAATAAATTACTACACAAACAAGGTAAGCTGTAATTCAAAATGATAAATCTTGTATCAAAGTGTTATACCACAAAGGCACACAAAAAGGCATGTACCATTAGTTATGAAGAAAACGTGTAATAGTTAATTTGACATCGATTTCTGTCTTCCATCATGAAAAACAAATGGAGAAAACAAAGCTCAAAAACATCTATACCCATTCCTCTGCTTTTCTACCTGTGTTGCCTTTACAATGGGGAGCTTCGCGAGAGGAGAGACAGAAAAAATATGACGGCTCAGTTCATTCAAAAAGACAGAGGGAATCAGAGAATGAAAAAAGAGCCAAATAGCACAAACTGCCTCATTTGTCTGTTCCACCACGATGACGGTCTCCCGATTTCACTGGAATAATCTATTTACCGCATATCTCCCAACACTGAAACTCTTCACACAAAAGGGAACAGATGCGGAAAGACCAGAAATGTTCAGGGGGTTTTACTTTCTCCCGAGTCAGGCACAGCCAAAGAAACTGAGGCTTATGATCGCTATATAAGAACCAAAAAAAAAAAAAAAAAAAAAAAAAAAAGCAGGGAGCTGTTTCTACGACAAAGGCACCGAATCACGGAGCATGCCAGTTTTCACTGGTCAATTTAATGGGAGACCAAACATAACAACATTGTCTTTGACTTGCCTTTCTCATGTTTTTTTTTTTTTTTAATTTTCCCTCGAGTCTGCTTGTGTCATCATGGTCTCATGAGATAAACACAGACCCTGAGGTTTTGGATCAATCTATGTACGTCTGTGACACCCCAATGTTAGCCTCGTGTCTTTGTGTGTGTGTGTGTGTGTGTGTGTGTGTGTGTGTGCATGTTTTGGAGCGAATGAGCACACAACAGGGCTTTGGCTAGCCCGATACCATTAGCTATCCAAATACACAGACTTTTTTCCGAAGCCAAGAATAGTGTGAGAAGACTCCTGCTCACTCTGTCTCTCTAATGTGACGGGGCTCTCCCTCTATCTTAACCCTTCAGATTTGATATGCAGCCACCTCAACGCACCCCTGACGCCAGACAGAAAGACGGAGACACGCAGAAGAAGATGCGAGCCTGGCTAAACGAGAGCCATGAGCGAACATTTAACGATGCCAAAGCCGCTCTGCATGTGGAGAGCTTTTCTTAGCCGTCGTGGGCCCCGTTCCCACCGCACACAATACAAAAGCCCAGACCTGACCGACTCCCTTGGTGTTGAGATTTCATTTAATCAAAACTCAATGCTCACTTCACTGCTGAGGGTCATCCTGAGCTGTGCATGTGCACGCGCGCACACACACACACACACACACACACACACACACACACACACACACACACACACACACACACAGACACAAACAAAAACACTTACACACAAGGACAGTCCACCCAGCCCTTGTGATGTCATGAGAGCCGGAGAAGAGATCCAGGAAGTAATTAACAACAGCTTATTTTCACAAGAAGAAAAAAAAAAAATACTGAGCTGCAGAGCAGTGGGAACCTGTGGAATCCATCAGAGCACCCTGTCAACTTTTAACACATCGCAAGCCATTCATCATGTCAGCCATGACTGTCAGGATGCTTCTCTTTTTCTCTGTCGCTCTCTCCCTCTCCTATTCCTACTTTCCCTCTCTCCTTCTCCCACATTTCTGCTCTTTTTTCCCCCATAAATCCACGATACTCGGGGAGTTTTCCTCACTGATGAACACAAGTGGGGTTTTTATTTGTGAATCCTTCCTGTGGTCAGTGAGTTGGCCACGGGAGTGGGGGGCTGGCTGCAGCACTAGGGTTTCTCTGGGCTTTCTCACAGCGTCGTCCAAGGCATGACTACTGCTATAGCGAGAGGGAGGCGGGATCTGGCACCGCAGAGCGTGGAGTGTGGAGCGGTCATGGCAGAAATGGCACGGCGAGCACATTTCACACCTCCCTCGGAGTGACTGCAAATTTCCTGTACTGCACTTTTGATTGGAAACACATTTGAAACATCTTTTCATCATCACACTTACAGTGTACAAAAGAACGAAAAGAAAAAAAAAAGCAGTAAGAATGAGGTCCAAAGTATGACTAAGTGCACTGAGCTAACTTTGGACCTGACAAATGTGTTTTTTTTAATCTTCTATTTTTCCAACCTTGAATAAATCAGAAATGTGCTGAGTTTAAGCTAAAACAGCACAAAGATTGTAAATCAAATAGTCCACTGAAGCCTATGAGAAGCAGTTAAATGATTACTGCTACCTACCCATGCAGTAGTCAGAAGTGAGAAGTGAAAAGTGAAAAGTGAGAATCATATCTAAACTAGTACCGTGAACAAAGCCTATCCAACACAGGCCATTCATGGGTTATCAAAGGGACTTTGCCAGTTTGTTGTTCTCTGGCAGACCTTTGGCACTTCCGGGCCAAGAGATCACTATCTTCATTATAATACCAGTCATTCACACTTCATAAAACACTAAAAATAATGCCCTACTCGTTGTAGCTAGCTCCACAACCACTCTTGCCCTCTCCTCTATTCTCTGCCAGTATTTAAGTTACAAGGTTCAAAGACACGTTGCCCTGTCTGGTTTGTTGCTCTTTATCTGAGGTGCCCGAAAAACAGGGGGAGAAGGTTGTGTATTGTGGCAGCATGGTTTGTTCTGTTACGGCTGCGGTGTGTTATGCTCCGTAACAGAGAGGATCTCAAAGGCTGGCTGGCTGCAGAACAGCCTGAGAAAGCCTGACGGCAAGCCCAGAGATTCCCCGTGGCAGCTTTTGCCACTCTGTCATAAACAAAACACAAGACGTCTTTCTCTTCTTCCCACACCAACGGGGCTCGGGCGCTGCCAAACAGAACAATCACTATCGCAGCCTCTTCTCCTTTCCAACGCGCTCTCTCTCTCCCTCTCTCTCTCTCTGTGTCTCCTACAATATAAACAAAAGAGATCAGCAGAGGCTTTACCTCTGTGAGAGCAACAATGAGGGCGATGTTTAAGGAGACAAAACAAAAGTGTGCACGGGATCAAAGAGGAGCGAGGAAGACAGAGATGCTAAAGACTGACAAAACGCAAGCCAAACAAAAACAAACAATGAGCACATCTTGTCATTCATTGTGTGACTGAGGCAAAAAAAAAAAAAAAAAAAAACCAAAAAAAAAAAAAAAAAACCACGCAACCGCACATCACTGTAATACATAAATTCAGGCCTTCATGTCTGTTTGCTAACAAATACGCTTTACAACTTCGAAGTGAACGAGAGGCGAGTGTGGTAACAGTGGCGACCTCATGGCAGGTTTGCAGAGAGTGGTTTGCCCTTTGTCTCTCCCTCTGTCTGTACACCCCAAAGAGTCTCTCCAACGAGAACTTAAACTGAGCATGGGCTCTTTGGAGGCAGATAAAAGTACCGAGGCGCACTGTATTAGCCAGATAAGATAAGAGAGAGCACACAGTAAGTCCACATTATGAATGGGCAGCGCACTGGGCAGCCCCTCCAAGCAGCCATGTGTTTTACTGTACTGCTGTAAACCAAAGTACTGTAATGATGAGTGCACAGCTACAAACTGAAAACTGGACAGCTAACGTTTGTCAGAGGAGCTGGGGAAAATTTGCCATGACACATTTACAGTTTATATGTGTGTAGTTTCAGAGTCCATATGAAAACCGAAAATAGAATAGTTTTTCAATTTTTACTATGCGGTCCTCCCTCAATCGAGGGAGCACCTGTCAAACATAATGCCCTGTAGCTACCACCGCTAACTATTTTTATTTTCAAAACCTTTACATCACTTATATACATGTAATATAATACCACAAATTTACTGTGGGTACGTGGACTGGGCTTTGTTCCTGGATCCAGAATAACAGAAGAATCATTTTGCCTGTATGTTTTGAAAAATTGGTAGGTTCTAAAAATACTTAGGTACAAATTGCTTTAATTATACAGAGTAAACTACCAAATACTATCATAATAATTTCTTCCAAATCTAAAAATGCAAAGACAAAGCAATGTTCTTCTAAGAGTATATTTAATTTGCAAACATAATTCTTCCTGAGCTAAGCTTAAACGTACATAATATTATAATTTTGTGTATTCTAAGAGGATAATTTACAAGAAAAATAATGAACAGTGCTAAATGTTAAATGTTATTAAAACGCAAAACATAACTCACTCATCCACTATAAAAACACTTTTCTTTTTTTGCAGCACTGCCTCAGTTTTAATAAATTACAAGTCAGTGAAAAAATAAAATCAATTATATTTGCGGTACAATTTATCAGAAAAAAATTATCACTCAAACCGTGAGACAGATTTCCTTAGTGATCGTCAGGACTGCCCGCTACCTACGGTTTATCACTATCACAGACAGACCAACAGAGTGAAGCTGGAGCTGCTGCCAGGGTTTGGCTCGGGCCGTGTGAGGTGTTTGGCCTGGACCGAGATTTTGTGAGTGTGTATGTGTCAGTGAGAGAGAGAGAGAGAGAGAGAGAGAGAGAGAGAGACTGAGCGGTGGCTGTGATAGCATTTGGCTACACTGATGTTAGCGGCTACCATAAGAGCATAAGAGTTCTGCCTGGGCAGAGAGTGAGTGTGTGTATTTGGGCAGTGACTGGGGCATGCTGTATATATATGTGCATGTGTGTGTGAAGCTGGTTGAGTCACTGTTTGAAATTTCCAGAAAATTCCAGCTGAGATAATATTAGGTCATGAGCATGTGTTTGTATATGTAGCCAGCAAATGGTGAAGTAGTGTGTATTTGGAGGATTTGGCTGTGAAATGTCTTTCGTGTGTGTGTGTGTGTGTGTGTGTGTGTGTGGTTGCTGTGATAGTGTTTTTTTGCAATGTGGGGAAAAAACTACAACACAGCCAGTGTTTTGGCGGTGTGTGTAGAGTATGCGCACTGGAGGCTACAGCGATGTTTGGCCGTGTGTGAGTGTGTGTATCCATGATGGTGGCTGAGATACAACAATGTTTGGCTGTATCAAACTGTATCTATGATAGTCCTTGGCCGTGTGTGTGTGCTGTGTGGGTGTGCGTACGCAATCGTGACTAAAACCGTGTTTGGCTCTACGTGTGAAAGTGTGCTACAAAGATGACAGAGTTGTTTTTTGTTTTGTTTTTTTTCCTTTTACCGAATGTATCTTTTTTTAGCTGTGTTTGTATATGTGTGTATGGGTGTGAAGGTGGCTGCAATAGTACTGGCTGTCTGTGAGCACTGGCATTTTGTGTGTGAGTGTGTGTTTGGCAGCCAGGTCCAACGTGGTGCTAGCGTTCAGGCAGACGGTGAAGGCGGCAGCAGCCTGCGGCCTGAGAGCAGGAGACTCGCGGCTCTGCTGCTTCTCTCTTTCTCACTCACTCACACACACACTCACACACACACACACACACACACACACACACATACACACACACACACACACACACACACACACACACCAATCTGGGCTGTGGCCAAATGACGATCCCTGGCTACAATGGCCTTATCGTGGCACATACACTTCAACAGACTGAGTACGATCTTATAAACAGTGACTCTCGCTCATCGCACAAAAACACACAATTTGAAAGTGGTGATCATCTCATGAAAACATTCACACACACACAAACACACACACACACACACACACACACACACACACACACAGGCAAGCAAATTCCTTCCTATAAAAAACACAAAATACATGCTCGTATGAAGCCACGAATGCCTCACTCAAAAAAATGAACATGTACTTGCCAGTGCACGCTGGGCGAATGCCCTTGACAGACTCACATATTCTTTTTATTACTGCTGTTACTATGTTGTTATGTAAACAAACACCAATGAAAATAACGAAAAAACAAAAAAAGACAAAAAGAAAAACTATTTGCTGTTTGTTAAAACAACAAGAGCAAGAGGGTATTTTCATTTTGTTTCTCAGGGATACACGTTTGTTGTATTTTATAATTCTGTAAAATAAACACTTTTCTGAATTCGCAATTTTCATTTATTATCAGATTTATTTGTAATTTATTCTCTCATTAATGTGGAACACAATTTTAATGTGTATCTGAAACTTAATACACTTACGTTTGTCTTCATGTATTTTTATTTCTGCCATTCTTTCTCTATTTAATTATGTGCCACACAAGCTTCTGTGTGTAATTATGCAAATGTGTGTGTACATCTATGTGCACATACATAGAGTGTTTGTGTGTTGGCATCCCTCCCTATTACTGTCTAGTATCCAGTTGGCCACATACCTGGCGTGTGGACGAAGTAGGCCAGGTAGAGGTCCAGCTCCTTGACGGACACTCCGATGTGGTGCGGCTGGACGCACAAGCCAGGGTTGGTGCACTGTGGTGACTTGACCAGCCGTTCCCCGTCCGTGCTCTCCAGGGGGCTGCCCTTGAACAGGATGACCATCACCAGGTCCAGCCGCCACACCTTGTCGGCCTGGCGCAGGCAGTCGATGCGACGGATCTTGCCCTTCTGGTCGGGGTTGGACAGCACGCAGCAGGGGGGCTTTTTCCCCGTGATGGTGAGCACAAAGTCCTCACGGAACTCAGGCCGGATGTCCTTACGGAGCTTGGCCAGCAGGCGCGAGGCCCACTTCTGCTTGATCTCTGGCTTCTCCCCCAGCAGCTCATCCTTCACTGCGCGCTCTTCCTCCTTGGACATGCGCTTCTCGTGCTTCTTGAAGTACTTGCGCTTACGGGCCTGCAGGTTGAACCAGGTGTAGGCAAAGGCGCGGACATGGGGCAGCAGGGCCTCGATGAAGGGGTGGAATTCATCCTGGATGAGGGAGGAGGATGGGGGGAGCGTGGAGGAGAGGGAGGAGGGAGGGAAGCAGGAGGAGGCAGTGGAGAGAGAGGGGGAGAATGGGGGAGAGAAGGATGGGGAGAGAGGGAGTGGGGGTGAGGAAGGGAAGAGAGAAGAGAGGCAGTTAGCACCGGCGCGCAGCATGGAGGAGCGGCGCCTGCTCTGTGTGAGCGGAGGGAGAGAATGAGCGAGAGGCGCCGAGAGAGAGAGAGAGAGAGAGAGAGAGAGAGAGAGACAGAGAGAGCGAGAGAGAGAGGGAGAAAGTGAGAGAGAGAGAGAGAGAGAGAGAGGGAACGATGCTTGACACTCTCCACCTAACACCTAACACAGACACATCACATTGAAGGACACATTTTACAAAACACTGAACAACACAATACTGAAAGACTAAGATATGAGATGAGAAAAAATTAAGTATGTACTGTGATGGTTTTCTATAATATTAGTGTAAAATTTTTTGTGCCTGTCTAAATAAATAAATATTAAAAAATATGTTAGTTATGAATAAAATATATCACCAGACTTTTGTCTACCCATTGCAAAACTGCAATGAAAACAGTATTAATGCTACAAAAAATTATTCATTCTAAAAAACATCTTATATCAACATCTGGAAAAAAGTAATAACTTACATACTAATAATTTATAAAACATAATGAAGAATGACTACATAAACTATAATACATAATGGATACAACACTGAAATAATTTGAAAACTCACATGCTAAATTCTAATTATTAAAATTAAAGCAAGAAGTTACATTTAAAAAAGATATAAGATAAAATAATTTATCCATAAATAACATTACTGAATTTGCACTCAAAATTACTTTATAACAGTAGTTATCACAAAACACATGTGAATAAAACAAGAATAACATGGTAGTTACCATTTTGCTTTCTCATCATAAATTCACCCGCCGATTGCAAAGAAACTTAAAACGCACCACCAGTTTAGAAACTGGATTGTTGAGTCAAAAGGTGCTGAAGTAATGCTGCGTATATTAGAAAATAAAAGACTGAGGAAAAAAATTAAGCAAAAAGAGAAGCTGAGAAACTGTCCAACAAAAGCAGCAGGGGGGAAAAAAGCTGAGAAAGAGGAGGCAGGCCAAGGGGGCGCAGTGTAATACCAGCACAGGAACACAGGAGGTACTGTAGCAGGAGCTGCAGGAGAGGTGCTGTTCAAGAGCACAACAGAAGGAGAGTGTAGAAGTTCAGCAATCTCTCTGTCTAAAAGGATAAAAATGAGCTGGCCGTGGACGAACAAAATAAAACAGGTATCGCAGTAAAAAGGATAAAATTGTCACTTAAACAAGCCTCTTAAACAAGTCTCTTTGTTTGTTTGCAAAAAAATGCAGAAAAAAATATCTTGATGAAAAAAAACAAAAAAAAAAAAAATGCTTGGCAAAGCGGCGCGTGCTATTGGTTCAATTCTGTAGGATCTGCATAAGACTCACGGAGAGGGAGAGAGAGAGCTGGACAAGGGGGGTGCGGACAGAGGAGAAGAAGAAGGAAAAAAAAAAAAACAAAAACAAGAGGACCGAATCAATGTTGGAAGAGTGTGCACGACCGCTGGCAAACCCGAGTGCAGCTTCTTTTTTCCCCCTCTTTCTCTCCAACTCTGTCTCTCTCTTTCTCTCTTCCTCTCCACTTTCCTTCTCTAACCATTGACTGAGTCTGTGCCAACACGCAGAGGGCCCACCTATTTGGCACCGAGTCTCAAACAGCCCAGCCAATACGCACGCTCCCAGCGCTGAAAGGGAGGGAAGAGAGAGAGATGGCAGAGGGAGAAGCAAAGAGGTGGGGGGGGGTGGATAGTTGGTGGCTGGTAGTGTGGAGAGAGAGAGAGAGAGAGAGAGAGAGAGAGAGAGAGAGAGGGGAGGGAGGGGGAGAGAAGGGGATTGTGTGTGGTGCAGGCAGAAGGCACGTCATTAGCCAAATAGACAAGTTCCAATCTAGTGCAAAGGCAAAGTCCAGAGGATATTAATTTTACATGCATCCAATCCAGACAGCACCCGCCTTCTAAACCCCCCCCCAACCCCTCCAACCCACACTTCATCGCCTTCTCACCAGCGTGGTCTCAACAGCTCTCCCAACAAACCAGGCTCGCTCTCCCCCGACCCCCCCCCACCAGAAACACCCCTCTTCTCTCCCTCTCTCTCTCTCTGCTCGCGTTACACCACCTTGGCATGGGATGGCATGAGAAAACACAGGCCCAAAATCCCACTAGACCCTGAGACCAGCAGCTGCTCCTGGATTTACCACACAAACAAAGAGAGGAGGGGGAAGAAAATGCCCGTTACCCCCCTCAACAAAAAATACCATCCAAAAACATGCTCTCCTGTTTCAAAATGCACTCTCACATCCAAACTGGTCCCTTCTTTCCTTTCCTCTTTTTTTTTTTTTTTTTTTTTTTTACTCCACTTTAATAGCCCCAACAACACAGACACATAAACACATTAAAAGTTTCTGTTACCAAATTAGACAGCAATCCCATTTGCGAGTGAGAGACAGGATTCAGTGGACAATGACGGTTGAAAATGCTGCGGTGGACAGCTTCATGTAAGTAGCCTATACATGTTAAGCTGTTTACTAAGGCAAGCGGATATCAAAACTGTCGAAAACGAGTTATTCCGCTTCCCTGTAATTCACATATCTTAGTCTAATGCTTTCAGATTTAGACACTCTGGTCTTTGTAAAAGTGAAAAGAATTATAGTTTCCAACGGCATCCAGGAAATTGCCCATATTTTCATCTCGTTGCATTATAAAGGACACAATGACACGTAATTGGAATTGAACAGCAACAGAAAGTGAGGGAGCACAGGGCTGTATAGCTGCCCTGGCAAGAACGTTGTCTCGTCCTCATTGGCTGACCCTCATGACCTCAGAGGGACAAGCTGTGCCCAGTGCACCATGGGAGAAATATTTGAGAGACAAAGGCTCTCACCAAGGATCAATTCAATATAATCTGATGTATTTGTCAGAAAAATAATATCGCCATAATGGGCTTGATATGAAATACGTATGGACGGCTCTACTCATTAGAAGTGTATTTAAATGTCACTCTTCCAAATTACAAAAACAAGACCACATTTGCTCATTTTCGCTTTCCAATTTACATGAATTAGTCCATGAGGCTCACAGGAATTATAGAGACATCGTCAAAACTGGAATCTCAGCAGTGGGCAGCCACAAAAAGCTAACTTGTCATGTGGCAAAGTTGAGGGCCCGGCCATTTGATTGTGGGATGAAGCCCCCTGCTGTGCAACGGGACAGGCTGTCTGTGTGAACGCCCTACAAAGGCCAGAGTCCTCTGGTTGGCTCCCAGGACCATCAGATTTAGCCTGGCCTGCTCCCTCTGTCAGTGTCTGACAGAGGAGCCGCAGCCTGGATGACTGGCTGGTCCACTGACTGGCTGGCAAGCTGGCTGTTAGGTTGGCTGAAAGGCTACATGACTGGCTGGGTGAATGACTGGTTGGCTACCCGGGTGGGTAGCTAGCTGGCTAGCTGGCTGCCTGGCTGGCTGACTGGCTCGTCACTGCTACTGCTGGGGGGGGGGGGGGGGGGGGGGGGTTGTGCAGACCCCATCTGGACCAGGCCGAGCCGGGCCGGGTGCCGATTGTTCATGCTAACATACGCCCGCCTCACAGAGCCACACTGAACACGAGAAAAATGTGGGAATGAGTGAAGATGCATGAGAAGATAAAATTAAAGACGTGTGTGTTTGTTTTTGAAGAATAACAATGGAGGAGTTTGTGTTAGTTATTTGAAAAGACTGACTTTTTTTTTATGAATGGGCCACAAACAAAGAAAAGGAGTGACATATGACAAGTATTACTGTCACTTCCTGTAATATCATCATGCTATTACTTACAGGCAAAATGATAATAACCAAGAGCACTGTCAGGGAAATCCAAGCCTCTCCTTTGTCCATTCAAACTAACAACATATTACCTTTTGTATTCCAAAAAATTTTCAGTAATATAAGTCTTTATATAACAAAAAGAGGATGAAAAACTGACGGAAATTATTATCAGACTACAAATTAATCCGTATTATTAAGCAAATACTATTTGTATGAAACATAATCCTTCAAAAAAAAAAAATCTCTTTAAACTCACTTAGTTAAATTCGCTGCCAGGCCTATTATGATCATGAACTGGACCAAATGCAAAATTATGAACAGCAGCATTACACAGGCATTGAGGACTGTGCACAATTTGCAGTTAAGGCAAGATCTTTTATGATTTTGGACAAGAAATGAGTCTGAGTGGCACCCTACTATTTAATGTCCTTTTTTTGACATTTTCAAACCCACATTCCCTTCAGCTCATTAGAGGAGGTTTCTCCTGTTTGCCCAGAGTTCTTCGGGGCAGAACGAAGGGGGGCAGTTTTTTCGGGCCTCTGCCACTGGACTCTGTAGGTATCTGCTCTGCAATAATTTGAGCGAGAGCTCATCTTATCTCTGCGTGCCATGCTCTGTCTTTCAGAAAACGACGACCTTTGTTCGCCAGAATGGGCAAGACAATCTCCCCTCCTGCCCTGACAGGGTACGACTGAGAGCAGGAGAGAAATGAAAACCACCTCAGGTTTTATTAACAAGGCCAAGCTTAGAGCAGCAGCAACTGCCAAAAATACAAGACAAAGGAAACCCATGAAAAACTGAAACTGCTATATTCAAGACTTTGGTGGTATTAAACAACAAAACAGAGAAAAAAAACAGGGTTTAGTGCAAATTCACCCATTACACCATTTAGTCATGATTGCAAGTCTGACTGAGTGAATATCCTAAAAGTCCTGTTGCTAAAACATGACGTAGAGGCTAGAGCGCTGTAAATTTAGGCCTAAAAGCTGCGCCAAATGCGTGTTTGAAGCACAGGGCACATCCTGTCGTTGAAAATGAGTTATTCTGATTATTCAACTACTATTTAAAACAGCAATAAATAACTTATATTAAGGTCTGGCTAAAGGAGTTATCCGTGTAATAGAGGAACACACCAAAACCCCTCTGTGTGGCCTGTCATTCAGATGAAAACGGCCTGCTACCTGCGTGTCTGCAAATCAAAAACGATATATTATTAATATCCTAGTCATTAATCACCTAGAAAAAAAAGACACCTACCTCAGTCACCGCGTGCACTGGCAAATTATCATTTCCTCAGCACCGCTGTAGCGTTACCTTTGGCTAACACTGGCCGCCTTACTCTGTCTGTTCACGTTGACGGACTGTGTTCACAACCTCCGCCCGTCTGTCTGTGAGTAACACTATTTGTCGTTCGTTAAAATAAACTACGTGTCTTACTCTTGAAAGTAAAACTGCTGTCAATACCAGATATGTTGAAATTTAATGGCCCCTTTCTCGCATCGCTTCTCTGATGCTCCTCTGTGCCTGTCTGTACGGAGCGGCCTACGTTAAAAAAGAAGGGTCAACATTAACCCTAAAAGTCGAAATTAAATTTAAAAAAAAGAGGAGGAGGTGAAGACATAGATCTGATAAATGAAAGCTGTATGAGGTTCGGCCTCAGCGAGGACAAACATTCACCAGAGTAAGCAAAACCCATCACATTTGCACAAAAGCGTTTGTGCAGATACCCTCCTGAAGTTAATGCTCGTAACTTAGGCCTATGTACCGCAAGAACATTTTTAAATGGACCATTAACACTTTTGTGTAAATTTCAAAAAGGACTAACAGTTCCTGTTCGTGGGTTATATTAGCACGCAATTAATTTTAACAACTGTACCTTGGGCCTGTTTCCTACAGTGTTGTCAGAAGCTATAATTAGCAATTACCTGAGATGAATTTGCGGTGTTAATCTTCTGTATTCCAATAAATGCCAAAGGGCTGACATCTGCAGAGGACACGCGGGAGGAAAGATCAGGTCATACGTTTATTTGATGCCACATCCTGCATGATGTGGACGCCTTGGTTGTGAGTCAACAGGCATTACATTTGTCTCACTGGGCTGCAGGCAAGAAGGCATTATATTGAAAACATGAAGGTAAATTGTTTTATTTGCTTCTTTTTACTGTTAAATTTTGATTCTAACAAAGGACCAAATAGTATTTAAAAAGCAATAGAATAGAAGTAAAATAAAAACAACAAAAAAACACATGAAATCCAGCCCCACCAAAAAGCTCAGTCAGCCTTAAAAACAGGTCACCTTTAAATTATATTGAAAAATGCACTTTGGTCATTTCCTGTTAATATTATAGTATATTATGTCATTGTATATTTACCACCAACATTACCTAAATAATAAAGAAACCTAAAAAGATGTGACTGGCTGGTTTTAAAATTGTAAACTCTTGCAAACAAATTTTTTTATAGCTTTTAAAACCTATAAATAAGTAAATTAATGACCAGTGAAATCCTGAAAATCTAT
This sequence comes from Seriola dumerili, assembly GCF_002260705.1. Taxonomy (NCBI): domain Eukaryota; kingdom Metazoa; phylum Chordata; class Actinopteri; order Carangiformes; family Carangidae; genus Seriola; species Seriola dumerili. The sequence continues at coordinate 260,117 of NW_019175342.1, forward strand.
TTATATATAATGCATTTTTCAACAAATTTCAGTGTTTAATTAAAATTATGACACGTGTATAAATTTGCAAACTCTCAAACTTGCATGAACATGCAAACTTTTCATTTTTTAAGTTTAATTTGAAAATTCAAAACATTTTAGTAATACTTATTTGAAATTGTTTTACAATGCATGTTCATAAATTATATCTATTTTCTACATATATAGCTAATATTTTTCTAATGATGATAATAATAATAATAATAATAATTTAATTTTGCCATATATTTGTTGGAAGAATAGGAAACCTATGAAGATATTAGCCTTTTGCTCTTTAAACATTTTATTTTAGAAACATTTATTCCTAAAATCGAATCAAAAAGACAAAGCGAAACTTTATTTTGATTTTAAAAACTTCTACAAGCGTGTAACTGAAGGCCAGATCTGTCTGAAAAAAATATAATTCTCTGACTTACAAGTTTTTTTATTAAGTCTGATCCTGTAAGCTAAGGGTAGGACGCACACACAGACAGACACAGAGAGAAAACGGATGAATGTTGTTGCATGTCAGGACGTGTCACGACTGGAATTCAACTTTGACATCTGCTGTGTAAAATCACATATTGACAAGTACTGTGGTGATGTAAGGGAAAGACTGTGAGAGATCTGAACAATTTTCCCTTTGTGTGTGTGTGTGTGTGGTGTGTGTGTGGGTGTACGTGCGTGTGTGTGCGCTCTGACCACCTGAGATGGTCTGAAATAATTTGGTTTAAAGCTTCTTGATTTTTTTGCACTAAATCGAGTATTTTTCAAATATTACCACACTGTTCTAAACTTCACATAAAACAGGGACCTTGGACCATTTTTATGCAGCACAGGCATAATGCCATTTCTGCCCACTCTGTTACAAAAGAAAGGGGAAGTGGAGGAGAAAGAAGTTTCTACGAGTTGAGCAAAGTTTCCATGTTTTCTTTCCATTCTAAGCACAGGAAAAAGAGAAAGGTAAGGTGCGCAGAGAGCAGGCCTGACTGGTGGTGAGTAACACCCTGCAATTAGGAGGTGATGGGTTAGTAACCTCACAGGCCTCAGGGATATTAAATAATTACGGACAAGTTGACATAAACTACTATTTCCTTGGAAACTCTCATGAAATAGAAAAAAAAAATAAGTGTGCTTTTTTCCTTCCTCTTTCAATCACTTCATCAATCCACTTGTTCAAGCCCACACACATGCATTCACACACAGACCCACATTATTCTTCTTTAAAATTTCCTCCTTAACTTCTCATCACTGCCAGTCCTTCCATTTCCATCCAGCTCAAAATCTTTTCATCCATTCTACTCCCTGGAAGAGGAAAAAAAACTTTTCCCCTCTTTCTGTTCTCTTTCTCCCATCGGCACAGATTGATGTTAAAAGTGTGCCTGCGCATCGTTTGTAATTACACCTGTTTACACACTGAAGCATTACTATGTGTGAAAGTCTGGAAGCCATTTGTGGCATGAGGCTGAGAGGGAAAGACAGAGCGAGCGGGCTTTAAACAGCTCCAGAGACACGAGGGCTGATAGCAAGCCGGTGCTTCTGACATGACTGCAGACCTGGGTAATATTATACTCAAATATGCTTTCACATTTGTGCAATGGATTTGTCTGGGCAGACTGCTTCAGCCTCAAATGTAAGCACATCAAAGATAAGATCAAGCGCTCGTCATGATTTTTTTTTTTAAGTATCCAAAATTTATTCAGCCAGGATTTTCTTGAGGCTTGTGTGGTTTTTCTATGACTCAAGCCCATCTGCATAAATTTCACCTTATACAGTTAATTATAAACATAACTGTAACCTCACAAGTGAGTTATATTCCTAATCTATATTCTGAAAATATGTGGAGAACCAAATTCAATTTGGACTACTGAGAAGATATTTTGTGACGATCATTGGTTAAACACATTTGGGGGTTTTTGGCTTAGATTTGGTGGGCAGAAATCAAAACTTATACACTAATACACCAAAATGCATTGTGGGAACTGCATAGAGAGCAAACATTCACTCTTCATAACGCAAAACTGACTTTTAATCTTGATAACAGTGCTGTCAATTACAAAGACTGTTTCTCTTAGGGATGATGTTATCACAGTATAAATAAAACGGGGTAAAATTATAGGTTTCAAACTAAATTAGGAGATTCTGGCGCTGCATGTTACAAACAAAGATTTAATAAAACCATTTCAACATGTGGCCTCAGCTAGATGGGGCGGTATAGGATTTCATGTTCGCATATGCTAAGTGAATACATATAGAGTACTGCATATGTGTGTTTACATTACAATGGTTCCTGTGGCGTCACCGTGGCAAGGACACACGTACACACACACACACACACACACACACACGTACTGTTACTGGCATTTTCCGACAGGACGTTGCAGTAAAACTGAGAGTACAGAATTTCCCCTCGACCAGGGAGGCCAGTCCTGATAAGGTCAAGTAGGCAGTGTGATACATGAAGTGTGTGTGTGTGTACGTGAGGGGTGCTAGAGGAGTGTGTGTGTGTGTACTTGGTGATGGCAGAGTGCAGCAGCTCTCTGCTTTAACTATACATAGAAGGAAGAGCGTCTGTCTCACACTTTCTGTCTCACTCCTAACCGACGCGCATGCTGCACACACCTTACAGTGTTCCAGTCGGCACATGCCAGCGGCGCACACTGGCTACGATGCCCTGCCTACAGCTGCAGCGAGGGCTTTGAACCTCATGGTTAGCAAATACAGCAGGAATCAAGCAGATAATGAAACCCGATATCCCCTCCCCTCCATGCCCTGCTCCAGCAGCAGCCAAGGCCTGCTTCTCCTCACACAAGAGATGCACTATTGAGAGACTTTCTCTCTCACTCTTTCGCTCCCCCTCATTCTTTTATTTCTCCTCGGCCCTCGTTCTGCCAGTCGGCAAGGCGAGATGCCAACCTCTCCCCAAAGCCGGGCAGAGTGCCCTCACCCTTTATGCAAATGCTTCACCACAAGCCCAACTCACACATTCATTCTGTGCCCCCCACCATCACCTACTCCTCCATTCCTTCATTTATTTCTTTCACCTCTTACTCTGCAGTCCTTCTCTCGCTCTCTCTCTCTAACACTTTTTCTCTTTCCCGTCCTCCGTATTGTTGTTGCACTTCAACCATCCCTCCCTCCGCTTTTTGCTGCTTCACCCCTTCACGTCTACCAACTGCATGTGCTCTTTCTATCTCAATTGCTATCCATCTTCTAGCATCTCCCACTCCGCTCCCCCTCACTCCTTTTACTGTGGCGCTCCCTCTCTCCTCCTTTTCCCGCTGCCTCTCTCTCTCACACACAGCTTGACTCACCCAGACTCAAACTTGTACACTCATTCCTCGGCCGGTGCCAGACAGGCAAGTGCAGAAACTCCCTTTACCCTCTCTCCCTCTTTTTCGATCTCTTTCACTGTCTCTCGCTCACTCATACACACATTCACTCATGCCACAACCCATGCCCTGGTATACTTCCCTTAAAGGGAAAGATTCTCCTTTATAAATTATAATTCATCTGCCGCAGTTTGTACAACAATTATATCATCTGTCAGCGTTTAGGATTATATGAATAATTTGTGAGAGCTCAACTGGCACATTTCTCCTGTAAATTTATTACCTTCTTTTGTGTGATTGATTGCTTCCTCGATTGCTGAACAGGGCGTTAGTGGAGTGTACAAACACTATCGTTTCACACAAGAACAAAATATTAGAAGTATGTGTTAGGTCATGTTTACGTGCTTTAACGCCAGCCTATTTTATTTAGAGAAGTCCAGTAGAATGCATATTATCCCAAATGAATGGCGCAGGAAACATCACATTCATGATCAGGGGGTGAAACCTTGCTTTATGAATCCCTATAAAAAATCTATTAACTTTTCTTTGTTGACATTTTGTGGGGACTTGAGATTAATGGGGTGAAAAAGGGGGTTTTATATAGGAAATACTTTTTCTTTATTTTCTGAATAACTTAAAATCTCTGTAGAAGTCATTCAATCTCTATATTTTTCCGATTAAAATATTGAATGAATGTGTGTCGAGTTGCTGTCTGTGACTTCCTACATAAAAAAGAAAAAAACAAAACAAAAACAAAAACCAAATCAAAAGAGAGTTCTCAAAAAGGAAAAAGGACAAAACTCTTAGCCTGGTGATCACAATTAGTCATTTACATTTGGAACATTACAAATGTTTGTGGCGTGCTACTTCTCAGATGGGAAACCAACCCTGTTACATTACTATCCTATTTCTGCATCAGTGAGCTCCCTATGAGGAACACTGAAGCTTGCAGATTTAATTCTGCTTATCATGTGAGCTGGAGTTTTGCCTGTGCTGGGTTGGCGCTGCGAGGGTTAAACGGTGCCCGCTCCCTGTGGCATGATATGAGCTGGGCCTTTGCCTGTGCACTCTGCCTTGTCTGTGTTGAGTTGGTAGTGTTAGGGGTTAAGAGTGGGTGGCTTCCTATGTGACTCTGATCCCATTAGGGTTAAAAGGTGTCTGTTCCAAATGGCTTCCTGAGAGCCGGGTCTTAATCTCTGCAATGCTTGACAAGGTTTGGGTTAAAGGGAGACGGGCTCTTGATACGGCAGCAAATTATGAGCGACTCTGAGCTGGCAGTGTGAGGGTTAAAGGTCGCTCTGCCCATTTTGAGTGGCATTCCCTGTAGGGCAAACACCATGCCAGGCCGGAAGAAACAGAGGACACACACAAACACATGCAAGGCGAGAAACAAAGAGCCCTCACAACCACACACACACTCTCTCTCTCTCTCTCACACACACACACACACACACACACACACACACACACACACACACACACACACACACCACACACACACACGCGCGCAGAAACACACAAAGACACGTGCGCGCACACACCCAACGACTAAATCATTTTTGAAACTTTTATCCTCTCAAACCAGTGCTTTCCTTTTTTAAAGAAGAATCCTTTAAGAAAGCCAGGGCAGGACAGACAGACACACGATGCAGACGGGCGCCTCTGGGAGAGTGTGTGTGCAGTTATCTCCTCTGTGACCACACTCGCTGACTTCCCCAGCCTAAACTACCACCTCGCACCGACCTCAGGAGCACCACAGCACCACAGGCAGACAGCCATAAGTACATGTCCTCCGAGGGGACATAAAATGGAGGAAACCCACCTCGATAAAAAGGCACCTCACAAACAGGGCAGGGAGGGAAAAAAAAAAGAGGATAGAGCCAAATAAAAGTGCTTCAAATTAGAGTAGTGATGGATTTATACCAATTTTACAAATGTATTTCATTTAAAATATAATCAGAAAATGTGTATGTGAAAAGTAATTTACACACAACAGGAATTATAAAATGATTTTTTCAAAATGATTCAAACAAAAGAACAGTGTATGCTCCTAATACTACACTATATGGCAATGAGTGATAACTACATAATAGCTTGCATCTGGTATATTTATAGGTATTATTTTCTATTGGCCCTTAGTTACCTTGAAATCCCTCACAATTGTGCTGAGAGATGGAATAGCATGTAAGTCAAATACTGTATACGTGTAAATGTTCCTTTGCTGGCCTCGGATTGAATCCTGCCAGATTTTTTTTTTTTTTTTTTTTTTCACTTTTTCTCCTTTAGTCAGTATCCTGCTCACATTCACTGTTGTGTCATTGAAAAAAAAACAAAACAAAAAAAACAAAGCAAAAAAAAACAACATTTTTTTAACTGCAATAAATGTTTGCCAAGTTATTTTGCAGCAAATAGTGCAGTGTTTATCAACTCTCAGCGAAACTGGTCCGGTATGAAATACCAGTCAGTCTCCATTTATAAACATGTGATTGTATGAAAAGATAGTATCACAGAAAAGTGAGCCAGAAGGAAAGAGCTGGACTGAAAGCAGCAAGAGCTGCCACGTCAGATGCTGCTGAGGCTTCTTGGCTGTCAGGACTGAAACAGACACACACACACACACACACACACACACACACACACACACACACACACACACACACACACACACACACACACACACACACACTCATACAAATAGTGTAGACACACCAATGCAGAATGGCCTGCACACGCGCAGATCCACACATCCACACAAATGCACAAACACAAACGACTACGCGCGCACGCATGCACACACAAAGAAGGGTTTGCCTTTGCAGTGCTGTTTAGGGAGTTGGAGTCATCAGCCAAGCCTGACACCCCTGCTCAGTGTAGCCATCACCGCTGTTTGTCTGTGAGTCTGTGAGTCAACGTGCATGGGGCCGCTCCATCAACAACACACACAGGCTCCAATAATAAAACCAGCAAATCCTTCACTCCAGTTTGCCGACCACTCGCCAGAGAGGCCTGCTCTGGGTCTGATCATGTCCTCTTTGGATTGCTACTGGATTTACACTTATTATTTGATTACACTCTTGAAGCATTGAAATAAATATTTTATTTCCCAAACTTCAGTACAGTGTTTGAATGCGCTTTAAATATATACTTTTTTTTTTCTACCTTTAAACTGTGACAACCACAAAGACGACAGCACAGTATCTTCTGAATGCTGTTTCAGAGAGCTACATATAGGGAAATGTTGTGGGAAATATTCAAGCTCTTTGGCTGCCCAAAAAAAATCAGATGCAAAATAGGATTTGGCCTCATCTTTATTTAGGCTAGCTTTCCAATTCCTGGAGAAATTGCATTATTGAATACAACAACGCCATTGTTTCAGCAAATTTTAGGGGGGCTTTCAGCTTTATATATTTTCAGAGAGGAAAAATCAAAATGGGAACACTGTTTTTCAATCTGAAGGCTCTTGTGCAGAGATTTGATTCTCCAGATAGCACTTGGCACCGTTTGCCTCCTCTAAGTACTATAATATGGTTATGATACATTAGCATTCCTTCACATCACCAAAGAAACCCAATATGTGTATATCAAGCATTTTAGTCAGTGGAAGAACAGAAAAGAAGCAGAGAGAGAGAGCCAGAGAGAAGGGAGAGGAGGGGGGTGAGGGGGGGTCCAGAAGATGGAGAGTCAGGTAAAGGATTAGCATTAAGAGGCGATAGGAAGTAAAAAGTTGCCTGATGAGCAGCATTCCAACGGACAAAGCCTGGCGAATGGTGAAACTGTTTAAGATAGCCTGCGCTGTTCTCAGGAGACGCAGGCAGGGAGTTAGTAAAGTGGCTTTTAAGCTCACCAAATCCTACATATCCCAGATAAGACTGTGGCTCTTCCTGAGGGAACGAAAGAGAGGAGTAGCAGAGGGGGCTGGAAAGAATGAGGTAAAATGGAGGAAGAGACGGTTGAAGTAAAAGATGTAATGAGAGAGAGCGTATGGGGGGTTGGGGTGGGGGGTGGGGGGCTGAGGGATGATAGAGAAAACAGAGGGAGATAAGGCAAAGCAAAAGAAAGAGGGGAGGCTTTGAGAAAGAGACAGAAAGTGTAAGGGTAAGGGAAGAAAGAGCATTTTTTTTTTTTTTTCAGATGGGAGCACATGTGAGCTTTGGTGTTGGTTGATCCTGTCTCTTACAGTGCAGTGAATGAACCCAGCGACACTGAGCAGCCCTGCCTGCCTCTCCGGCAGGATTTTATCACCTGAGTGAAAGGCGGCTTGAATACACACAAGCCAACGTCATCAATCCCTGCTCTGCTCTGTCGCAGAGAGAGAGAGAACCTGTGCAGGCTTTTAATGCAATGTTTTGGATATTGTTTCGGCAACAAAGTCATAATACAGAGGTGCGGGAATCCCTCGCCACACACACACACACACAAACACACACACACACGCGCTAAAGCCTGTGTATTGTGAGCCAGATAGTATTTGCATGTGCATAAATATTCAAACCCGTCCAACCTCTGCTGCAACAAACAGTATTGCAGAGTTGCATTCACCTTTCTTACACTCACCTGTATGGCTGTCTCTTATTTCGTTTAAATCATTTTTGCTCTTTCATGTTTTTTTATCCGCACTTTCTGCATACATACAACTGTTGACTGCACGGTACATGCATGCGCATAAAAAGACAGGAGACAGGTGCACAACACACACAGGCCAGAAAGCAGAGAGTCAACAAACAGGGGTCAGTTTTTAATCATCCCTAGTTTGTTTATTTAGCAGTGGTCAGGTTTTCACTCATAAACCTCCCAAACTCCATTGCAAAATTCCTCCTTTTAGACCCAAGAGAGAACATTCAAACAGTATTAATTCCTCTTGCTGGGAAAAGGGACGGCCTTTTCCCGGAGCAATCCATAACATCTGAATATAAAAATAAATACGAAGAGCGGGCGCGCTCTTAAACCCAAAGTGAGGAGGGAAAAAACCTGCCGGGAAGTTTGACGGCAGTGTATGTTTTTCCTCTGTTTCACCAGTGTCTGGGACAACATTTTTTTTTTTTTTTTGCTGTGTAGTCACCCTCACTAATGCTGCAGCTGACTACCACCTTTTCGCTTTCCATCTGTCTCGCTATCTTCGTTTTATTAATGTCTTTATTGAACCTTTTCTATCTCCGTCTTCTCTTCTCAATATTTACCCTTGCTCCCTCTCCGTCTCTCTCTCTCTCTCTCTCTCTCTCTGCTGGACGCCCCTGTGCCAGTTAACTCACCACAAGCCAGAGGGAGGACCGCAAGAATGCTTAAATCAGCATAATTAGGCCTGTGTGTACTTTAAACACACACGTTTCCCCCGAGCCTGGACCCCTGCCACCCGTACAACACTGTGTACGCAGCCACGGCCCGTCTCTTTGAGTCAATAAACACAAACATATCAGCAGTACGCCTCACACACATTCACACAGTACACACACACACACACACACACACACACACACACACACACACACACACACACAAATACATATGCAGTACATGAGGTGAAAAATGATGCTGTATTCCTCTCCCACCCCGACTACTAGAAGCTACCTCCCTCATACAGCTGTCACACCCCCAGCCCAAACCACCACCACCATCACCACACTAACACAGTTTGACCCTTTACGCTGTATAGCCAAAGGGGGAGGAAAGTAAATGAGTTTAATATGGGCGGCTTTGTGCTGAAAAGTTGCACGTTCGTTGAAAAATTTCCATAAGCAAGCCAGTAAAAATTAAGCACGAGCATGCACTAAAACAATGGCCTGGATCTCAATTGGGTTTGTGGTTTTGTCCCACACACATCTGTATGTGTTTTAGGGTGCAGTGGTGCATTAACAAACAACTGCCTCCCAGCGAATCCAGGGTGCATATGGGGATTATCAGTAGTCATTACAGACCATTTAATAATAATCACCACCATCAAAAACGAATCAGTCCAAGCATGTGATATTCGGATGGCCAATATCACTGGCTGAGTGGATCATATTACTGAAGATGGGAGCTGATTAGACAGTGTCTGGCATTTCATTTCAATTATCATAGAGGGATCCACACGCTTTGTGAGCAGAACCTTATTATTGTCTTTATCTGCCCTTTTTTTTTTTTTGCAGGGCAAAATGCCGCTCCACATGTGCTCATCAGTGTATCTCTGTGTGAGATAAGAGTCGTAACAGAGATGACACCCTTGAACTTACAGGATCAAAACATTCAGAGGAAGAGTTTGAAAGTCTGTGACAAAGGCTTATTATAGAGGCATCCAATAAAAACATTACACTCCCTCCCTCAGGAGCTCAAACACTCTCCGCTCCCGAAGAAGCTTCAGGTGCAGATGGACACCGCGCCTGCACTAACACAGACCCAAACACATCGAAACACGATCTTGTGAATCTGTGAAGAAGAAGATTGCTGAACATGAAAGGCCTGCTATAGCTGCTCAGCCTGCGGCCTTATACAATTCATTTCCATTCTAAAGTTATGCATGGAGAACAAGTAACTCCAGTAGAGAATATGACTTATGCCACTGGCTATGGAAGTACAGTGGCGTTGCTATGGAGTTTATATGTCATTAAAGAAAAACAGCAAGTTAATTTGATTTCCATTTTTAACATCACCCACCTCAAAAACAGATAAATTTTCTATGGACTCAGCTTAATTTCCTCATGGCTTAATACTCCAGAAACTGATCAGAACTCCATGCCCAGTCTACTTCCAAAAACATTTTGTCAGCAGCATTTGATCAAAATGGTGTGATACTGTTTATATGAGGGTACACACTGAAAAATAGTCACAAAGAAGTCAGTCTGTCTGTGTGTGTGTGTCTCCCTTTCTCTGTGTCTGTCTATTTCCTCTCTCTGTCTCTCACACACACACACACACACACACACACACACACACACACACACACACACACACAGAGGCATGAACACACTCATGTCTCTGTTTGTGTGCTCGCACAGCTGTGGATCTTGTGCAGGGTTCAACCAAGGTAAAGATATGGTATATTACGCAATGGCTTATAGATTTTTCCACCCCTGGCGAGCTGCCAGCGCTCTCAATGGGAGAGCGAGTGTGTGTGTGTGTGTGTGTGTGAGAGAGAGAGAGAGCGAGAGAGAGAGAGAGAGAGAGAGAGAGAGGGGATCAGAGAGCAGCACACTTTGTTCCATAAAGTCTGACTCACTAACTGGATTCACTGGCTGCTTCGCTGGGACTGCAGGCCTCTATGACCAGTAGTTACACTGAGGAAATAGGGCTGAACACAAGTGTGCAAAAGTGTGTGTGTGTGTGTGTGTGTTTGTGTGTGTGTGTGTGAGAGAGTGTGTAAGCTACTTAATCACAGTGGGAGTGAAGACTGCTGGTGAGTGGTGATTGGAAGATTGTTACTGCATTTGCGTCAAGTATCAGATATATTTGTTATTTGTTAGGTCTGGTGGATATTTCAGCTTTTGCTCCCTCAGGCAATGTGGACTGCTGCTGCTCCACATTGGTCTCTCTGCCACACACACACATACACACACACACACACACACACACTCAAACATGCACACACACACACATCGTGCAAGCAAAAAATAAATGACCTTAGGTAGTCATTCAACACAGCAGGGTGTCATGGTTATGCATTCTGACCTATGTATTTCCATCAACTACAATTTAAAGCTACAGTAAACATGTAGACATGAGTGAAGGCTTTACATGCAGAAAAGCAATTTGTTTTTGCCTATGCTGTTTTCATTCTAAAAGGTCAATACTTCACTTCTTTATGCTTTATGGTTCTAGGAGCATGCAAACTTACTTGACAAAACAAAACAGTCATCAGACTCCAATGTTGTTCTGTGAAATTGCACAAATAAATGCCTTTGACGTGAACAACAAAAACTCTAATGTGCATGCATGACAGACATTTCACTGGAGACTACTTCCAAAATGAGTCTTGGAAGAGTCAGCAAGAGCGGTCCAATCTGTTTTGAATCAGACGCTCGCCTGTCAGGATGATCAATCCCACTGTTTTCTTGATTTACTTACCGAGTACGTGACATGCATATGTTAATGAAACTTGTGCGTTTCTCATATCAGTCTTGTCCATATTCTCCCGCCTGGATTAAGAAGGCGGACATACTGTTCACACACAAGGCAGAGAAATGCATTCACAGAGCTGATTTGGTCTAGATCTTGCGCACCGAGGTTTCCCCAACTCTTTTAATTGGGCTCTTGATGCTCGACATAGGGTGTACTTCCTCTAATTAGCTATATCTATAGCGTATGGGAGAGTGTATGAATGCATGCATGTGTAAAATCCTCTTTTGAGCAACTCCAAACTAACTAAGAGCTTTAATTTCACGCTAGGCTGCATTGTCCCATTCAGTGGGGTTACCCCCACAAAAAAGCCTCTGAGAAAATCAAAAAGAACGAAAAACACACCAAGGGGCGACGGAGGAGGGGGGTGGGGTGGTGGGGTGGTGGTGGAGAAAGACAGAGTGAGAAGGAGCGAGAGGGAGAGACAAACAACAACAACAACAACAACTGAAGCTCATCCTTGAACAATACAGATCTCTCGCTAACCGTCACTTCTCTTTTAAAGGGAGCTAATTGAGTAGGCGGAGGGGGTGGAGGAAGAGGAGCAGGATGAAGGTGAAGGGGAGTCTGTCCCGGGGGCAGCTGCCAGAAGGGAGCGGTACATTAGCTCTTGTACCTTCTCATCTCTGGATTCCTTGTGGGTTCCTCACGTTTCCACTATCTGATTATTTCATCACTTGCTGGCGAACTACAGTTTCTTCACTGTGAGATGACTGTGAACTGCTGTTGCACCTTCGATTCTCAAACCCGACAACAAATAATAACAGTGTTGCACAGGGAGGATATGCAATTATCAGTCAATCACACATTTATGTTAAGCACCTTATTCTTATCCCCTGCCAAAAATAAAATTATATGGAGTAATGAGCATTGCAACGGCGAAAGCTCTGCAGGATAATTGAGTGTAGTTAGTTTGGGGGTTCAGAGGAGACATGTTCTCCAGTATCAGCGCACTGAAGTGATTTAGACTCTGCTGCTCCTCTGCCACACGTCTATCTATCTGTCTACAACATACGTGAGTGTTCTGTCTGATTTCAGATGAGTGTGCCTCTGTCTGCGTGTGTGTGTGTGTGTGCGCGCGCACATTCATGCGTGTGTGTCGTACAGTTTGGTAAACACAACTATATCACAGACCAACATGAGAGCGCTATAGGGGCCGCCCGCTTCTACTGGCCACAGATCAGCCTAAACCTAATCCACACTAGGAGGCAGAAGAGGACAGAGGGGGAGGCTACATGTATTCACATGGACACACACACACACACACACACACACACACACACACACACACACACAGGCCCATCCATCCAGGGAACAGCCACCTATTACCCTGTTGTGCCAATTGCCTCAGTTAAGCATGATAAATCCATTTTCTATGGGCGGTCAGGAAGACTGCACAGATAAGGGATGAGCAGAGCAACACAGTGCTGGATTTAACCCACCTCCAAGACAGATTCACACACATTCACACAGACACACAAACGCACAAACGGACTGTCCATAAGCTACCTCGGGGTGTTGCTCAGGGCCTCACTTGCTCTTCCATAGTGAATCTAAAAACTAATATTTTTTATGATGTGCACACATTTGATTCTTGATCCATGATGCGTGATTTGAAATATTTGATCCAAAGATTCACTTCAAGTATTTTAGTCAAAACATCCCTCGCACAAATCAAGTACATTTTTTTTCTTTCCATGTAATCAGAATTTATTCAGACACTGTTTAACTGACATGGACATGTTGTGCCATTTGCCACTTCCCCGCACTCTTTCCTCCGTCCCATCTTTCTGTCCCTGCCTACCAGCTCTCACTCTGGGCCAAGCAGTGTAAGGTGGACCTGGTCTGCCTCCAGCAGAAAGGATGAATAAGTAAAAGGAACACAATGTACCCCTGGGTTCTGCCTGCAACCCACTGCCTGCCTGCCGTCCTGGCACAGTTGGCAGGCCACTTTTACCCTGCCTACCGTCCACTAGAGCAAACCTATTCTCTGCTGCCTGTGCTGTGCCTACCAACAAACTCAGTGTGAGCAGGATTAGTGTGTGTGTGTGTGTGTTAGTGTGTGTGTGTGGGTTTGGTACAAAGTGACACCAGTAAGGTTTGGTATGTTACCAGATCATGCAGGCCCACCTCGGCTTACACCCGCACCTCAGCCGTCACCGTCCGGTCCCAGTGAAACCAGAACCAAGGGCTGACGTAGGAGAGCCATCAGCCCAAAACGGGGGGGGGGGGGGGTAGGCTAAGAAACACACATATACTGTACGCATGCACACACACACACGCGAACACACACACACATGAACACACACACATGCTATGACAGCCTGGTGTGGACTTAAATCTTGAACATCAGCCTTTTAATGAATCGATACTGGTATTCAAGACAAAATAAAACAAATGTCGGGCTAAAGAAATTTGTATTTCATTTCAGTCAAGATATTTGAGACAATATATTGTATGCGAACTCATTGTGTGGCCTCCACACACTATACTGCCACAGACTTCATACGCACTAACCCACAAGCACAGTTTAGTTGAGATGATAGGCCTTTATCTCCATCACCAAAGATACTGACAACAAAATCTCCACATTTTTTTCTCTTCTGCTGCTGTGGCTATATGGCATGGATACAGCATGTATAGCTTTCACTGCGTGCTTTCAAGTGCTTTGCCAATGTGCACGGTCGAGTGAATTTCAAGGAGTCATTTGATCTCCAAATCTGAAAACACGTTAGAAGTGCAAATAATCGGGCGCATGAGCGGGACTCGAGCAAAGCAACCGAAACTTTTTTTTCTTTCCTCTTCTTCTTCTTCTTCTTTTTTTCTTTCTTTTCCGTGTGAAATGGTTAAACAATCACAAGCACAGTGTTAAACATCTCTGAGTTTGCAGCAAAGCTTCGAGAGTTGGCAGTGTTTGTGAGACGCGCTGTATAGGCTATTAGCAGCCCACATCTCATTTGGATAAGCGGGATTTAACTGGAGTCTGAAATAATTGATTTCAAAACGCAGCACATAAAAGTTTTAATTAACGACGCCTCCTCGACCTTCAAAGCACATTAAAACTTTATGCAAATGCATTTCCGTCGCAGGCATGTGAAACAATGCCACGTAGCCCGTATAATAAAAAAAAATAGAAATAAAATTTAAAAAATAAAAATAAACTCCCGGTGCTGTTTGGCAAATGCTTGTGCACCACTCACGGCTGATCGGGTCTGTCACCAACCGGGCCATTCCAGCAAAGCTTTTATCAGCATTAATAATACATTGTAGATTGTTTACTGCAGTTTTTCTTTGCGTGTTTTCTGTCATTTGTTAATTATTTACATGACTAAGATCAGTCTTAACGGAGTCACAGGATGACAATAGCAGTAGGCCTGTTGGTACAAGTAGGTTTGTGCACGTCAGTGTAATCCGTACATGTGTGCATGGGTGTGGGCACACATTGAAAAAAAAAAAAAAAAAAAACCAACAACAACACAACAACAAGCAATTCCGCCTTTCGCAGCGTCCAACCACGGAGCATTACAACAACCGATTAAAACAAATTGAAGGCGGATGTTCAAGTCAAAGCTTTTAATTACAGGTGTTAAACAGAGAGGTGTCACTTGATGTCCAAAAAGCAGGCTGCATGGGCGTTCTTCAAGTTAATTTTTGACTGCTGTTATCTTAATATCCTCTAAATACAAACACACGCGTTCCTTGAGGAGATATGAGAGTGCACAAACAAATCAGCTCTGCTTGATATCCATCAGTAGGAGCCGGGAGACGCACGAACAGCAGCCTAAGCAGATCAATATGTATCGCGCATATGGGGAGCACGCGTCCATGCGGCGCTCGTGCGAGAGGATCTGCTGCCAATTAATTTTAATTAATGGAAAGAAAGAGGAAACTCGATGCGGACCTCTGCCTCATACCACCAGGCTTGGAAAATTATCTGTGCTAAATATGCAGTAGGGCTGTTGGACTTATTTTACGCAGCAAATCAAATGGACTATTGATTAGAAAATGTCTCCCTCGCTGTTTTTAAACTCCCAGGCGGCAGGAGAAATGGTCAGGAGAAAGGAGAAAGACAGAAGAAGAGTAAGTGATGTGCCTGAGTCTGGTGCAGCCGTGCACGGCTTCTGGCGTTGTTGCTGTAGCTAATAATAAAAAATAATAATAATTAAAGAAAAAAAAAAGATGTGAGGAAATGTAGTTTTACATGTAAGCAGCCTGTCCTCTGTGTGTCTGACAACTAAACAGAGTCAGAGAAAACACACTGAGGTCTGGTCAGAAGGCCTGAAATAACACTGAGGAGGAATCCTGCATGTTTTCCACGGAGCTCTTTAAATGAAGACTGTTCTGTTTAAGGAAAGGAATGATTACAATTTCTCTGCTACATCACATGTGGTGTGTGGCTCTAATGTGATCTCAAATATAATTTTGGAAAATATATAGGCTACATATAATGTGCTATTATAAACAGCAAAGCTGAGCAAGTGAGGAGGGCGGCAGGCCATGACCTCCCTGCATCACTAGAAATTTGAACCAACAGGTCTAACGCTGAACAGTTGTAAGTTTATAATGCAAAACGATTTCACATTGTAAGTGTATGTGTTAAAATTACAGTCTGCTGCCTGTTGAGTAGCTACATTTCATGCACTATAACTCCTGACTAACTTAAGTTCTTGACCTCAGATTAAAATAAAAAAATAAGAAATACACACGTGACAAATACTGATATTAACAAGGTCATATTCCACCTAGTTTTTAAAGGGGCCAAAACAGTGAAACAGAAAAGTGACTTCCAGCCCAGTGTTTGATGTGATAAGCCGAGCGGCAGAGAGAAAAACGGACATGCGGCGGCCTGAAGCTGAAGCTGCAGCTCTCATCTGTTAACTCTGCAGTGGCTGCACTAAATGTCTAAATCTGTGAAGTGCCCTCTAATTTAGAAAGATAACTTTAGATGCATATGCAGGTTACATATTACGATCAAAGACAGCTGCAAGGAAAACAAAAAAAAAAGGTCATTTATAGTTTGACCTTTGCTGCTGTGAGCTGTGCTCTGCTTTAATCTACAGATAAAACTACCTGCATTGAAACAAGAGGCACAATCAACACATGAAGAAAATGTACTTACTGTAGAAAAGGCAAATTACAACAGGCTGAGTGAAGGCTATATCAAAACGGCTTAAAGGTTAACTTGGCCCAGTATTTTCAATGTGTACACATTAATCAAGATTATTTCTAGCACATATATTTTTTTTAACATAGACTAAATATAAGCCTATCTTAAGTGAAGACCAGGGTCTGTGAGCTGATTAAAAAATATATATTTCTAGACTTTTTCTGTACAGTGCCTGAGGTGCGTGTGGCCCCAAAAGGTCAAAACTGAGTCTATAATTTTGCATTTGATAACAAAAATATGAGTTGAATATTCAAAGTAGGTTTCTTAATTACATAATGCAATATATTATATTGAATTAAGACAAATAAAGCAGAAAATAACACGTATTCGCCACTAACTGAAACATTACTCGAAAAGGCCTTTAAAATTACGCACCGAGTAAAGCGAGTTTTTTTTTTCTATTTTTTTTTTTTTTTTTGTTAATTAACCGAGTAAAAGCTCCATCCTGTGCTGCCTTTTATTGTAATGATGATGTAAATAAGTAGTAGCTCTGTTGCTTCTTTAAAGGTCAACCGTATTTTGTCATTAATCAAACTGCAACCACGCAGCTCGGACACACGCCCACCATCCCTCTTTCGCCTTTAGGATGCCTGAAAAAAAAACAAACTTCCTTTAATTTGAAAACGAGGCTGCTGAAGTAGAACAAACTAAACGAGGGAGGGCTGTGAGCGTGTCCACGGTGACCCTAAAGGCCCCCCAGCACCGACCGTGGCTGAAGACCGGCAGACCTCCCCGTAACAGCCGCAAGTCAGAATCCCACCTTCATATAAAAACATAAAGTGTCCTACAACTCAAGAAGCCGCGGTAGAAGTCGATATGTGCTTTATTATATTTGCCGACAAAAGCCGATTATTGCCTCGGGGTGATTGTAATTAGTCGCCAACCGTCAGGGAACCGAGCCCTTCTTCCCCTTTCTCCAACCTCCGTTTTATATAAAATAGATTTGGGAGAAGCGCCATTTTCTCTCCAAACCATGCGCAATGAGACGCACAAGAAAGCCCGTTGGAGGAGTGCCATTAAAAAGAAAGGGGGAGAGAGAGAGCGAGGGAGAGAGGGAGGTTAAACACTATCGGGGGAAAGAGAGCAGAGCAGAAAAAAGGTCCTTAAAACGCAACAAATGACAAGCAGCAGCGCGACACACAACACAACACTGTAACCACATACAGTAGAAACAAACCGGAGGCGCACTACACCGGAAAAAAAAAATAAGGCAAGCGAAGAGGAACATGAAAACGGCGATATATTTCTTTTCATACCTGTGTCAAGCAGTAAGGGGAGTACATGGTTGTGTCTAGAGATGAAAATTGGAGTTGTTGATAATAAAGTTGGATGGAGGTTCGCTGCGGTGCCGCATTGCAAAGCCGCTGTGGCTCAGTCCAGGCTGTAACCCCGCCTCACTCACAGTGAAAGCTCCGCACTAACTTTAGAGGAAAGTTTTTGCAGCTCTCTCTCCCTCCCTCCCTCCCACCCTCTTTCTCTCTAACTCTCTCTCTCTCCCTCTCTCTCTCTCTCTCTCTCTCTCCCTCTCTCTCTCTTCCTAGCCGGTTCTCTTTCAGATCGACACAAACTTGACTGTCTATTTGAAACAATCATTTTTAATGTTAGTTTTTTTTTTACGGATCGGGGCTTCGTTACAACCCCAAAGAGGAATCGCTTGAGCGATAGTATTCCTGCAGCACTGTGGTGGCTTATAGTGGTACACAGTGGTGAGTTCAGTCACCTCATCCTATTTAAAGTTATTTATTTATAACATCTGTAAATATTCAAATCAATCATTCAATCAATCATTCAATCAATCAATCAATCAATCAATCAATCGATCTATCTATCTATCTATCAGTTACACCATTATGACTTTATAATACTTATGTTATGGCATTTACATAATTTTTTAATCTATCAGTTTAATATTCCAGAGAGACTGTCACACTGTGATGTTTCAATAATCTTTCTAGGGCAGACACACAGTAGCTATATTTTTGTTTTATAAATCAGCCTTCACGGCAAAAGCTTTGCCAATGAATACAGAGAAAACGTAAATGACTGAAGGTGCAGATTTCCTCAAAATGATACTTTTCTCAACTTTCATATCCTTAGCGTCCATTGCTTTTAAGCAAAATGCAGAAGCAGGCCCGAGCGTGACCGAAATAGAAACAAAGGTTTGAAATTTACAACTCTGTTCTGATTTTGCTGTGGTGTTCTGTCAGTGAATCTGCCGGAAGGTGACACACAGCTTTCCACACACATACAAGTAAACGAACTCAAGTGTCTTTAAGTGGAAGAGAGCCCCCCCCCCCATATCCCTAACTTCACTATTTGTTAATGTAACTCAACAGTGAGCCGTGGACGGAAAGTATTTGATGCCGCTGAAACATCAGCTCAAATTTGTGTTGAATTCAGTTTACAATGTGTCACGCCTGGACTCGAAGCTCGACTCTGTCAGCTCCACTTTGGCTGGAGGACGCTCAGTGCCGTTCGTTTTGGGACAAGGCGCTCCTCATCTGAAAGTTATAACCAGCCCTATAAAATATTTATAATAGAAAAGAAGAGCATTCAAATATTCTCCAAATTTCTGGGGACCTCTGTCAATGCCTTCAGGGAACCAAACAAGTCCAAAGTTATTACAACAAGTTGTAAATGTACTGTGTGTAGGACTGTAATTTATTCAGCTGTGATACCTTTTGGATTCCTGTTACTCTCCTTTTTAACCAAGTCCAAGTCATATTCTAGCGTACTGTATGTGTATATGGAAACAAAAGATACCTGAACTTGGGCGAAGTGGTCTAAACCAGTCTCATTGTGACTCCTATTGTATGGAAGCGATACACTCTGTTTCTAATCAGGCTTGGCTTTATCCTCGCCCGCTGCCTGCTCCTCAGCCTAATCAAACTCATATATGCAGGCAGAGTGCCTGCAATTATACATAAGCCCCTGCCTTGTGCATGTGTGTGAGTGTGTGTCTGCAAGAGCCTTGGGAGAGGGTTTGCAAGTGTGTGTACAATTCTGTGCGTGCATATGTCTGAGAGTGTGTGTTTGAGTCTGACAAAACGTGTGCGTGTGTGTGTGCAAGGGTGCGGTTTCGGGGGTTGAAGTCACCCCAGTGCTCGAATGCCAAGTTTTTCAGGGGGATATGAAGCTGCGCAGCTTTACGAGACCTCAGCCTATGTAGGATACTTAGACACTCACACCACAGACACACATGCATATAATGTGCAGTATGTACACACACACACACACACACACACACACACACACACACACACACACACACACACACACACACACACACACACACATGCATATACATACACAGCCCCAAATGTCTTGTGGTCAAAGATACGCTGGCACAAGCAACTAGAAAAAGGAATTAGATTGAGAGAAAGAAGGAACACACTAAATAAAAGTGAAAGAAAGTGAAGCATATTGAGGTGTAGTCTGTTCCTTTCCCAAAGTCTCTCCTCTTTCCAAACCACACCCCACCGCGGCACAGGCCCAAACCCCAAAGCCTTTGTGTGCTCCCTCGCTTTCCCTCTTTCTCTTTTTGTCTGCCCCTTTTTCTGTTTCTCACTGCTTCTTTTTAGTGACCTTTTTCTCCTTTTCTATTTTATAATCTTCTGCTGTTCTTCCTCTCTTTCTGCTGCCTTAATCACTGACACCGTCTGTTTGGTCTTTACTGGTTTTCTTTGTCTCTGGCTTCAGTCTGGCCTGAGACGTCCATCTCAGTATTCAACACTGGCGCTTAGCTGTAACAAACTATAGCAACCACGAGAGTTACAAAACACTGACGCTCAGGTTTTCTTTCCAAACTCTCTGTCTCTCTCTCTCTCTCTCTCTCTTTGATCAAACAGTCCAGTCTGACCATCACCTATGAAAGCCCCTCGAGCGCGCAGGGTTCTCGTGGTTTCTGAGTCTATGTTTGCCATTATAAAGCACATGAGAAAACCATATGGTGCGTCTAAAGTTAGCATGTTGTGGTCTTCCATTGACACACAGCGCTACCCATATACTTGCTGTTTACCATCGCCTGTGGCTAGGCCATTAAATATTGAAAGTGATGTAGCATACTGACACTGCCATTAGCATGCTAAATGTGTGAGACAGGTGGTTGAGGCTGCCTTTCAAAAGGCTGGAAATATGTGAACGAAAACGTGTGTGTAACTGTACCGTTTACTACACCGTACAGTGTAAATATTGTTTGAGTAAGCTGTTTATGTGTGCTCTGGGAGGGAGCACGCCAGTCAAATGCATACAGGCATATGCAGTCAGAAAGAAATGGCTGACTGGCCGTTATGGCTAACAAGCATATCATACACAGTGTGGATCCCAGAGACTCTATGGATCTGTTTGCAATCTGAGTGTGTGTGTGCAGAGCAATGTGTTACGCCTGCTGCTTTTTATGTGTTTACTGTGAGAAATGGCTGCTCATACGTTTTACTCCGACTGGTTTGGATTACTCCGTTTCTACCGTGTTTTTTATTCGGAAGGAGGAAAAACGTATAGATTTATTTTTCTAGTCTGATGTCATCACTCCTTAATTTAAGCGTTAAATGCGGCATGTCATACTACAGCACACAGGCCAAAGGAGCCATTTTACAGGCAGTCCGACGGTCATCTATAAATGCAGCATGAAAGATAATATATTTTACAAAGATATGAAAGTAACCACAAGCAGTATATGTCACACACAGAAAACATCCTGCAAAAAAAAAAAAAAAAAAATCAGTTCGGTGACATTTTGTATTTTGTTTTGTTTTAACTGGCTGCTGACTGGTGTAAAGAAAATGCGACTCTGCAACAAAGCCAAACGTCTGACAAGCGTTAATAATACCTTGTAAAAATACATGTCACAGAAAAGTTGAGATTATGAGGAAATGCAGTGTTTTTGCAGGGCACTGTTGCCACACATCATCACAGTCAGACAGATGAGTGCAGGACATTCATGCTGACATGTGGGAGATTTTTTGTTTTATATATACAGGAAATGGATATAAAAGCATGCTAACAACAAAGTGTCAACACTCAAAAATGTGTGGATGTGTTTCCTGGACACATTAACCCCAGCACTTCCAATTCAAGATCTGAAGAATGAAGATAATATAGTGGTTAACATCCCCATGGTGAAGTGTGACCGTGTAAAAATGATTCTGCAGCACGCTCTGCTGAGTCTTTTGTACTCTGAACGCCCTCCTCCTCTCAACTGCAGTAAATCTTTACAGAGGAAAAAGGAGATTATTCTTAATGAACCGGGCTTGTTTGTGTGTCCAGGAAATAAATCTTGAGACATCGATACAATCACAAGGACAGATGTAGAGAGGTTGTAGTGTGCATGTGTTTGTGTGTTTATATATACCCTATATGTATCAGACACGAGGAAACATTCAGGCATCCCGGGGCCTCTAGCAGGATCGTCGTTTACCAGGTAGGTGTCAGTAGCCTAAAAGACAGAGAGATGGTTATTTAGTTAAAATCTTATTAACTTAGTAGCACAGTGATTTTGTCATAATATTAGTGACTCCTTTAGGAAGCAGATCTCAACCATGTTTGGCACTACGTCACCAGAAATCCTCACGTTTGCTCATTTAATGGCTGCTTGAACCTGTTACTTTGGTTCCAGTAGGAAGAATAAGCTTGCAATGAATAGTGAATATTAAAACATTTTAATAATTGAATTTCTTTCATTATTTACAAAAGACAATGTTATATCTGGCATTTGCTGTTGTTTGACAAATGTTGAACTACACCAGTCCTAAGAAATAATGCATTTATAAAAAAGAAAAAAAAAAAAGAAAAAGAAAAAAAACTTCTGGACAGGCATTTGTGAACGATCATGTCCTGAAATCACCCCGATCAAACATGGATTTTCTTGCTTCCTAAAATGTACCTGTGCTGTGTGAGACAGCCTTATAACCTCTGCTTGTTTCATTTCTCCCCAGAAAGCACAGCGCCTGCTAACAACTCTTACACTATACATCCCCAGCCAGACTGTCTGTAAGTACCAGTGTGTATGCATGCATGTGTGTGTAAGTGTGCATTCAGGGAGCTTCATTTGTATTCTAAGTCAAGCAGGCAGGCAGGCAGGGTTCTGGCAGGGCCCGGAGCTGTGAAATGGGCTCTCCTTGCAGTTTTGCCGTTGATTGGATCAACCTATCCCACTCTACTTAGCCGAGGGGAGCCCAAATCCCACAGCCGCTGTGCCGTTCTGTGAAATCCTATTTCATTTCACAACTTTAACGGATAAAAAAGCGTGCACACACGCTTGTGCCAGCCCAAGACCCCATTCCACATTTATTTAGCTGAACAGGAGCAGAAAGAGAAAACTGTATATCTGGTTGTGTGGAAATGTTTAAATGCACATACAGTCTCACTCTCTTTAAAATATAATCACCTGCATGTATATACATTTTTTCCACGCCCATGTGCTCTCTGCCTTGCACACAAACACACAGCAACACACACAAGCGCACGCACACACCAATGCACACGTGCATGCCACTTACGCAGACGCACAGACACAAACCCCATAATAAGAGCCAGACGTTGGCAGACCACACAGCCCTGAGTTGTGGTGAAAACAAAGGCTATTCATATCCTTCGCAATGAGAGGTCTGTACAGCTAACTCTCTTTCTCCCGCTCTCCCCCGTCTCTCCCCTCGGCTTTTTATTACAGATAATCTGCACTCGCAAACCTTCCATTTTTCTGCAATTGTGCGATTTCTAATCATCTTTATTAGTCCATAAACATGTTTTTTTATTTTTAGTCGCTTTTTATTGCCGAGGCCCTCGGCTCCTAAGAGGGCAACACAGCGCCCATTGTTGAGTCTCAAGAAGAGGATGAAGCCAGGAACGGAGTGAGAGAGGCCTGCTGATAAGACAGCAAAGCATTGTGGGAATGGGGTAGCAGAGTTCCTCAGATGCACACACGCATTTACATGCTGATACAGACACACACAATCACACACACACACACACAAAACAAAATGCAAACACTCAAAGTCTGCCAGGCCACATGTGTCTGATAACGAGACGATGCATCTGATTGGCCGGCGGTCAGAATTATGGCCAGGATCCACGGCACCTGTGTGGGGATCCGCACTGGGGCGAGCCTGCCGACTACCAGCAAGCAGACCACAATGCATCAGGTGTGCTGGAGCCTCTGTGATTGGCTGTGCCCAGCCAGAAACAGGGTCAGGTGCACTAGCAAGCCTCCTCTGATTGGTTGAGCCGGACCCAAAAAGCTGCGGGTGGGAAAGGGCTGTTTTCATTGGCTGCCGCTGCCTCATTCTGCTGGTGAATGGGTGTTTTGGTGGATGGCACTGGGACAACTGGTTTAACTGAGAGTGTGTGAGATAACATACTGCCTCTTTGAATATATCTTTTGCGCAAATGTAGCCCTTCATATACAGAGAATCTCAATATTAATCATTCTTTAACTTGACCTCAGGAGCTCTTTCAAACAACGTAAAAACACACTCGCACACAAAACATCAACTGCGCTCCAACAATAGATAATTTGCTCTCATTTCATATTAACCAGCCAACAAAGATGAATATAATGTCCTCTTTATGTTGTCAGCCACAATAACAGGTGTCGATGAACCGCAATCCCATTGTGCAACAGCGAATAACATGGAGCTAATGAATAGGCTAAGCTCTGTACCTGCCACTGGGGAGGCCATACTGACTCCCTTTGTAGTAAACCCCAAAAAAACTCCAGGCCCCGAAACGCTCTCTCCTGCAGCAGTGTATGAATTATATATTGTACTATATATATAGAACATATGCCCAGCCCATATGGCCAGCCCTGAGCAAAAAAATCTCAAAGCCCTTCTTAATTAACATTTTAGAGGGAAGATTCGGAGGCGGGAGATTGAGTCAGTGACCTATTTGGAGTCCATCATCGCCCAATGCAAATGTGTTAATTGAGACAGATTTTCCCACTCCACAAATATGTGGAGTAGGGGATGTGATGGAGTTTTTTTTTTTTTTTTTTCTTTTTGTCTGAGCCATCTGATGTAAGGTAGGGGTATAGGATCTGTTTTAAAACTGTCTTCCCTGCTTCCTCCACTGACAAAAGAAAGGACACTTCTCTTTCACTTTCTCCCTCTCTATCTCACACAGTCTTTCCTTGGCTCGCTGTCTATCTGTCTCTCTCTCTCTCTCTGGGTATATGTGTTGACGACCATATGGCCAAATTCTTTGGAGGTGAGATCTCCAAAACCTGCTCACACGCTCACACAGACACACACACACACGCGCACACACACACACACACCTCCACAGAGCTTTGTGTATGAAAGGCCCTGATGGTGGAATTTGTTCTCAGATGGCTCCATTTTAAAGCACATGAATGGCAACGTATCAATGATCCGCCTCTCTATCTTTCTGTCTCTCTGCATCTCACATTAGCAGTTGCACACGAGCACACACACTTACACAATAATTCGCCACCTACACACAAAAACTTGCACTGCTCACACACCTGGTGCAGAGCTCTCTCCCTTGTTTCCAGAAGCCATTTATTCTGGCTGCAGCACAATCATCAACCACATCAACTATCACCGCTGTCACTCCATCTCTTAAAAACCATAATTATTATCAGCACCATTGTGTCTTAAACATGTTTTTATCATCACGATTTTGGTGGCTGAAAATAATGTTGCCAAGTTTAAGGCACAGGATGAAAATGAGGGGGGAGGGGGATGGGGAGAGCGAGAGAGAAAGAGAGAGTCCAGCCAACCTGCGTGAGATGGCAACCACTTCAAAGACGCCGGGCCGCACCGGCGATCTGTTCCACGGCGTGTGAGGGGTGTATGAAAGGCAGAAATGGCCGCCGTGTGAGTCCCTGCCAAAGCTACCTCAGGGAGAAATGTTGGAAAAATACGATTTTTCACACAGCCATCTCAGGGGGTGAAGGGAAAATGGGGAGAATAAGAAAGAAGATGAGAAACTGAGGGGCTGCATTAAAAAAAGAAGGATAGATGGATGGCTGAGCAGAGTGGGGCTAATTATTTCACTCCACTTGTGGGTCCTGAAGGTTTTGTTGGGTCAGAAGTACAGCCAAGATGCAGTGCTGAAGATTGCATTTGGCTTAATTGTGCAGTTGTGTTTAACACAATAGTAAACGGTGGGATTCTGGAGAAGGCATGAGGCACACGGTGTGAACAGTTTCTGTTAAGCAGGCCTGACTGCAGGAGGCAGGAGTATAAAATCATTTCAGATGACTTAAGCAAAAAAACATTCCACTTTTGTCGGAAGTTAAACCATGTGTGTAGTATGTGTGTGTGTGTGTGTGTGTGTGTGTGTGTGTGTGTGTGGTTCAAATGCTTGCACTGTATGCAAATCAGCTGGGTGAGGCAAAACTTCTGAATGCCTGAGTAAGAGATATGAAACTATTCGTGTCTTAACAATGGCCGTCTTGACTCCATGTAAAAAACAAAAACAAAAACAAAAAAAAACAAACAAAAAAACAAACAAACAAAACAAAAACAAAATACATCCTTCCACCACAACTGTGAAAAAGTGAAGCAAGTTTGAACAGAGCGCACATTGTGACACACCCCAAGATTCGCTTGGCCTGGCACCTCGCCTGTCAACTTCTGATCTTGCTCGACAGGCTAGGCTATGGACTGTGGCCTTTAGATAATGCCATGCCAATTGTAACACTGAACTTCGCAGGCTGCAACATTTCGCTGCCACACTGCCTGCACCATACGCAGCCTCCATACACTAAGTAACCCAATGCCACTGGCACCCCTTTTCCTACATGGATCCTTACCCTTTTTTTTTTTTTTTTTTTTTAAATGGCCAAACCACACTCAGTTAAGGCCCAGCCGCACTGGCTAAGTGCATTTAACAATGATGTTTGTGCTGGTACAATCAACCCTTTGTGTCACACAAGGACTGATCCATGGGGAGATTTTCTTGTGGTTATGGTTCTAATACGGCAGAGTTTACCACAAAGACCAGGAAGCATAGAGTTACATTACAAAACACACACACACACACACATACGCACACGCGCTCAGGATGACTCAATAAAGCAGCGTGTTGAGCCCATTTCAAATGTCTCACCCACTTCCAACTCAACTGAAATGATACTCTAAAAATTTATTTAATAATATGGTAAGGTTCACGCCCACCTCCCTGCTTGGCACCAATAACAGCCTTGGCTTTTCTTTGACTGACAGGTTCTGTGGTTGGCAGGTTTTCTCTGTAACAACCACAGTGCAACCAAGTGTGAAATTATAGGCCCACTATCATAACAAAGTGAGGATTGTAATATCACTGCCAATTATGAAACATTATCTAATGGCGCGTTTACCTTGAAAAGTATAGACAGATAATTGAACAGCTGACATCATGAATCACATGTTTCCTGCTGTTTGGCACTTTGAGCCGCCTGAGGCCTGTCTGTGTTGTTGCGCAGGTATATGGCTGGGTGCCTCATCTTCTGGGGCCAACAGAGGTTTTTGCTTGGTGACCCCCACCCCCACCCCATAATAAAGTACGACACTTGAAAATGTGTTGATGTGACAGTGTGTCATTCATCTGAGGGATGGAAATGAAGTTGCTCCCATAAAGTTGGTTGATGAGATTAAATGACTAAATTGATTGTCAAGTCTCACTTAAAGCTAGTCACTAATGCTCTGAAAAATGTTGCTGTAATAAAAAATAAATTTAAAAAAACGCATTTGCTTATTGTTAATGACACTTAACTTCCCCTCCACTCTGAAACTGAAATAAAACCTCATGAATGACACCGTACAACACTGGCAAACCAAATGAAAATACATCCCCTGGGAATCTTGTGTAATCATCACAACAAATAAACAATAGCTTTCAATTACATACGTTTTTCTCAACTATTGCACATATTTTTGCTTTATTGCTTTGCTATTCATTTTTTTTACTGTGCAATGTATTTTGTTTTTATTGGCCAGACAATGCCAAGGCCACACGCTGTCATTTCAAAATGACTTCCAGGTAGTCTTAAGGTCCATATGAAATATTTTATTTCATTTTTAGGGAACAACATGTTGTGAGAGGCTTCACCACAGCCTTGCCAGAGGGCTGTTGAAGTGCCTTTTTTTGGGGGGTTTAAAAGCATTGTTATACACAGTGAAAGTGCTTCTTTGAAGAGCTACATTATTGGTGCAATAGGTCTTGCAACACAATGTTGTGTTGTTAATAAAATTTTGAATCATTTCTGATCTTGTGTGTGCTGTATTACTGTGTTGTTGTTTCTATGTTGCAACAAAACAGCCCATTGTCACGTTAAAATATTTAAACAGGTCTAACAAAAACCAAAAGCTGAGCACATCAACCCTGTGACACATCACAAAACACAGGACACACAGCCATAGTCTGCTACATTTACTGTAGGCCTAATCTCTTGGGTCGATAATAAAAGATCAATTATAATGTAGGTCACGATTTTAGCCCATTGCGATTTTAATTTCAGGCCATTATATTCCAAAAGCTTTGAAGTGCAGGATGATAGAGACTGTTTAATTTCAGAGAATAGATAGGAATCAGCTGATGCACTGAGAAAAAAAAGCAATAAAAAGAGCGACGTTAAAGAGTTTTTAGGTCGAGGCTAAGAGTAAATGATAAAATTTTAAAAAGATCATCATGATCGGGGGCACCGATTCTTCCTTTTGATTTTCCACATCAGCATTAAACACTACGGAGGCGCTATTATCCATGCTGCGTCCGCTATAAGCACTCTCAGCATTTGTTCTTGGGGCACAAAGACGGTCTGTGTGTCACATCACCTCCCCACCCCCTTGTAGTCGCTATAAAGTGTCATCAACTACGCAAATGAAGTGCCCATTGATAAAAAAAAAAAAAAAAAAAAAAAACAGCAGCCGCCTCAGACAGAGAAGACACAGAGCCGGTGCAAGGTGGAGAACGGTGCAGCAGCTCCGGAGCTCCAAGCGGACTCATGAGATGCTTATAGAGAATCATCATCCTCCTCAAAATGACCGTAATAAATACCGCCCACATACTATCTCTATATACTGGTCTTTCAGATCTGCTCATGTGTGTTTTATTCTGTTTGATCTGAGCAGCGCGGGAAGGTCAGCCTCCACTCTGTCAATCGGTGTCTACAGGGCCACTTTTTAAACGCCTCTGCAAACAATTCAGCCTGCACAATGTTAACCCATCAGAGAGGGGACATTGATTTAAGTTAGGAGACAGCTCTCTGCTCAGAAGCATAATTATTACAGCGTTATTGTGTCTATGAGGAAGATTTAAGGCAAGAAGGCAGGGGCAGGAAAAGTACAGTTCACAAAAAAAGCAAGCCATTTTTTACCCTTAAAAAAATACAAAGCTGCCTCAAAATACATTGTTGGACAGCAGGAATTATGGGAAAATCAGCGTATCATTTTTTTTTCAGAATTTGGTAAATCAGAGTGAGTTTACATTGTTCATAATTATCAAATTTGGCAGGTGAGCAAGGTGCTTACTTTTACACATAACGCACAAATACTCTCGTCTCTCTCTCTTTTTCTCTCTCACTTACACACACCACACACACACACACACACACACACACACACACACACACACACACACACACAGGTGTGTTGTATCGTCATCTATGGCCTCACACTTCCACAGCCAAGTCTACTCAAACCTACGTAAATAAAACACAGTGCTGATCTTTCACAAGGAAAATCCTAAAGCTAAAAGCAACTGCAGGGATGCGGTTAAACAACACGCAGTGTTTAGTTTATTTTCAGTCCTATAGACTTTACCCTATAGACCCAACAGAGGGGAACTATTGAGTTACACAGCACGTACCATTATAGCGTGGGGAGATCTGCCAACCCTCTCAATGCCCCATTTTCCTTTAAAAGTTCAGCTTCCAAAAAAGTGAGAGAGGGAGTGAGGGCTGAGGGAGGAAGACTTGGTCTCTTCGCTGTTGCCGGAAGCAAAAAAAGGACCTTTAAACAAGTCGGCCTTAGGCCCAGATAGAAAAAAACAGGCTCTTTCAAAAGTGGGTCCACTCTGCAAGAGATAGGAGGAAAAGAGGACAGCAGCTCCGACCCTCCGACTACGGCTGTTTGGCCTCAGATGCGCCCATGTCCAGCGGCGAGAAGTCAGGGAGACGTCTGCGTCAAAGTCCCGAGGTGCGTCCTTCAGCGGCCAAACTTGTCCAGCAGATTGGGAGACGCTTAAAAAAAACTCCCCGAAATAATATTATTAACGCGATAAAAATGAATGGATGGGAGGGGTGATGCAAAGTAAGTTTTTTTTTCTATTATTTTTTCCGTGTGCAGCCTTTGCGGTCGGGCAGCTTCTGTCTCCAAAACGTGTCCAAAAGCGGCTGTCTCCTGCGCCGCGCGTCCGATCTGTTTTACCCTTGTATCTCTCTCTCTCTCTCTCTCCTCTCTCCCGCTCCAAACACACACACACGCGCGCGCACACACACACACGGAGTTACACACAAACGGGGGGACACCCCGGGTCCCTCGCCGCCGCCTCCTCCTCGAAGCTGACGAGATGAAAGAGCAGCTTGCGTTTTCGCTTCTTCAAATCGCTACAGCCTCCGCCGACAGCAGAATGCCTGCACAGCGACACGTCGTCGGTCCGGTGCTCCAGCCTCGGTGCGTAAAATGGAAGCTCGCCGTGCGCTCCGGCACCGACGACAGATAGCCTCCACTTCCCTCCCCAAAAATATCAGCTACTAAATAGCTCACCTCAGCAGCATGTGCCCTGTTTGCACAGACACAAAAAATAATAGACGGAGAATTAGGGCAGTTGTTTACAGTGGAGGTGGGGGTGGAGGGTGAAGGGGGGTGGCGATGCTTCAGCCGGCAGCGTTGAACTGGTGAATTATTAGGTGAATTATTAATAAAGCGAGCGGTGTGCAGTCTGTCGCGGAGAGCGCGGAGCGGCCAGGGGAGCAGCTGGGGCTTTAGGAGCATTAGGAGGACCAGGGGCTAAATCACGGATGGCGGGGATTAGGGCTGCACTGGCTCCTACCTACCGCCTGCATGTACTGAAGGTTTCAGAGTGGCACTGCAGTGGGCACGGCTGGGCACGACCCGAGCTGCTTTCCGTAGTTTTTAATATTAAAATCTGCGGTAAAGATCGAGCTGTAAGGGGAAAGAAAGTCACTTAGTGACCTCTTCGTTGCCGAGTAGTTGATCTCATTCAATAAAAAAAAAATATATATATATATATATACACACAAAGAATCCAAAGGCATGCGGTTTATATGAGCAGGTTCACAGGGTTTATGAGGGCAGGACTTAGCCAAACTTTAGGCTTGGTAGAGTTGGGACACACATGTGGTGAAATTCCTAATGATGGTTTAGTTGTAATGGCAATAGAGGAATTTTGCAAGCTTTAACTTCAAGGCTTCAGCCTATTAAACGCTTCACTAACAGATTTACAGTCACAGTGTCTCCCAACAGAATGACGCAGTGAAGCAACAGGATTAAATGTGACTGAGATACTACACAGCGCCGACATGTTGTAAGCCATAAAAGATCTGACTTTGGGGAAATAACTCTAAAACGCACACATACACACACAAAATAAATTTTTGTCAGTGAAGTGCTCATTGTTTGAGGGAGCAGAGGCCTGCAGCAGCAGCAGCAGCCAGGACCAACAGATCACAGAGAGACAACAGAAAGACGAGAGTAAAACACATGTGGACATGCTCTGATTATTTAACAAGAAGAGCCAAAGGGAAGTTCAAAACGTCAGTGGCGTTTCTAATTAGGAAAGTGAGTCGTTTATGGAACCTGTACACCCAGTCCTGGAATAAGGAGTTTAGAAGTTTAATCATGAATGTGGCCAGCAGGAGTTGTACATGGACACCATGCTGCCCCACCAGAGCATGGCACAAAGGAAACAGTCTGTCAAAATAATATAGACGTCAGACAAAAGTGATTTCATCAAACCCAAGTAAACACTATAACATTTTTTTTTTTTTTTTTTTTTTAAACATGTCGGAATAAGAAAAACGCTCGCGCAGCTCTTGGCTCTGCACCTACGAGCTCTCAACAAATGTAAAAATCCACCTCTTTATGATTCTTGTCTTGTTTCACAATGAGAATTTCAACTTTGCTACAGTTGGTTTTTAACACAGACAACATGAATGTTTTCGTTGAATGTGCCACTGCGGATAAATCAGCGCGGAGTTTGATCCTGCCTCGAAAATCTGCTGCTTTTCTGTTGTGCATGTGTCGTTATCTGTTTTTTTTGTTGTTGTTGTTTTTTTGTTTTTTGTTTTTTAAAATCAGACGTCTAATGACATTCCTCCAACATGATGGCTCATCAATAATTAAATGTTGACCTCCCCACACATTTGGCCGCATCAATTATTCATCTGTAATTGAATTTGTGATTTAAGTTTTCGTTTCAGCCTAATTTGGATGATTCAGTTGAACAGTACAGCGCGTCTGTGCGGAGATGACAGTGTGAGGTTTTTTTTTTTTTTTAAGCTTTGTTGGTATAACGAGAGGCCCCAGTGACTCCTTTACTTAACAGCAGGGAGATCAAATTTATAGTTTTTGTTGGTGCCATAGTTTTGATGTTGATTGACATGGAAGTCAGCTAAGACTTTAATTAAAAACTGATTCTGTTAATTAGACTATGGCAAAAATACAAATAAAGTACAGTAGTTTAACTAGAAGCTTCTTTCTCAGCAAGTCAAGTTGATTCTACAACTTTCACCTGGCTGTTAACAGGCAGGCCTCTAGGCCATTCTTTGCACTGCAGTGAGAGCTGTTGTCCTATAATGCGCTCTTATTATCAACATTACATTTTCTTTCTACACCAATTTCATTAATTTGAAAAAAGTGACCATGTAAAAATCTATTAGTATTAAATGTTTTGTTTTTTGTTTTTTTGTGGTGCAAATTTTGATCATTTAATTTTTTAAAAACTGTTGATGTTTTCATTTCAAATTGAACAAAGGTCGTTAGCTGAAGTATGAAACAAACGAGAAGTTGCAAGTTAACAACGTTGGCAAGTTGAGCAGTCAGCTGTAATAAAGATTAAATAATAACAACAACAACAACAATAATAATAATAATAATTATTATTATTATTATTATAATTATAAGCTACTGCAGCCGGAGAAAGGCTGAATGAAATCAAAAGGAAAATAAACTTTCACACAAAAATAACAACAGCAAAATCATCAAAAGCACCGATAATAATATAATATACAAAATCAAACAACAATAATAATAACTATAGCCTAATAATGATAATAAGAATGAAAATAATAATAAAAGCTAAAAAAAAAAAAAAAAAAATCTAATTTAGAATTCTACAGGGTCTAATGATTAATTGATTGAAGGACATATCTGCCTCAAGCGGCTGTAGAATTTTCACAATTTATACCATGACCTTCTTCAGTGCTTTTTCGTTTTGTTTGAATATTAATCCTGGTGTCTTTTTACAGATGCTGCTGACTGGGAGGCTCACACATGCCCGTCGGCCTGTTTGGAGAATGACCAGTTGATTGGAAAAACACCAAAAACTGCCTCTAAACCCCAAATAATCCCACGACACGATTTGTTTCTTAACCCTTAATTAATGTACAAATAAGAGTCGGTAGAGAGAGAAAGAGAGAGAGAGGGAGGGAGAGAGAGAGGGAGAGAGGGAGAGAGAGAGAGAGAGAGAGAGAGAGAGAGACCGCAGCGTGGACTCAGCAGCTACCAGCTCCAGCCGGAGAGCTGCAGGAGGCCACACACAGTCTCCACAAGTCACAGGTAATAAAACTGCGTCTGGAAAATGGAAATAAAATCGAGCGACTGCAATTGTGGAACGAAAGAAAAGAAAATCAGTGGCTTTGATTTATAGTTGGTCAGTGTAGAACCTAAAATAACGGGACAATCAGACAGGTGTTTTTATCAGACAGCAGCTCGTTTATTTGACAAAACTCCCACCAATAATCAGATGAGCAGTGCGAAGCTTTTTCAAGTCGAGCACATTTTGAAAAATGGCCTTTTTCCCCTAAAATCTAAAAACCGTAGAAATAAAACACACACACTCCTCTTATGACCTTTGCAATGAAACTGTGCCGAAAAAAGGAAAGATAAACACGTCGTAAAGTTATTAAAACGTCACAATACTGTATAGGTTAAATTTATCTTTATGATGAATTTAAAAAAAAAAAACAGGCCTGTAATAAAAGCAGAATTATTACATGATAATGAGCATTAAAATGTTTCTTATACGAAAAAGGAGCGACTGTAGTCTTAATTATTAAAGTATGGAATAAAAACTGTGAAGTTGTTTGATAAAACAAGTAGAACTTGTGTGGTTCATAACTTCAATCACAAAATAATCTTTGAAATGTTCTTATTACAATGTGTACAGTGAGTCATTGAGGAAACCCACATGCATTTGTCTTTTAATGTGGCTTAAATAATAATTGATACTCCCTCCTCCTGATGCACCGTATGCATGACCTCCTTTAAATTAGGCAATAATTCCCATGTTTTTCTTAAAATAATGTTGATGAAAAAGTGGACTGTTTAACCTGATTTCCCCCAAACTATTTTGTTTATGAAACCAAAAGCATCACAACCACTGGATTGTTGTATTTTGTGGAGAGAGGGGAGACAATAATAAAATAACTCAAATTATTTTGTCATAAACCTTTGACTTAGATTATTAAAAAAAAAAAAAAAAAAAAAAAAAAAAAAAAAAAAAAGGAGACAGGGACAGCAAAGTTAATGTGTTTTGTTCCTTTTCAGTGTTTCTTGGACAAAAACCTAAAACATTAAATCTATAAAATAAAATTCAGTTGATAACGTTCCAAAAGTTAAACAACAAACTGTAGGAAATTTGCTGGCATGCTTTGGCCCTAAACATGTAAGGCAAACTATAAGCGTCAATTAGGCTGAGCTTTGGGTTCATGAAAGCCCTGAGCGGTGAGTCTCACCACAGCCCCCTTAACCAGTCATTACTGCAGACCACAATGGCTCTGATACCACGCTGTTTTAAGACCCAGCATTATGTGGGCAATAAGTTCCCTAAAACCTCACTGTGAGAAGAGAAGGGCACATTGTGGGCTCAGGCAGGCAAAGTTCAGACAACATGGAAGGACTTTTTCTAAGTCCTAAATTCTTGTCTGTAAACCCCCAAAATGAATCAGGGGAAATTTTTTTACTCCAAAATTATAAGTTTCAGATCACAGGCTGGAGCATAACTGCAAACCATGACCGACATGTTGAAACTAATTATCAGATAATAATGCTACAAATTGCTGGTCAGTGGACGGCACTGACGTGAACTGTTGCATATAAATCTTCACTTATCAGAGATGGACTTGGCGCCAGCACGCGTTTGCAAGATAGAGTCTTCAAACGGGGTGAACAAACTTCAATCAACAGGTACACGTTTTTATCAAAGAAATGAGCACATATCCAGGTGTATAATGAGGACAACAACATAAGGAAATATCTCAAACTAGTGTAAAGGAGCTACAGAGAAAAATCTGTCTGAGAGCAATTTCGAAATCAAACAGATGTGTTACACACCTGTCTAGGGAGTAACGCAACATAAAAGTTATAAAGTGATTTATATATTTACTATTACAAAAGATGATAATGAGAATAAACCAACGCAGTCTAACCCAGCGTGAACTACAACAACAAACAAAAGGATCTATATCCTGAGAAGTGCTTCGGTGAAACAATCAGAGAGAGAAAAGCAGAGGAAAACAGTGCAACAGAAAATGGCAGCTCACCCCTACAGCTTCACTGTTATTCACAAAATGTAGATTTTCTATTTGCATATTTACAAAGATACTCAAGAGTCAAACTATGAGCTTTAAGATCACACACACACACACACACACACACACACACACTGGCAATGAGTAAAGTCACACACAAAAAAATCTAATGGATGTAAGAAGTGAAGAAAAGCAAAAATAGCTGAGCTTCATTTCAGAAACGAGACTGCACAGCTGCAAAGTACAACAGACAACACAAATAAAACTCAGAGGCCTCAGTCCTGCTGCCACTCTCCCCATTAAAGCGTCTCGCTCTGACTCTTGGCTGTAGCACTATATTGACATCCATTCCCAGCCTGCTCTCTCTGGCCTTCTGCTGCACTGTAGTCAGGGGAGAATGAAATACTGTCTTGGCCTTATACAAAATATACTCTATGACAAGACCATATATCAGTGGAACTATTTTTTTCCTCGCTCTACAATCTTCATTCCTCTCCCAGCTGAAAGAAATGGCCCGGAGAATTCTGCGTCTCCATGCGAGAAGTGCAATAAGCGGTGGAAAAGGAAAGGGAAAAAACACAAGGCTCTTTTTGTCTGCGGCGGCCGAGGTTTTATCCCTGCATTGCCGAGTGTTGTCTAGCATTACAAATCTCAGCCCTGGCCTGGATGGACACAGGAGGGCTCTGCTGGCCCTGCTCGCTCTGTCTGCATCCTTTACGCTCTGCCATGCAAATAAACCCAAATGAGAGAGCAGCTGAGGGAGAGAGAGTAGTGGAGATGGAGGGTTGTTGAAGGGGAAAAAGGATGGTAGGAAGGAAGGGAAATTAAGGAAGAATGAAGGACGGGATGGCTGCAAGGAGGAAATGAAGAAATGTATGCTGCAAGTAAGGGAGGAAGGAAATAGTTGGTCTGAAGTAGTCGCATAGGGACAAAAAAGAAGTGAAGTCTGTGTGTGTTTGTGTGCAAGAAGGAAAGAGAAAAAGAGTGGGTACTAACCGGCCTTTTGGAGGGGTGAGGAATGCCCGGCCCTGGCACAGGAGAATGGGATGGAGGGTGGAGTATGTTCACATTGCTGCTGCCAGCTGAGCACATTCCCTCTACAGAGTCATGGAGACTTTTTAACCTACACATTTTGAAGCAGCAGCAGTTTCCTTTAGTGGAGTTTTCCCACCAGGTCTTTAAATGTTTTTTTTTTGTTTTGTTTTTCTTGGTCGTAAAAGGCCGCTAAATTTATCCAAGGTGATGTTGAAATAATCTGCTGATGCCATTTTTCAGGAAATTACTTTTTTGGGGGGGCATTTTTGTCTTTTTATTCTAAATCTAACACAGATTTAAAAAACAAACAAACTAGCAATTGTGTGAGGGGGTGACAAGCAACAAAGGTTCCCCAAACTAAATCAGGGAACACTGTGATTAGGGTTTGTGCCTTTGACCACTAGGCAGAGGGACACCCCAAACAATATGCTTTTAATATAAGCTGTACCATCCTCCTTCTGATGTGGTGACACAGTGACACACACACACACACACACACACAAACATATGAGGCAGAATGTGGTGCAATATTAAGAAAAAAAAATGGTATGGGAGATTACAAAATATAGATTTATCTGCTTTTAATGGAAGGAAATTAAAATGTTAAGACAAAGTAAGGTTTTAGCCAAAAACACTGATTACCTTAATATTACGATAATTCATTAAGTTCTGTTTGCTTTAAAATACACGCGAGACAATTTGAGGCAAGCAAGTTTGCAAATACACAAACAATTCATTCACACGTTTAACAACAATCTAAAAATGCATACTATGATAAGTCTGACAATATTATGACAATCTCCAACGCCACAAAAGTCAAATTATTTCAAAAAGTGTAAGTGCAACTGTTCACAAGTCTTATGGAATAAAACCAAACTTCCATCTCTTGGTAGTGAATCTGAAATGGATTCCCGATGGCTGAAAGTACAAACACGTGTGTGGGGTTACTGATAATCTTATACGCCCCAGACAATGTCATAAAATCTTTTCAGTTTCCTCTAGTTTGACAATAATTATTCATAACTAATTATCTAACATCCCCCGTCTACTGGAGCGAATTGTGAACAGTGACTAAGTACTGTACTGAAGTACATTTTTGAGGCAGGCTACTTGTGCCATGCTTGAGTATTTCTATTTTATGCTGCTTTGCACTTCTACTCCACTACATCTCAGATGGAAATATTGCATTTTTTTTTTTACTCCACTACATCATGATTAGCTTATAAAATATGATGCTTTGTCACAGCTCATAGTCAGCTCAATAGTTAAACCTGGCTGCACATCCACCCGCTGCAACATTAAGATGCAACTTACACATGAATGCATCAGTAATGATGATTTAATAATATAATATATAATAACGTAACACTGTCATT
This sequence comes from Seriola dumerili, assembly GCF_002260705.1. NCBI lineage: Eukaryota > Metazoa > Chordata > Actinopteri > Carangiformes > Carangidae > Seriola > Seriola dumerili. Next base: position 297,845 of record NW_019175342.1, read on the forward strand.
CTTCTGCTTGATGAGTAATTTTACTTTTGACACATAAGCACATTTTGCTAATAGTACATTTGTTCACACAAGGAATATTTTAAAAGCAACTTTATATTTATAGTGTCTTGTTGCTACTTTTACTTCAGTTAAAGAGCATGTGCATGTGACAGTGAGAGGTCAGCGACAGAGGTTATGAGCCAGAGTCAAGCCAGTAAGATCAGAAGAACGTGACGCGATGAGCCGTTTGTCTTTCTGAACACACGTCTCAGCTTTCCAAGAATTCTGCTGTGCCGGGGGTAATGTGTGTGTGTGGCTCTGTGTTTTAGTGAGTGCAGTGGTTTATCAATGGCTGACACTAGTTTCAGCTTTGATAACACACACACACGCACGCACACAGAGACAGACAGAGTTTAACTGATAAAGCGTAAGCTCGGTTGTGAATCAGATATTTTGTAAAAAACACAAAGCTGAAATTATCAATTAATTAATCAACGGAAAATTAATGTGCAATTATTTGATGATTGATTAATTTTTCAGTCATTTTTCAAGCAAAAATGCCAAATATTCACCAGTTCCAGCTTATAAAATGGATGGAGGATGTGCTGCTTCTTCTTCTTTTTTTTTGTCATATATGATAGTAATTTGAATACATTCGGGTTTTGGACTTATGATCAGGAAAAACGATAAATTTGATGACATTAATGTGGAATCTAAGAAATTATTTGTTCCTTTTTACTAAAGAAATAATTAATAAAGAGAGAAAATAATGGTCAAATTAAAAATTAATGAACACAATTGTTAGTTGTAGCCCTACTATTATTATTATTATTATTATTAGTCTCAGTGGGAACACAATTTACTCGAGGACACAATGACACACACACACTACAGTCTGTATCTGTGTGAATGTGTGTTTGTGTTCCCTCTGAAGCAGGCAGATACTCCCTCACATCATTCCTCTTTGTGTCATAAACAGTTAGCAAACGTGACCTGATGTGAGGTCACCTAAACTGCAGCACACACTGGCTGTCATTGTGTCTCCATGTCTCCACCCATTCTGTGAGCGGGGACGGCCTCAGCAGCGAGTGGATTTGTTCTGGGCTGGGCAGGTCAGCGACGGGTGCAGTGTAAAAGTTAGTTAGTTCTATGTTTGTGTGAAGAGGGGGGAGGTTGGTTGAATGGAGGTTGTGTGAGTGAGTGAGTGAGTGAGTGAGTGAATGAGTGAGTGAGAGTGTGTGTGTGTGTGTGTGTGTGTGTGCTCCCCCAGGAGAAAAGAGGACTCCTAATCTGTTTTCCTGGCTCTTCTTTAAAGGGAGAGCAAGACACACTAGAGGCTCCCTCTGATCTGCTGCCCCATCCATCCCTCACTTTCTCTCTCTCTCCTCCATCTCTCCTTTCCTCGCTTCCATCATCTGTCTCTCGTTCCCTCTGCTTTTAGCCCTCGTTTTCTCGGCCCCCCGTCCCTATGCTCTCTCATCTGTTGTGTTGGCCCGCTCTGGTCTTTGTATGGCGACAGCTCCCATCTCCAGATACTGCCTAAGAGCTCTGATTCCACTTAATCACTCAGTTTTTTATTAGTTTTCCCTCGCAGGGTATTTTGTGTTCTGAATTGCGTTTATCTATTATGCTGTTTCAGATTTATTGCTTTAGGAGGCAGACTGTGTGGCACACTACCCACCAATACGGTACACGATGCTGTGATCTCTCTACGTCTGCCCCTCTTTATGCCTGTCTGCTTTCATCCCTTCAAAATTAAATGAACAAATACACACTCACTCACAACTCCTCTCGTACTTTTTTGTATTCTTTTTTTTTTTTTTCATTAGTTTTGTTTTATTGTGCGTCTCAAACACTACTGCATTTATTTAGAATGCAGTAAAGACCACAGGGGAAGAGTGTGTGGCATCAGTTTCTCAGATGGTACTCTATCCATCTGTCCTGGCATCTTTTATACCTCATTGCTTTACTTTACCAGTTTCAAAATAAAAATGAAAGTCACAGGTATGGCTTTCTTCGCAAGCACAGATGTCTGTCTTTGAATGAATTTTTAGTAATTTGGAAGATATTTGGATTGGCTTAGTAGTGACTGCGGCGCCTTTGAATCACATTGTGTTCTAAAAAGGCAGAAAGCCATGATTATTATTATTCATTCATTCATTCATTCATTATTTGAGCGCTATTGAAAAATTTTAGCAAACCAACACGAACGCTCAAGGTCATTTTGTTGCCACGGTTTTGCACTGAAGTCTTATTTCTACCTAATTAGGAGACATGGCATGCATACTCAAAATATTTTGCCCCAAAATGGCGGCACACAATCACGGCCCTCCATTTTGTTCTGTCACTGGATCGAGTCTGGATCCTGCACCTGACTTGTTGGACCAGTGTTTGCATTTGAAAATACCCTCTCTCCATGCCCCGCTGTTACTATGCATCTCTCTTGTGGTTACTGGTCACCACAAGTGTCGTTAACCTGCTGCACCAATCGGAGGGCGCCTTCTGACTGACGTTCCCTCCTTCTTCTTTCTGCTTCCAGGGGCTTCCTGTGAACGGGAGGGAAACATGGGCGCTGGCCATCACCTCGACCGAATCCAGAACCAAAATGAGGGAGGGAGACTCACAGAGACAGACAGACAGATAGAGGCAGACAGAAACTGAAGCAATGAGTGAGTGAGAATGCAATAAAGAATTATGATTATATTTTGATAATCAGGACAAACCAAGAAACATGACAGCCATATAAACCACGGCAACGCCATTTTAGAATGGAAAAAAAAGAAAAAGGAAAATGAATATTCATGACCCTGTCCCTCCCATCCAAATTCAGCACCCTCCCTCCCTCCCTTCCCACCCAAATCCTCCCTCCTCCTCACTTCCTCTCCCCTCCATTGGGTGGCAACACTTGGTAGGGCACATGGTGAGACAGCTGTTGCAGGGCAACATGGGCATCTGTGGTGCTACGTAGAGGAGAGGAGATAGTGCGGGGGGTGTAGGGAGTGTTTCTAGGAGGTGCAGACGGCATCAAGAGATGGAGATAGTATCCTGCCTCTGCCCTGTGTACATATGTGCTTGTGTTTGAGGGCGTCCGAAAGTTTCAGGGATTATTAATGGATCCATGGGGAAAGGTGGAGAGGTATTTTAGGGACAGACAAGAGAGGAAAAGAAAGTATGGGGAAGGAAAAAGAGGAGGCATTGCTTCTTCTTATTCTATTTAAAGCTGTGAATGAAAAGTAGCACCTGTCCTCCAAGCTATGACAGAAATGACACGAGCATAAGACCTCTAGGATGGACCTCTCCAAGACTTGGAGTTGGTGTCTTCAACAACCTTAGACACAAACGCACGCACGCACGCACACAGACAGACACACATGCGAGCGCGCACATACACACACACACACACACACACACACCCTTCACCCTGTCTGCATTTCATTCTGTCTTTCTCACACACAGAGAGACTACACCCCACCTCCCTCCCTCTGCACCTTTCTCTTCAGAGGGAATGGGCATTTTCCCAGGGTTATTATCACATGCCAGGTGCCCCTACCCCCCCCACCCCCCATTCATATATATACACACACTCAAACACACACATACATCTCACCCCCACCCATACCCCCCCTCTCCCAGCACCTACCACACACCCTTGCCATTTCTCTCTCCCCCAAAGCGCCAGCGCAGCCCCACCTCGCGGTGCCAAAGTGGGCAGCCTCTGCCTTGGCGTTGCCTGGGCCTTCTGGTGCCCTAGATAGCTGCATGAGAGTGTGTGTGTGTGTGTGTGTGTGTGCGTGTGTGTTTGTGAGCACTGGCCCAGCTCTGTACGGACACAGCCAGCCCTTTAAACTGTGTCAAGGCTCCAGATGCTGGGAGAGACTCGGATTAACACAGGCGTTTGTATGCAGACACATACGCACAAACAGACACACACACAAAATAGTCTGTTGGCCCATATATTCCATCATACTTCAAATGCTTGGGTGTTACATGTTTTGACCAAAGGCTGAGTGAGTCTTAGAAAATAAAGTATGAAAAAGACAAAGACCTCGTACCTGATTCAATATTTATCAAAACAAACTCACTTTTAAAGCAGCACCGTATCAGCTGCCCTCTGAACCTTTTTTTCATGACATTAATAAAATGCTGGATCACACACTGAAATGTATGAGATGGGATACAAAGGTATCAGAGATCCTATGGCGAACCAACAGACCCTGGCAGTGCTCTGAGATGATGTACTGATGCCAACGCAGCACCTCAGAGAGTGGATTTGGATTAGGCAGACAGAGAAAAGGACCTCGGAGACCTGACATACACACACACCCCAGTGTCCGTACACTAGCCCTTTAGCAGCATGCCACAACCCTGAGGGCATGAATGCACACACACGCACGCACACAAATATGCAAAGACACACACGAATACCAACCAAGTGTCCACCTACTGTTTCTTTAGTGGTGTGCCACTGCCCTTAGGGTATGCAGAGCTATACACACACACACACACACACACATACACACAAAATACATTCACACAGACACACACCAGCATGCACATTCCACTGGTGATTCTGACATCATTGCAACTGAACACAGTGAATAGGACTAAAGTGATGTGAATGATAGCGAATTACCAAGACAGTCCCCCGCAAACTAGCAAAAGCTACAGACTGCTAATTACAAGTATGCAAGCATGTGTGTCCAAGTGTGTGAAAAAGAGAGTGAGTGAATGTTTTCTTCCAGTGTTCAGCATCTCTCTCTCTCTCTCTCTCTCTCTCTCTCTCTCTCTCTGTGTGTCTTGCTGAGCAGTAGTTATGGTGCCAGTTATGGAGTGTTTGCCATAGCAGGGAGCTGCCTTGGCACCGTGCCCTAATTTAGGGGAATTAAAAAGCACTAGACAGGCCCCTTTGTGGCACCGTGCGCCCGCTTTAATCTCCCCACGCCTCAGCGGGCACCCACAGCACCAGGAGTGGGCACCGTGCCCACATGACCCCAGGCAATATGGAAATCGCCACCAAAAATCCTAACTAAGCGCCGAGCCCTGCCCCTGGTGCACAGTGTACACAGTACACACAGACATGCGCAAAGCGATGCTATCACACACGCGCGCACACACACATGGTGCAAGAGGGACAACACCCAGCTCACAATGGTAAATCGCACATTGAACTCACTCACACACACTTACACATATGATTAAAGACTTGAAAAAGTCATTCCAGGCTGTTCACGTGTGTACATAATTACACCGCTAAAATACACACATGCAAAAACACACATAGGTGTTTCAGAAGGTCACAGGGGCATGAAATGAAATACTCCTGCTGTTGTCCCTGTTGGCACACATGCCAGCTTGTACACACAGACACACATACACATCCACTTTTCCATTCGAAGTTGGTGTGTGCTCTCTTTGAAGTGTAGGTGTGTGTAATGCTTGTCATGAGGTCATCCATCAGGGCTAATGAAACTGGCAGACCCTGACACTGTCTCACTGGGCAGCACCGCTGGCGCCGCAAGCTAACTCAAGGAGAAATGGACTGATTTAATTACACAGCGAGGGCACACGAGCACACACACGCACATGCACACACACCTACACGCTTATGCACTGAGAGAAAAAGACATATATGAAGTAAACACACACACAAACACACACACAAACACACACACTGTTTGCATGCATGTACATAATCATGAGTAAAAACCTCTCCACATACACAAATACACAAATGTTAAAAAGCATGCACGCACGCACGCACACACACACACACACACACACACAGCTCAAAACACTCCATCAAATATTGCCACTTCCTGCCAACACTATGTAATGCCAGCTAGCACACTGGTGCAACCTTTTAAAGTAGATAAATGATGGATGTTAACCTTTTCTGATAAACAACTCGCTGCACCATCATAGTAATATTAATAGTAAGTTAAGGCGGTCTCGTCATCTCTACAGCAAAACTCAGTGAAGGCACCATTAGCGAGCTAGCTGCCCCTCCTCACTGCAGGTTCACAATGTTCCCTTTCCTAAAACAAAGACCCACTTTGGCCCTGGAACAGGACGCACTCGCATCCCTCTCTCCCTCTCTTACCCCAGTTCCTCTTTCCCTCCTCTCTCTCTCTCTCTCTCCTTCTCTCTCCCACTGTCCATTTGTCCCCCTACTGGTTTCACTTAATAAGCTTCAAAGGTTTCTGGGCAACGTGGCTTTCAAAAAAAAAAAAAAAAAAAGTTACCATGGCATTTTTTTGGCACACAGCATCTTCCCTCTTGCTGAGGATATGGGGTTGCCATGACATCGGTGGGCACCTTATAAAGCATACAATTGTGTATGTGTGTGTGTGTGTTTGCATGCACGTTTGTGTGTGTGTGTGTGTGTGTGTGTGTGTGTGTGTGTGATGGACATGTTGTGTCAATCTCAGCTAAATGCTTAGACACTGGTAGGAAACCCATGACAGCGGCAACACGAACAACATGCTTCTAGACAACTGTATCCCCAAACACACATACACACACTGCAAAGTGACTGTTCTCCTACTCCATTGTGCTCTATTCTATTGATGATTGACATATATACTGGATAATACATTAAAACATTCTATTTGAGAGTTTGCATTTATTCTTACTGTTTCAGCACTTTTCAAACTGTATACAGGCGAACATGAGATAAAAACATAGCATAAGATGTTTTTGGCTTTGACATATTATTAATTAATAAACTCCACAACAAAAGAACTGGCAGAGTAAATAGCATACATGCAGTCTCTGCAAGTACATTCTGTGTTTGTTTTGGTTAAACTTACCCCGGAGATTCTCAAATCCAAGAGCTAACTTTAAAATTGGCTCTGGATTTCCACTGATGGTTAATGTTTTCATACTGGCATCTCTCTTTGATTCTGCTAATGTTTGTGTGCGTTTGTGTGTGTGTGCATTTTTCTTTTTCATGCACTCCCATCCAAAATAATTAACAGTGAGTGCAGAAGTAACCTGCAATTCTCAATCAGAAATATACACAACTGACAGTGATGAATTCAATAGAGAGGAAAACAAAGGGTCAGAGCCACAGCAACTATGATAATAGTAATCTGAGCGTGTGAGCATGATTGTATGTTGTGTGTGTGTGTGTGTGTGTGTGTGTGTGTGTGTGTGTGTGTGTGTACAAGTAAAATACGACATAACTACTTCTTTTTGTGATAGTCAAATGGGTCCTTGACCTCGAAGTTGGATTTGCTCAAAGTGAAACTACAATTTTGTGGTCTGGCTTTCGCAGTCACCGCACACTTCAGCCTCCACTAATGTGAAATGAATGGGAGCCGTGAGCAACTGCAGCACCTCTCTAATTTTGGACAAATCTTTCCTCACATAGAGCACAGTACTGATTTGAATTTAGGCTGATAAAAAATAGACCTTTCCTCAAATGTGTAACAACCATCAGTTGCCCCTGTAATTTCACTTTTAAAGCATTTTTTAAATAATAAAAGTGGCAAAATAATAGTGCTTTGGTCAGTTCTTTGTTTCTGTTTTAGCCAGCTAGTTCTTCAGAGAATGAAAAACTTCACCAAGACCTATTGTAGGCAGCATAATTGTACTCCACATGCCCCATACATACATCCATGCAATCCTATGGACAGGGCCTCTAGTGGCCTCTAGTGGTTTATATATGATGTTACTAAGAAGTTACATTTCATCAGTAGATTCTTTGGACCCTGTACACAGCTATGTCCCAAATCCACTCTATATACTCATTCTATACATTATGCACTACATACTAACCATCATAATATATTGTTAAAGCAGTTTGTATATAAAACTATCAGCATTCTTAACAATTTTATACAAACAAGAAATGATTCAAAGTGCGACTTTGGAGAGAAACTGCTAATTAGATGTCACAAAGAGATACGTCTTCCCTATGGTTTCATTTTTTTTCCCAAAGATCTTCTGGAGCTGTTTCACCACCGTCCACAGTTAATCTTAATTTTTGTCAGCTGGGAGCAACAACCCCATTCCTTTTGCACAGTGCGTTGGGAGAATAGTGTCCATCAACAACACACTATTGTGTGGATGCCGAGAAAACTTCATTTTGTCTCTGTTTTCTAAAAACTGCTCAGAATCAGTATCGAGAATAGACTATTAAATAATGAGGGTGATGCAAGATTAGGTACACATCCCACCTGACCCTTCAGATATGGATCTACACACACTGACCAACACCATTTCAATTATTATGTTATTTATATATATATATATATATATATATTAACAAATATGCTCATCCTACATGGCCTTACCATATACTGGCAACACCCTTGCTGCTGTAGTGAAATCTCACTTGAATCTCGTTTGGATCACATAATGACATAATGATGTTTTAATGGCTAATTGTAATTTACCTGACTATAACTGTGCGTACAGAGAAATCTTTGACTCTCAGTTATAGTATAGTAAATTCTGCTTTACATAAGACTCTACACTGTAGTTGTTTTCCATGAGACAGTGTGTCTGTAGTTTAGGTTTTTAAAAAACATCATCTTAAATCTGGAAATTTTTTTTAGCTGTGTTTCAAAGCAAAACCTCCAAATGCTGCATTTCAGCAAGAGTTTATTTTGCGCAGAAGAAAAAAATCATGCTCCCTGTTAAAACTGAAGCGCCTACCAGGGATTTACCAAATCAGTTTTTGAAATATTAAGGAAATAAAAACAAAGCACCTTCATTAAAATTTTAGCAAATGTCGATATAATGTGTTTTCCTCAGAATTAGTGCCATCTGTCCTGTGTCCATTGAGCTTACTGTCCCTCTTGTCTGCTCTTTCAAAGCTTTGTGTGACCTTTTCTAAGCTACCAGGAATGTGGATCATCTCGGGCTTTGCCAAAGTTTGCCTCAGTCCCCAAAAAGATAAAACAAAAAACACTGCTTTACATAAAGAAGCCAAGACAAAATAGTCCTATATATAATAATTATCCAAAGACAAAATGCTGGTTTAATTTAAAACTTTCCGAAAATGAAACAAATTATGTTTCCTGGGTGAGATGTGAGCATAGATCAGGCCAATAAGAGGAAGGATTGTAAAGGCTTTGGAAATAAGCCTCTGACAAGTTCTGCAGTTGCAGTGGATATGTGCAGTACTAATCTCTGTTCAGCTTTGGTTCACCCCAGCAGTATAAAACACCCTACAGAGCTCAGGTCATATAACTTCCCTTCTCCCCCTAAAAAAAAAATCCCTCCCCAGGCCCCAGATCACAAGTTTAATAGTTATTCTTATTAGACCATACAACTGCTGGGAGCCCGCAAAATAAAATAGCTGTTTTTCTGTTGATCTGTTTACGCTCGCCTGAGGAACTTTACCGCCGAAGGAGCCAAGACTCCAGAGCAAAAAAAAAAAAAACCTTTCTCTCTCTCCCTCACAGCCAAAGTGGACTTATTATGTTACTGATGGCAGAATTCCCAGTGTGGAATTAGGACTTTGAGCTCCGATAACGTTCCTGAATCCCAGCACGGCGCTGCTTTTACTGGTGGTGGTCACACACTGCTTTCTGTCTTGCCCTGAGCCAAACCAGCCAAGGAATTAGTCACTAATAGGGGGACAACTTCAGGCTGCTACTGTTTCCCATACTGATGAAGAAAGAATATAATTGTGCAATGATCTTTGTGATGTTGTGGAGGTTCAGAAATGTTTCAACGGTAGGTGAACGGGTTTTGAATTCTTAATCGTATCTCTACTCCATTTGAGAACGTGCTTCTGAATTTTTGGATTCATACATCTGCACCTTCAGTCCTCACACAGCCTCCACACCTGAGATGACACCTGCTTTAACTTTCTGTAACCTCCTCATCTATCTCAAGCCTCTCTGTACCTCTTACTCCTCACCATTAGCAGTATAGCCTCTGTGCCCCTGTGTTGCCATAGTAAAACAATAGAGTGCAAATCTTCCAATCTCCTTAATGTTCACTAATCTAATGAGTGCGGCGGGGATATTAAGCAGATTGCTGAGCATTACGTTTTACCATTAGAGACACAGCCACCAGCTATTTCAGCACTTCTGGGCTCTTTTCCTCGAAAGCCCCCCCCCCCTCTCAAAAAAAAAAAAAAAAAAAAAAAAAAATCAGATTTTACCATTATTTCTCCAGTCTGATCCTATCGGCCTGCTGCGTCTTGGGTAGATTATGATTTGGCATGAGGAAGAGAAGTAATCAAATCATGCTGCTACTGCTAAGTGTGGTTACTGCTGAGTGTGGGAGAAAGTGAGTGGGAGTATGTGTGACCGTGTGTGCATGTGTGTGTGCATGTGTGTGTGTGTTTGACAGTGAGATAGAAAGAAAAAAATGGCATGATAACAAGCCAAGTTAATAAAGGGAAACAATTAGGACATAAAAGATTGATATGGCTCACAGATTTTAATGCTCTTGTCTGTCTTAATGAAATCCCTTCGACTATATCTGCTTCACACACACACAAACACACACATACACAAATAAAGGCATGTACACACTCATTATAGTGGTCTCATTGCTTCCCTCAGGCTCTCCTGACAGGTGTGGCTCCCACACACAGACACACATAGATAAACATTCACAAATACACACACGTTCTCTCACATGTGCGCACACACACACACACACACACACACACACACACACACACACACACACACGGCCCTACAGGGCATTTTCCCTATCCTGGGACTGCACAATGGGCACTTTGTACACCCTCCCACCTCCCCACCCCAGCCCTTACCATCAACCCCCCACCAGCTTCCAGCACATCCCTCTTTAAATGGGAGATTATGCAAATGAGCTCACACCATCGAGGCACCCCACATATAAGTGATGTGCATTCACTGAAATCTGCAGTCTGTCTATGGGACCATGTATGGGAGTCAGCACATGAATGTTTCTACTCACTGAGAGACGGATGTGGCCTAAATACACAGCAGACATCCCAGGTGTTGGAACCACACTGGAATACTTCTCCTATCACTCACGAGCTGCAGTGTTTTATTGTTGCTTTTCATGTTTGGCCTAAAAATTATTTTACCTCAAATATGTTTTGAAAATTTCTGCTTACAGCAGCAAAAATATTTCCTGTGCTTGCAGGCAGATCGCTGGACTCACGGCTGAGAAAATAAAAGATTATCTGATCTGTAGCAGCTGTGAATGGACTGATGGAAGAGCACTTACAATATGGTGCTTGGAACAAATTCCCTGAATAAGTACAGTCAAAAATGTGCGTCATATCAGGAGGACTATTAATTCCAGTAGTGGAAGAAGTATTCAAATCATCTACTTCAGTAAAAGTAGCTAGACCACAGTATAAAAACACATGTACTTGTATCAAAAGAAAATTACCTGTGAGGTTGAGAGTATATGAATCTATATTGCATCATATTTTATAAAGTGATCATTGCATGCTTTGTATGTAAAATTTAAATATTAAAAATTATAAGAGCTGTAGCGAAAATAAATGTAGTAGAGTAAAAAAGTATCCTTGAAATGTAGTGGAGTAGAACTATGCAATTAATTTGTTTACACCACCAACGCCAGACTAAAACATACCTTTTCATGACAGGAGCAAAGATGTCATGATTTTGTGTTGCTTGTTTTTCCTCTGCTGAAGCTCTGTCTGCTGCATCTTGCTGCTCTCTGCCTGGACATCTTCACCTGTCACCTTCCTGAATGAACAAGTAATGGGATTGTTCCTTTGAACTGACAAACATATCAAATGTGCAGTATAGAGGCAAAATATCTAAAAATCACTTCTATCCAAAATATATTTACCATTAACTGACAATGACAAACTCCGGTGCAGAATCATGCATTTTCCAGTCTCAGTGTTTTTAACCCTCTTGGCTCATTGTCTGCACTGTAGTTGTGAAACACTGGGGAGACGCGGGAACTTCAGTCTTGAGTAGTTGTAGCTGTAGTTGTGGCACAAACGGCCTAAAATGCACGTAAATCGTAATGTATGTTCAGAACGATACTGCTAACTGCTAACTAACTAGCTAAACTCTCGGTTCCGTTCGCCAACGTCACCGCTCTCTCTCTCTCTCTCTCGCCCGCTACGCACACAACCTACGTACTGAGCTAATCCTGAAAGGAGCCGCACTACTCCTGTAACAATATTGTCTCAAACTTCTTAAATTTACAGCAGATATTGCACAGATTTTGTTAATCAGTATATATCGCTTGTTTACTTGCCACTGCTGCCTCTCCACAATGCGCATGTTCATTTTTCACACACGTCTGCGCATGTGTATAGTGCGCGCAATATCATCACTGATCTCAGAACGGTAAAAACTGAGTCAACACTTCGGCGATTGCTTGTCACTCCTTAAAAGATCCCAGAATATCCTCAATGCGCATGTGCAAACACCCTTCGCTTTTATCTGGCCTTTTTTGGCCTTCCACTACGCAGTAAATTGTACTTAAAGTATCAAAATAACAAGTATGCAGAGAAATGGCTCCTGTTAGTGTTATATATCTAACTGGATTATTATTGGATAGTTTACAATGTTTTGGATGGCACAGACAGAGCTAATTTGAATTAATATCCTATTAATCAGATGAACCTATTAGAAACACATTGTATTTGATAAACTAATGGGTTTTGACTATAAAAACTTAATCTGCAAACTAATTACAAATGTAGAAATGCAAATAGAAAATGCAAATACTAGTACACTAGTAGTAAGTAGTAAGTAGACTGAACAATGATTCTGTGTGTGGGCAAACGTGAAGAAATAAAGAGAATTCAGATAATTGTGAAAATTTGAGGGAAAGAACATGAGCATCTCGTCTCTCTGGTGAAGCCAAATTAATTTAAGGCTTCCAGATAAGAGGCAGGTGACTCCAAATATGAGAAGTTCTCTCTCAGGTAAAGTATGAGATAGATGCAGTACAACTGGAAGTGTGGCCTCTCAACACTGAGACTGCTGATGCTCACTTCCATAGGGTGCCGATTAAGTGAGTGTGTAGACAGAGACGTACTAGAGATGAACATGTCCACGCAAACACACACCACAGGCTTGTAACATACAGCAGTTAGGTCCGGGGTCAGGCTGGGACACAGGTTACCACAGGGTTAAAGCCTCGTGCACATGAGAAAAACAGCAGAAACAGATTTAAGAGAGAGGTGGATGCCAAGAGTGCCATCTGTTTTAGTTACCCCCCTTTCCAGTTTCCTCTCTCTCCTCTCCTCTCCCATCCCTCTCCGGTTTTCTCCATCTTTGTCTCTCTGCACATTCCCCCGTTCCCAACTCCCTCTAAAGCCACATACATATTTTGTCAACAGCTAAATATTACCATTCATTATTTGTTTTCCACACTGCTCAAGCACTGATAATAAACTAAGATTGTATAGATACAAGGACGGGTGTGGGGGTGGGGAGGGAGGGGTAAGATAAGTCCAAATCTGGCAACCGTCTCAAGTGTAATGACACCTCCATCTCTATGGAAAACCATCCCCTTTTGTCTTCACTTGCATGGGAGCTCTTTCTTTTTACTGTTTTGTTCCCAGAAAACCCATGGAACATTTGCCAACATTTTTAAGAGCTGCGAAAAGCAGGATTTTTTTTTTCTGCTGGTTTTTTAAGTCTTCCACCTCGCAGGTGTTTCTTTTTAAGGCATGCTCGACAATGCCAAGCTCGTCTTGGCTCGTCTTGAATGCCGCAGGCCTCAGGGGGGGAGAGAAAGAAAAAAAAAAAAAAAAAAAAACGAGGTTGGAGAAATCTTATTGATTAGCAGTTGTCGCTTCCCTTTTCTTTATCTCACTATGGCTCTCCTTTGCTGCCTCACTCACTCTATCTCCACTCACTTTTTAAGTGTTGATAGGGGGATGAAAAACCTTTTTAGGATAGGCCAAGTATAAAAAAAAAAGACAAAATAAATCTTTATAACTTAAACCCCTCTGCTCTGTCTCACAGGAAGTGATTGGACTTGTGGTATCAAAGAACAAAGCTGCAGCTTTAATTGAGACTTTTTAAATGTTGCATGAAGAGCGTTTATGCATTCGAGTGTGTGTTTGTGTGAGTGTATGAAGTTCACATGTCAGAGACTCTCAAAAAGTCCAACTAGCTCCAGGCCTGAATGTGGGGCTTTTATTAAGTGGTGTCTAATTTCCCTCAGACCTTTAGGCTATAAACACTGGCTTCATAGATGCCTTCAAAACTGATTTATGATGCACGCCTACTTGTAATACAGAAAATGAAAAAGAATAATCAATCTTATCTCATTCTGATGTGCTCATGTTTGTGTGATTAGTATTCTGTGGGTAATTGACACAATTGCAGCCAAAGCTCGGTTCATTAATGTTAAGACAGATTGCTGCTCGTTAGAGCCACCATGTGGTGCAAACACAAACAGCAGCCATCTTGCTGAAAGTGGAGTTGATAACTGTGTAAACCATGTTTAGTCTTAACAAAATGTCATGTAAAAGTAATAACTGCAATAAGTAATAATAAAACCATGTTATTGCCCTTGAGAGACAGAAAAAAATGATTCAGGGTTTTAAATTAGAGAGAGGGGGGAGAATAAACAGGTGGACTGCCAGTTAGGATCAGTGATACGCCGGCTGGATGGAAAGAAACACAGGACAAGAGGGAGGGAGGGGGAGAGCTCAGAGAGAGGGATGAAAAGAGGGAGCCGGGAAAGAAGTACCATCTGTTTTTTAGGGACAAGGAAGATAAAAATGTGAGTAGTGCTCTGAGGCAGAATGTTAGTATAGACTGAGGGAGTACAGGGGGAGGGAACTACAAGGGGCACGGAGAGGTAAGGGAGAGAGGGCAGATAAGAGGGAGGCGGACAGATGGAAGACAGGAAGATGAGAGAGGGAGAAAGAGTGAGAGAGAGTGAGGAGGAGAGGGGACCAGAGATTGGGGCTGGCAGCGGTGTGAGCGCACTGGGCACGCTCACATCAGGAGGGGACATGACTCGACATGCCGGCTCAGCCCAGCTGGGTCAACGCTCTGCACTGCCATGTTGTTTTGGCTTGGCGCTCACTTCTCCTACAAACACACACGCATACATGCTCAAGCGCACAAACCGACAAACAAATCCAGTTACCCCGAGCTCACTCCCTCATTCTCCCTCTCCCTGTTTCATATCTAGACACACACTCACTCACAGGCAAACACACAAGCTCACACCCAAAATGCCATGGTTTTGGCTAGCACCGGCCGGGCAGGCGAGGGCCCTGGACTAATGGAAACGCCAAACTCGTTACTCTAACGCTGGGTGACAAGGGCACCTTGGGCTGCAGATGTTCCTGCTGATGACAGATGGAGCCTGGCACTGCCAGGGGACAGTGGGCCAGGCCTGCGCCAGCTCTATGCCACCTGCACCCCTCCTCTGTACCCCTCCACACAAACTCAAACATACACACACTCCCTCGCTTTCTCACTTGGCCTATCTCTCTTGAACACTGGCGCACTGCTTCCCCCCTTTTGCCCCCACCTCCTATGTGCATGTCTGTCTCTCTCTCAATCACTCTTCCCCTTTCTCTCTCTTTCTCTCTCTCACACACACACACACACACACACACACACACACACACACACACTGGCATGCTACTCTTCTTCCTCTACCCACTGTGAGGATGACTGTTTGTGGACAGATATCCATGACACTGGCAGAATGAGTTAGATAAATTGCATCTGTGTTGGTATTGATCCTATTAACAGACAGGACAGAAATGAGTGTGTCACGATCATAATTCAAGAAGAGGAAATTAACAAACTGTTTTGTCATGAATTGTCCACTGCAGCATCCTGGTGAGCGGCATAACAAAATGACTTAGCAATGTTTTGTCGCACATTCGTGTCAGGGTTTTCTGATGACTGAGTGCAATCCATAGCCATTTCCACTTTTGAGCAGAAAGTGGATTCCAGATCAGCTAATGCATGATGGAGGCTGTGTAATGATACCATTTATCTTCATGGAAGTGGTGACAGGCTTCTGGAGGTGATTCGCCGGCCTGGCTCAAAGACACAGTCCACCAGGATAATTTGCTTGACGCTGTTAGTCGCCAGATTATCAAAGTGTGCTCAGCTGTAATTTTGATGATGGTAGAAATCTGCTTTCAACTCACCATGAAAATCTGTCTTGAATGTCACCAGTGTTTCATCTTACTGTGTCACTATGTCGGTGGGGGTGGGGACAGCTTATCCAGCAAAAAGTAGTAGAGTTAGTTTTACACATATTTAATATACCTCAACCACATTCCTTACTTTTAGCATCTGGTCGAATATAACAGACAAATAAAAGGGAAACGAGCCAGAGGGGATGGACGTATGAGGTGAACAAGGGGAGGTGAACTCAGGGTTCAAAGTTTTTTTCTCACAGAAAATATGAGATTCTGGAAAAGTGTTTGTTCTGCAACGCCAGCTATAAATCCAGGCACATCGTCTGTCAGTCTGGGATTCCAAGTGTTGAAAGAACACCAAGACACCAGAGATTCATATGTTTGCCGTTTCATGAATTTTGATAAATCTGACCAGGCCCGGTGGCCAAAGCTGTGTCTCCAGCTTGGCCCAGTGTGGTCTTTCCCACTGTTGGAAT
Organism: Seriola dumerili; assembly: GCF_002260705.1. Classification (NCBI taxonomy): domain Eukaryota; kingdom Metazoa; phylum Chordata; class Actinopteri; order Carangiformes; family Carangidae; genus Seriola; species Seriola dumerili. The sequence goes on from NW_019175342.1 coordinate 314,381, forward strand.
TTGTGGGCTGTGATATTGAGCTACTCTGTGATTAATGCGTATTTTGACATTGAAATCTTCTAGAAGTCCTGCGAGTGGAAGGCAACAATGTGCATGATCGTAATCAAAGTTTCCTGAGAGCTTGTGAATCTGTCAGCACAGAAACCACTTAGCAGATTCCAATATTGCGTTTGTGGCTGCAGCTTTTTGGAGCCCTTTTCTGTTCTATGTATATGACCGCCTTTTCTGTGCTGCAACCCCCTCCTCCACACTTTCACCGCTCTTGCATCAAGTCACCCCTCCCCTTGCCCACTTCATCCAAAAAAACATGTGTGGCATGTCATTTCAACTCCCTCCACGCTGAAGAAGGGCCCCTAACAAAACAAAACAATTATCTCTTCCCTCGTTAGGACCTGGCTTGCATCCCCTCTCCCTCTCTAACTCCCGTCTTTCTCCTGCAGGACCCGGCCTCCGCTCTCCCCTTCCGTAGCTGTCTCTGTGACAATAAGTTGGACTGAGGGTCTCTTAAGTGTTTCTGGAGTGGAGCGTTTAAGCTGATTTTAGACTTCATGTTTCTTTTAAAGGCCTGAGCAGGAGCAGAGGCACAGGATGGCATAAAGAGGATGGTGAGGTGCCCACGAGAGACAGATGAAGGGAATGCAGGAGAGGAGAAGTAGTGCAGCAGATGATGGCATGTAGTGGTGCGAGGTGTGCGGTGATGTGTGCTGGTGAAGAGGAAGGCGAATGGATGGGTTGGCAGAGGGAGGGTGAGCAGGTTTCAGCGTGCCAGCTCTTAATTACTTTAATTGGAGTCATTAGCTAAGTGAGCATGAGAGACATCACCTGCATGGCATGCAGGACCGCACCTGCCACAGCGACATTGCTATCATCATCACACTCCAGCAGAGGGTTTTTTGACAGCTCAACGCTCAAACACACTAATGCTGCCACACTGAGGCTACAGTGAGTGCAAAACAAATACACACGCACACAAATCCTCACCATATATACGTTTGTACTCTGCAGCCAAATGGTCACGGGGTCAGGAATCTGTCTTTGACGGCTACAAGACTGAGAGAAAAGAGATGACAATAATACAAATTTACAAGTCCTTCCTGTGGATGCGTCAGGTAATACCTCAGTTGGCACCAGTTGATGCTTACGTTATATGCATTGAGTGAGCTTTTTGGTTTGGTTTGGCTCACTGACAGCGTTCTAAAACATTAACAAAATTATTTTCTGTTTCTGTGCGTTTTTTTTTTTTAAACAAAGCAATTTCTAACACCAATAACTGATAATTGACAGCGATGTTACCACTTAGGGATTTTGCAGAAGCATAAAAACCTAATCGACTCATGTCTTGTCAAATCAAACTGTGAGGTGAGGCCCAACCTGTGGTTATTAATTTCACTGTGTTATGAAGAAAAAAACTCCTCACCTGAACAGCATGCACTGTCAGAGGGGGATGACCTGGGGCAAGTGGATCTACAGTAACTACATCTGTTTGTTACGTCTTTGTTATGGTGTGTTATGTAAATCAACAAATATCCAACTCACACAAGGGTAAAAATAAGGTGTCAAAATTTTGCCTCAGGTTGTTTTTCAATACATTATACAACCTCCAAATATCGATTGAAAAAATACAGTATATGAACAGTATGATCCAGACATACACGCAGCTGGGAGCTGATATATACATAGAAACACACATTTACCTATTTTATTCTAAACTTGTGGTACATTTAGCAGCAGCAGCAGAAACAACAGCAGAGGTCCAGTACCAGATACTAAAACCACAGTAGGATCCTATCCAGCGACAAACTTTGATGTTGTTCAGATCCGCAGGCTACACCTTTCTCTGTCCTTCTCAGCACCCAGCAGACAGGCTGGCAGCCGGGCATAGTGGCAGTAGGCTGGCAGGCTTAGCCCGGGGCACCATCTCCAACAGAGCCAGCTCTGACCAGCTGGTCCAGACTAACACCACAGAGTGAGCGTGTACCACTGTATCAGTGGGGAGGTAAATGTTAGCTGTGGTCCAGATACCCTCACACCTAGAGCCTGACACCTACAGCAGCAAATCTGTACTGGTGGGATTTAGGTGAGAAAACTCTGTCTGGTCTATGACTTAACAGGTCATCACGTTATTTCAGAATATTCCTCCTGGCACACCCTGTCACCACGCTGATTTATTTCCACAGAGTACATGATGGACCCCTGTTCTCTCTCACTTGCTGATGCCAGATCTAGGAGCCTGATCTGCTGTCCAGTCTGGTCCAGTCTACCATGATGGTTAACTCTTGCAGGGCCCCAAGGACAATACTGTGGACGTTCTCCATCCAGCACCATTCAGCTAGCAAGCACTGTTTGCTCTACCAAGCCACAGCGAGCGAGAGACACAGAAGAACAGAGAAGGCAGAGGTAAGACGCATCGAAATGGTCCAACCTGGGGAATATTTGTTTTCTATCCAATTACCATGAGGCACATAGAACCACATAAGCAACTCACATGGTTAATTAACTGTATCTACTGGTCTAGAAAAACATTTTTCAAAGCAAAATGAAAAATAGGCCTCAAATTCTCCATGTATAATTCAGTTTCCCCTTGATACACCTTGATTAAACTGACATCGTTTGAGTCCCCCCTCCATCACGCACACCTCCCAACCATTTCCACGTCTGACAGTTAAAAGGCCTACACACACAGAGAAAGAGCAGGCAGCTCATTGTGCGTTTTAAAGCGCTAACTAGGCCACTTAGCACCCCGTGACGCTGATCTGATCCCCGAGGCGCTGAACTTGGCAGCAGGCCCTCCTCCTTTCGCTCCTTCCTTTCCCCTCGCCATGGGAACCAGGCCATCCTTAATGACGCAGGAGTGCTCCGCCGGATCCCACAATGCAAAGGGGGCTGACATCTGTCTTGCTAAGTGGTGCACTCTCTTGTGCACCTTGTTTGTTCAATCAACAACTGCCCCCTCCTCCTCCTCCTCCCATCCCTCCCCCTCCTTCCACTATGCCCATTTTCTTTTTTATCTCTCTTTTTAAAAAAAAAAGAAAAAAAAGACAAAAGATGGATGAAGAAGAGTGGTGCAGAGTTTGGAAAGAATAGATAGTGAGATAGTGAGATCATGACTCTCCTTTCTCCACCATCATCACCACACATCAGTGCGGTGGGTATTATTATAGACAGCAAGTGCACCATTATAAAATGACAGAAATGGATGACTAAACAAGGTGCCAGTTTAGTTATTAATTACTCAGAGTCTGGCATTTTACAGACAACCTTCTATGAGGAATGAGAGTTGAACAAGCAGAATTTGATCACTGCTAGCGCGGTTGTATGAGCTTCCCACCCTCTCCACCGTCTGCATATTTAGAAAAAGCAAGTGCCTAATTAAAAGTGGCCCATAATTCCTCATAGTTAAGACCTGGGCAAATATTTGTCCCATCAATCTTGGAAAATATAGCCATCAACCCAAGTTGTTAATCACATGCTAATGGAATCCAAGGGACTCAATGCACCCCCGTAGCGCAATGAACGCTTTCACTTTTCCAAAAGCCCACGTGAATGCAAATGGCCATCTAAGCAGTCATTTTGACAGCATGCCAAGGCAACGTAAAGAGCCCCCTTCTTTATGCTCCTCTGGGAATGTATGTAAGGATGTGTGGGATGAGTTCACTTTACCAGGCCCAGGTGCCAGGATATAAATGAATAATAGGTTTTATGGGCCCTAACTGAAAAAAAAGCACATGCACACATAATCACACATGCCCACTCGCTCAAGTGCATCTGTAGTGAATGATGTTCAAATTCCCACAACTACTCTGAAAAGAGATTGGGCATGAGAATAGGTGGTTCCTATACATAATTCAGGGGTGCATGCTGAAACAATTATGTTTGCTTACTGCTAAGTACCCGTGCTCAATAGCTCGTTTGCTCTCTAGTTTGGTGCTTTCAGATGTAAGTGGTATGTGCTAAAAGTCGGCGGGAACACAGCTTTTTAATAAAATATAGGAGCTGACACTTGAACACTTGAATACGAGAGTGGGTGGAAAAAACAACAAATGCTCTTCATGTTTTTACTTGAGCTTTGCATGCAAAGTAAATTGCACTTGTAAATCTAACAGGGTTGGCAGAAAACTAATTAGCAATGCCAGGCAAAAGGAATGTGGACAAATAGGACATTTTAATGACAATATTACAGATCACAATATTTCAGTTTAGATGAATCTAAACATGGTTTTGAACATTTACACAAGTCCAGTGTGGACGGCTTCATCTGTTGCAACAGAAAACTGCATGACCAGAGCACAGGTCATTTTGTCAACAATCGGTAGTGGAATAAGCCACCAGAATATTTTACTCTGAATCACATATTCAGACTCATGCACAAATAGAAATACACAAACAGTTACACATGCAAACATCGATTACAACTAAAGTGTGATTTGACAGAGAATAAAGGCGTCAGTCCAAATGAAAAACTTTACTTGCCTCCATTCCTCTATTTCAGCTGTAACTGAATTATCACAGTATTCACAAAACGAACATGATATGTTTTTGTTACAACAGCTGTAAAACAGTTACAGCTGCATGGAAGCTGCAGCCTCGACACTCCTCTCCTCACTGCCCGTCTCACACTTGCACTCCTCCACCATCATCACTCGCCTCTCCCGGACCTCGGCTCCACAGCGCAGGGGCACAGTGACAGTGTGAGCTTTGGATGGGGCGCAGCGTGAGCAGGGGGCCCGGCGACGAAGGGGCCCTGTCCCGGTACCCAACCCAGCAAACTCCCCTTCAGATGGGACAAACAGGGAGCTGCACTGACCGAAACACAGCTTGTTGTGCACTGTCACTGTGTCACATCCGTCTGCTGTCACACGCTGCGAGGAGATGAAAGAGAAGGACAATATTAGGCTGAACATCACGACAATATTGTCAGTATTAAATTCCCTCTTAGGGTTTCAAAATCAATACTGTGTTTATGTAAGTCCACACCATCACAGCTAATCCACCTCCAGAGCCATAATCAGCTTTATGAGTGAACAGACACTTCTCTAATTGCTACTGAAAAATCAACAGCTCCAAACATTGTTAATTTCTATTTGACTGTGTAAAGAATCAGTCATCTTAATGCACTTGTCCATGGATTTTATTTCTATGTGTGCACAGAAGTCTATTTGGCAGAGAAAGCAAATAAAGTTCTGGCATAACACATTATATAAAAATCTTTGCCTCTTACCTGAGTGAAAGATACTGCAGTGCAGGTCTGTTTAGTGTCCTTCAGGCTGACTGGCAGGGACATGGTCTTTTCTCTTTTATCTATGGCTCTCTGCCACATCTGCAGGCCTTGACTCTTCTTTAGTTCAATTTCAGTAGAGCTTTTAGGGTGCAGGTGGTGTAGCGGACTCACAGAGGTCTTGGAGGCTGGGGCCAGACCTGGACGCCCCTGAGACAAGAAGGCAGGGAAGGACGATCTGGAGCTGAGGGAGGGGGCTCTTCTCGGGGTCAGTCCCCTTTTGAAGAACCCTGACTGGGCCAGGGTGTGAGGGTCCAGCTGCACAACCTTGACTATTCCTCGAAAAGGTTCATCTGGTCCACTGCCAGAGGATTCAAATTCCACCCTTGACCCTTTCAAAGTGTTGACAAAAGTGTTGTGAGGAAATGTAAAAGCTACAGTTGTCCAACATGACAAAAAGACAAGGCTGACAAGGAAAGCCATAGTTTGACACAAAAAAAGATGCTTCTCAAAGTTGATTTAGAGAAATAGAAACTAAAGTTACAGCAACAGTTGTCTGGTGGTTTGGTCCAAGGTTACAAGTGGCAACCTTGCTGTCAGTGCTTTGTCAGTGTGATGGAGGGAGTCTTTTATATAGGTAGCTGCCGGGTTCTCACCTGTTTTTCAACGCAAAGAAGGTGTCGCAATTCCCACACCAGACCGGACATCACACCAAGCTTAAAACTCCAGGTCGTGGATGGTTGCCAGACTGAGAGGATTTTAGTTTCAAGGTGAGCGTTAAAAACACGGTCATAAAAAATAACATCTGAAGGTGTCTCTCTGATGTCTGAGTTTCAGAATAATGTAATCTGAAGGTTGATTCCATGGACACAGCTGAGTTTTCAGTTGTTTAGATAGTGAAAATCCCACTAGATTTAGAAGCTTAATCTTGAGTTAGGTGGAAAACTATAGGAAAAACAACCACGAGCTGCCAGAGCAGCTTCGGTCCTACTTGGCATAGATTTTAAATATCTGGACATAGAGGAAGTGTGAAATCCATTCGTCCAAAAGATGTTACTTAATTTGTTATTTTCATGGCTGTGGTGGATAGTGTTGCCTGACATGTCACGTTTCTTTAAAACCACAATCAACAAGCAAATATTATTAATTACAGTATATTGTTATTATTTTGCATACTGGGAATTGCAGATAATTTGATATTAGTTTTCAGCACCATCATGGAATTCGTGTAAAAAAAAAAACATACATTACTGAAGATAAACCCTAAATATACTGAACTTGCAGATCGGACTAAAAGACAGCAATAAAACACAGTATGCTTTGGAAACAGTTGCTGCACACTGCTGTAGTTAAAAATGTAGTCAACAATAAAGCCCTTCTTTTTAAGTAGGTGTTCTTGTAACCCTTTGGCTATAAAGCAATAATGAGTTTATGTTCTCTGTGTAAACAAGCTGTCTCCTGCCCATTTATTCCCATGAGCAGCTTCCCAGCCTCTCCCTTGACGTCCCATCATTACACCATTAGACTTCAGTGCGCTCTGTCACCCGTGACCTGATCACACACTGGCTGTTGATGGCCTGACCTGCTTACAGTGTTTTATTGGACAGGGTGTTTGACTTTCTCATAGAGACATGGGTATTAAGAGGCACTTTAACCTATTGCCCCTTTTCCAGGTCTGTTTCCCTTCCACCCACTAAACGTCATGGTTCAGATAGATGCAAGAAAGGAAAGGTTAAATAACACATGGTGTTTTAATTTGAAGACTTCCTCACCTACACTAACCTGGGACATTCACACACTGGTTGGTGAGGTCTACCAACTTCCCTGAGCAGTCACAATACTAGGTCATGTAGAACGTGTGAGGTTGTGTTCAGTATCAGTCTTACTGTGGGAAAAATCACTTTCTGCAACTGCAGAACAAACTTTTTCCACAAGAGGGCACAGTTTCCAAAGCATTGTAACCTCTGCTCACACCCCTGCTCTCTCACTTACTGGAAATGGGCCTGTTCTCAATGAGCGATAAACTGTGGATTTAAAAACTGTTTATATTGTTGCATTGCCACACTTAGTGTACAGGATTGATTTACTGTCTCTCAACAAAAGATTTTTTTTAAATAATTCATTGCAAAGCCTCAGTGACAGATTTGGATGAACTAATGGCACTGCTGCAGCCTCTCACCGGGGTTAAACTGAGTTTAATGTGGCAGTTGTCGAGGCACTGAAAATTATGATGAATCATATTTACAGAGAGGAGAAACTCAGTTTAGGAACGGTTTAGTCAGTCATGTCTTCTGTGATAAACTGAAAACAGACCAAATACTTTCTTTATTGACTTCCTGCTTGTAGAGCTGATGTGGCCAAAAGGAATAATGTCAATAAAACCAAATAAAAGTATGTAGGTTAGTATATGAATAATTGTTCAGGTAATTATTGTGTCCTGGTTATGGGAGGATCCTCTGAAAGAAGTGACTCCTGAAGATAGAACTTTCAAAAGGACCTAAAGCGAGGCTGAACCTGCGGCTCTGTCCCAAAGGAGATAATCCTGCCTTTTAACCCTGTGTGGGACTGTCTCATCCACTGTGTGGGTTCCCATAAAAAACCTCAGGGAAACTGCTGTGTGCTGCTCTTTTCTCTTGTACTGTTTGATAACAGTATACGATAAAACATAAATCTCACACTTGTGTAACTAAGTGTGTAATAAATATAGAAGAATGTATGAATTAATGCTACTTTTACAGTCATTCATTCATAAACAATGGTAAATATACAAAACACATGTTGTGTTGGGAGTAGGAGGAATTCAGTGTGTCAGTATGAATTACCCACCATGAAAGCACTTTTACTAATATAGATGATGCCACTGAGAAGGGTCATCGGGTAACTCTGACACAGCATGTGACGGGAGAACCTGCCTCTTCAGCAGTGAGCACACATTAAACGTCACTAACTAAACCCCACTAAAGACACACACACACACACTGACATACACTGTAATCAGTCCTTTGTAATGTAACCTGTCTCGAAATGTATCAGCAGCCATTAACCCTTTTGAATTGTAATTTTCTCACATGGATAAAGCAAAGTAAAGCAGTTCGGATCATAAGTCTAAACATCATGGAACAACTTACTGTAAAACTTGCACCAAGCAATTAAATAGCTGTTCATTAATAGTATTTACTACTAAGGTCCATCGCCTGCCACACACTTGCAGCAATCCACTAACTATCCCAGAACACACACACACACACACACACACACACACACACACACACACACACACACACACACACACACACACACACAGGCTGTTGGGGGATTTGATGAAGGTAAAATGAGCAAGAAAAATTACAAAAAGCACCAAAACAGTCTGTTTGTGATTGAAAGTATTGATATGAAAAACTTATTTTACTCTGTGAGGCATTTAAAACCACAGATGCGTTTTCATCCTTGTAATAAAATCCCTTACCTACCCTTAACCAGCATGCGTAGATAAAAATTCATGTAGTTGCTTAAAAAGCTGAGAAACTGGAACCAAGAAAGACTGTCCTGTAAACAAAACCTTAAACTTCTTATCATTTTAAAAATCACTGTTGACTAGAGTTTCCCCTTTAAATTCCCAGGCTCTTTCTCCCTCTCTGAACCTGTATTAACTGATGTTTTGGCCACTTGTTAAGTATAGCAGATATAACCTGTCAACACAACATTGACAAACTACCCACCATACCCATTTCCTATTTGCATATTCAGCAGTCATCAACATTCATTTGCAGTCTGCCTCTGGCCACCTTAAGAATGTAGGTCATCAATTCACTCTTCCTTTTAGCTCTGTTTTTGGTCTCCACCACCTTGTGAGGATAATTTCAAATTACATACTAGTGGTCATGTGATTAATTGTAAGTATAAATAAAAACAGATATTTAGCAGCTCTAGCAAACAACCGTCTATAACATCTTATGTTCTCTGTTAAGGATGAACCAGATGATGTATTTCATATATAAATCAAAAATCATTTCTTCACATATTTACTAGTTCTGAATGTTTTACGTCCCTGAGAAAAGTAGATATAGTCAACTCAAAATGAATCCTTACTTTTTCCTATTGACTAAATGGCTGAGCATTATCCAGAAAATTTGACCATATTACACCAATTTTAGCTTCCCTACATTGGCTTCCTGTCCATATTGAGATCAGACTTTAAGGTGCTTTTGAAGACATATAAGGTTCTAAATGGACTTTCTCCTTCATACCTGTCTGATCTGCTTAAACCCTTTACTCCATCTCGTGCTCTCTGTTCCCAGAATTAGGGCTCTTGTCTGTTCCCAGAGTTAAAATGACGTCTGCTAGCTGCAGAGTGCCCCCCCCCCCCCAGCACATGAGTGCCCAGGCTGTGTGCCTCTCTCTCTCCCTTCTCCTTCTCCTCTATCTCCTTCCTGTTACTCTCCGCAGGTCCCCTGCCTCCAGAGCTGTAGAGTCTGGATCTGCAACTGCAAACCACCTACTGCCCCCAAGATCCTGTCTAACACCTGCTGCTAAACTAACTAAATCTTACCATAATTAATAATAATAATTAATACTGTTATTTGCTTTCATTATTACTTTTATCAGTAGGAGCATTACAGTTCTTGTCTTTTCCTCTGCGCTCTCTCTTGCTCTCTCTCTCTTTCTCTCCTGCTTGCATGCTCTCTCTCTCTAGTCCGGTCCTGAGTCCGGTCATGCTCGAGGTTTCTGCCTCTTAAGAGTAAGTTTTTTTCTTGCCACTGTTGCCTAGCGCTTGCCTTTGGTAGGAATTGGTGGGTCTCTGTAAATAATATTATAAAGAGTACGTCTACACCTGCTCTATTTGGAAAGTGCCTTGAGATAACCTCTGTTGTGAATTGACGCTATACAAAGTAAAATTGGCTTGACTTGACAAAATTTGCAGCAGTTTGTTGAAGGCAGAACTTCTTGCTTTCATTCAGCCACTTGGGATTTGCAGTTAACATACTATAAAGCGTATGCATTAATATAAAATTAATATGATTGGTGTTAGAGAGAGTTCACTGACTTCAATTGTTTTTTTCCTGTGGTGTCATCATTTTTGATTGTTATGCTCTTATCTTCAGTAATAAGGGTAACTGCTCCTGTGTGGGATCAGATAAAACTAGCAGCACTGGCAGAATATTCCTGACTTAAATGAAATGTTATGTTTCTTTCTATAATGATAATGGTGTCGTATATCTACTCACAGGCCCACAGTTTACATTCTAATGTTTAGTTACTTTTTCCTGTTTGCCTCAGTCTAGAATCCATTTTATGTGAATGTTAAAAGATCTATTGCCACAAAAAGAAAACCATAATCAATTTGTTGATAATTGTAAAAGTCAAGATTGTGACATTTATTATTTATATATGATCAAACATACAAAAATAAATTTATCATATTATTGCAGTGAATGTGTGGGACAGAAACAACTGACACAACTTGCGAAGATCCTTCTCTGCTCTGTGCATCATTACACATTACCAGCCATATGTTTCAGCACATAGAATATCATCTGACAACAGCCCTTCTGAAAACATAAATAAATCACAGTATAAGTGCGTTCAGATACAGTTTTGAAATGGAAAAACACAGTAGCTCAAACATCTACCTCTCCATCTTTGGTTTTAATGCTCTACATGCCAATAATGCATGTGTTAGGTTATCTATCTATCTGTCTGTTTTGAATCAAAGGAAAAGAAAATAAACTTTACACCAAGTAAAATTTCTCCACCAATCACAATATTGTCATCTCATCTCTGACGGGACACATCACTTAATGTTCTTGTAGAGAATCATCGAAACCACCATGGCAGCAATCTGCAAAGACAACGGGTCATCACCATTTCATGTAAACACAATGTATAGTAGAGATGACACACAGGTTATAGACTGCACATTATGACGTATACAATAAATTTATGAAAAAGCCATGCACTGTCTCTTCCCTCCATAAACGTATATATAAGCCAACTCCACCGACAAGGAAAATGGAAATCATGAGGAGCAGAACCTGAGTAGACCTCAATTATGTGTGATGATGATTGACAATAAAAATCAGCAATCCTCAACATCATATATCGTGTAAAAAAAAAAAATTAAAAAAAAAGATTCATTCAAATGCTCCATAAAGAAATTTTGTAATCCAAAATACACCATAGGCCTCATCGTACATGAGTGTCCACAGACACATTAGCACAGTTATGATATTGGCTTTGTGGACAGTTATTACATATTGTCTGTTTTATTGTAATGCAATAGTTTTGTGAAATATGCAAAACCATGGGTAGATATTAAGGCCAAAGGTGCAGGAGAGGTTTTCCCCTTGGGGGGCCCCCCAGTAGCCCCTCATATTGGCACATTTTGTATTTACAACAATAAACCACCTTAAACCTCCCATAAAGACACTACAGTGCACTGCTGCTCCCCTAAGTGGCGGCCCTTGATGTGTGTGCTGTAGCTAGTGTCTATCCATTGCCTGCATGTTAGGCATTCAGGGAACATCTGTAAATTGTAGAGTCTGCCAATACTCTGTATACCAGTGTCATTAATAAGTGTATGAAGATGAGGAAAGATTTAATAACAATATGAGAGTCTTAACATATATTGCACTCTATCAAAGTAACTGCGGAGAACACACAACTCTTCTAAACAGATGTAAATAACCTGTTAATAAGCTGTTTTCTGTACCTCAATAGCAGCAATTCCAAGAGCCACAGCTGCAACGATCACAGCATTGTCCTCTATCAGCTGCAGCAGCTTGAAGTAGCAGCCGTCAATCATCTGGAAGAGAAACAGCAGGATTTAGCAGAGGTAGGGAGTGACTGGTGCAATTCATCACAATCAATGTTGTTAACATGTATGAAGTTAAAGCAAAAGTAACATGGTTTCTTACCGAAACTTCTGCAATCTCTGCAGCACATTCATCCGAGGTGATGAGGGTTGCATTGCAACATGTGGTCGGATAAAACTTTCCGTTACCCTCATTGTAAAAAGGGGAATTGTCAAAGTCTGTGTAGTTCCTGTATCCACAGCACTTAAACTAGAAGGAAACCACAAAGTGTTATAGTGTTACAGTGAGGAGAGAGGTGTGAGCAGCTCAATTATGGAAATGTAAAAAAAAAAGAAAAAAAGATTCAGACACAATTGCGTAACATGGTAAAATAAGAGACAGTACGAGGGTGTACATGTTGAAGGAATCAAAGAGTTGAGTATTGGCTGAGGCGTAAACTCAGACAGTCACTACTTTCATCTCAAAAAGTGGATCACATAATTGCCTGTGACAACAGAGATGTGTATATCTAAGGTTGAAAGAGTCCACTCAAAAAATACAGTACCTCATCCATGGTGCCGTTCCAGATAGAGGTTAAAGGTTCACTGCTTCCATAGTCTTTTTTAATGCTCAATATAACTTCATGCTCCAGATCAGAGAGAAGTTCATCAGCCTGAGAAGGACAGATAGACAATAGCACATCATCATATTTTTTACTTTATACACACACAAACACACATATATATATATATATGTATGTATATTAAAGTTTGTAAACCTGACTGCTGGCAGTTGTTGCCAAGAAGCTTTCGAAAGCCACTTACCAAACCCTGGAAGACGAACAGCACAATAGCTCCTGCGACCTCGATGAGGAAGATGATCAGCACAATACTGAAGAACTGAGTGGAGAAGAAATGATAAATAATGTTGCAAAACTCTCACTGTAAAATATTTGATTAGTAGCAGCATTATGCATCTGTAAAATCAAGCCAACAGAGTGAGAAACAGGCTTGGACAAAGAACTTTAATGCAGATGTAACATCGGTACACACTGCAGAGATCAAACCTAAAGTTAAGTGCTAAAAGTCTTAACAGCTTCCTCTCAGAGTCACTGTATCCATCTGAATTGTATGAGAGAGCATTCTAAGGTGAAATAATAATCTAACATTTCAACATTCCCCATCACCAGAATTTACTATTTTGGTCCAGCTTGGACCAAAATATGTGAAATGTAGTTTTCTGTGCTCTTGAATTATAAATTAAAATTCATTACTATTTCAAAAGAAGGAGATTTATGTCCCTTTGGTCAGCTCTCAAACTAAGTCTCTGGTGTTGACCTATCAAACATCGCTTACCGTCAGCAGCATGCACTTGCTCTCCTTGATAGCTCCACAGCAGCCCAGGAAGCCAATGACCAGCAGCACACCACCCACTGCCATGAGCAGGTAGGTGACGTTGATTAGCTGGGATATCCCAGATGGTGCATTGTCCACATTATCCAGTATACCCAGTAAAGAACCACTGTCCACCTTCAGCCACACTCCCACACCCAGGATGGCTGCACCTGCCAACTGCATGATGGGTGGAGAAAGGAGAAGAGAAAGAGGTGTTTTTGTTAACAATCAGACAGTAACAATAAGAGCAGGAGTTCAGCCTGAGAACAATTTATAAGACGTATTATTGATTAAATATTAAGTTAAAATATAAAAGTTATTCAGACTAAATCATTTTTGAGATAATCAAAAATAAATTTAAGAAAGTAAATTTATTCACTTTCTTGCTGAGCATTAGATGAGAAGGTTGATGCCACTCATGTGTACATGGTAAATATGAAGCTTCAGTTTCATTTAAAATCCCACTACCATTTGTAATACAGCAAATGACGACAAATCCTGCCTGGGAACAGAGCCTTTCTCAACAGTGTTGTGGTTAACTCCTTGTATTTAGATGAGTGTGGTCATTTAAAAATAACAATTTCATGTCATTGTTTATTCTATAGTTCTGTTTTTTAGCAGCCTTTAAAGAACAGCATTTCCCGTAATTCCTTGACTTTTGCAGGTTAAATGTCACAGCCTGACAAAAGATGGTTCCAATAACAGCACGATAGAGAGGTGAGGAGCAAACGCTGTAGGAGCTTTTATACAACAGAGATAACAACTAGAAAGTTGGAAAAAATAAAGAGTTGTCAATTTTATGGATATGGACAAAACCAAGTTATAATGATGTAGTTTTTCATGGGAATTGTAGTTTTCCACATGCTTACAAAGTAATCATTTAATGTAACAGTTAACCTTAGACACATGCTTAATTTTTTCAGAGGATTTTTCCAGAGGCTTCACCCTGTCTCCAGTCTTTATGCTGAGCTATGCTAAGCTAAACTAAGCTAAGCATCTCCCAGCTCTAGTTTTATATTTAACTTACATGTAAAAACCTCTCATCTATCTAAGTGTATTTCCCAAAATGTTAAGCTGTTCTTTTAAACTATCACTGAATACAGGAAGTACACAGTTCCATTTTTCAAGCTGTAAAAGAATATTGTACAAAGCATAAGGAAATATCTTTTGCACTGATGTTGTTTCTGTATGAAACATGAAATAGAGCTTGACAGTAGAAGCAGAAGATTTTCTTTTTTAACTTACGAAGATGCAGCCATTGAAGATAAACATCATCATTTTGAGAAGGCCGGAGCAACACATCTTGGCTTTTTTATTTTCTTTCTTCTTCACACTGTTAAAAAAAAGAGAAGAAAATAGTGTGTGAGTTCAGCTGAAAACTAATGTGTACACTTAGTCACACTTACTTACTAACTCATTTATTGCTTAGGAGATTTGGAAGGACAACTTTGCATTTTACCTCTCATAGGAAAATCAATTGTATAGAGCTGACTTACAACACAAGCGAGCACCAACGTGGGTCAAATAGCATTTGCTTTGGTTACACATTAACCACCGTAACTTGCAGGAAAACAGAAGGGGTCTTAATCTTAAACGTCAGTTTTCATACTGACGTAATCTAAGTTTCGGTTGAAATGTGAAATAAGCTGCACGTTCGTATCCTCATTTTATTTGAAATTTTACTTGCGTGCATGCTATTTAAATCATCAACAAGCACACATTTGAATCACGTGATATGTGCAGAGACTACATGTGGTGCAGAGGAGAAAAAAATCACCAATCAAAAAATCAGCTTTGAACTTTTGTCCCCTTCATTGTAAAAGTGTATGAACAGTTTTATCATACTGTGGTGCTCTTTATCAATGTTACCTTAAATATTATAACCCATGTCTCTGTCAGCAGAGAATAAAAGTGTCTTTTCTGCAGTATGCCATTAAATCTATGAAATACAGGTTAAAAAGGTGGAGTGTAACTAACTCCACTGATGTGTTCATGATAAATGGTAAAGATATCTTATGTGCTTACTGGTTGTCGCCCTAAAGTAGCTCAGAAGAACCATAAAACACATACCCTTGTCCCCAACCTTGCTCAACTTTGTTTCCATCTGCTCTCTGTATCAGTGAAATGAGATCAGCTTTATAGTTATTGATTTTTTTTTCTTCCTTATTGCAGCTTTGACGATAACAGACAGTAGGAACCTACTTGGCAACTGTTACCTTGTTTCCAAGAGGCAATAAAATGTTCCAATAACACCTATAAAATCACATGTTTTTTATCTGAATATGTTTCATCACAGCCTTGAGGCAGCAAAACAGGACAATTAACAGTTTTTAATGCTACTTCTAGAAAAATTTGAAGGTTCCTACATCAGCTGTAAAAACTAATTTCCTGTACTGTGTAGAGTCAGTTTAATACGGTATATACTGTTAAAAAAGAACTGAGGACTGAACAATACTTGGTTTATTCAGTCTGTTACTGGTTACACTGCTAACTGTTCCTAAGCAAGCAAGTGGTTTATTATGACAGCCCCTCATACAAAATGACAATCATGACAAGCATGACCTCACTTTGAAAGATGAATCTTTAAGATTACAAAAGAAATATAAAAACATAATATATGAAATACAAAAACTAATCCCTCTGTTTCAGACTTGTTTAAACTGTACATTCACCACTCAGCCACAATAAGCCACAAGCCACAAGGCCATAAAATAATCGAAACTACAAAATAGGTTTTTACGGACGGTTCAGAATGAACCACCAGGCCACAGATACACACTGATCAGCCACAACAATAAAACAATATAATACCTGTTTCAATGTTGTAGATGAAGAGTTCTGTCTGAAAACATCCTGCGTGCTGGATCATGTTATATACTCATTTTCTGTAATTTTCTTTTAGATTAGAATTAAAATGATTTTGGTTGTTGAGTATATAGTTGGATATTTGAATTAAAAAGTGTGAAAAACCATGAAACTCGTACCTGTTCTGAACTGACGGCCGTCTGCCAGCTGAGGTCTGATCAATGAGGAGTGTCTGCTCAACGAGGCTTTCACATGCCCCTTTATCTTCTCACAGGTATGTCTCTCTCTCTCTCTCTCACACACACACACACACACACGCACACACACACACACACACACACACACAGGGAAAAAGGGAGTTCATACCCTACACGTCACTGACTTTGCGTTCATGGTAGGCAACATTTCCTGGTGTCCAAAGTCCCTTCAAAAACAGAAACTTTTATCACCTAAAATTTTACAACCAATTCTAGGTCAAAATAAAATGATTTCTCACATTAACTCGCAGCATAATTTCAAAAAGAGCACAAAAAGGAGCTAATCAAAGGAATTAAATAATTTAATGTTGAGCATAAACACAAACCTGATGAATGTTTTATGTTCCAATAAATGGAAAAAAAAAACTTTAGGGATAAGATTTATGACATGATTGATTCCATTTTATGATGATTAATTACTGAGTGGAAACCTCTGGAAACCTATCACACTTTTCCTACATTCAGAAATGTTGTTTAATACAGAAAAATAACATGAAATTACTTCAAATGACAAATGAAAACCAACAGACATATTGTATTGTATTAATCCATATTTTTTAATCTCAATTTTTAGAGGGACACAATAAACCTGGCAAATGAAATGTTGGACAAGCATTAACCATTAAAAGTACAAAAAAAGAAAAAAGTAAAATATAAATTAAAAGAAAATGAGAATATCCCTCCAAAACTCTAATAACAAGCCTGGATTACACACATACACCTGGAATGACACAGCACCCTTCAGGTTTGTTTGACTTTGTACTGAACAGTGGGCCTTAGTCCTTAGCAGGAGCTAATTGACACAATATAGTATAAACTGTTGGGCAGTGAGTCACACTGATGCATTTTCACTTGACACCCACAAGGGGGCAGCAGGACACAAGTAAATCACCCCCAATGCCAGGCTTGATTTGGTTCATGCCTTTTGTTCACATCCTCACCTCCAACAGGTGCTGCTCACCCATTAAACAAGAAAATAATGAAGCACAGGCATTGGGCAGAAGGCACAGCTGCTCCACACAGCTCTTTGGCATCTCGGTGTAACAGTCCCATTCAAATTATGAGGAAGATAACAAGAAAAACAAGAGAGTATAGCATCCGTGATAGTATTGCAGTAACATATGGTAAAGTACATTCACAATGGCAGATTTTTTTGGCAATTCAATCAATCTGTGTATGTGTGTGTGCATATGTGTGTGTGAATATGAAACCCACGCTCAATGAATTTCCACTGTCAGTCATCAGCATGCACAGCCACGCTGGCTGCCGTGGGGCGTGTCCTTCAGGCCATCCCCCTTGTGAGCGGCTGACGGGCTGGCATCACCGTTGACGCTCTCGTTCATCTTCTCACAGATGACGTCCACCAGCTTGTCAAACACCTGCTTCACGTTTATGTTGTCTTTGGCACTGGCCTCGAAGAACTGGAAGCCTGAAGAGCGAGTCGAGAGACAGAGAGAGAAAAGAAAACAGTATGAGTTATGATTAGTAAGTAAGGTTTGGTTTGTGTGTCCTCTTGAGCATGTGATAAAAGTGTGTGCGTGTGTGTGTGTGTGTGTGTGTGTGCTGACCGAGCTCTGTGGCCAGTCTCTGGGCATCCTGGGTGGGAACCTGCCTGTCTTCCTCCAGGTCCAGCTTATTGCCTACCAGCACTACCTGCGCGTTGTCCCACGAGTACGTCTTGATCTGGGTTGCCCTGGGAAACACCAGCACAACATTTTCACAACCACCTGTCCTGCAGTGACCATCTGTCTCTTCACAACACTGAGCAAAATCTGGTGCTCTTTTAGCCCTGTATATATGCATTTCTTACACTGAAAACGTGCATCATCAACAATTTGAGATGTTCAAAGAAAGTACTGGAAAGCAACAAAGTCCATTTACTCAAGTACCATATTTTGGTCAATTTTTAATTACTTAAAATTACTTAACAATATTGTACTTTTTATTTACTACATTTATCTGAAAGGTTAAGTAACTAGTTTGCAAATTATAATATTACATATAAACATATGATCAAGTTACAAAATGTTATGCATTGCTTGCATAACATAATATGCATAATATGCATAGATCGAACTCTCCCGCAGTGTAAGAAGTTAAAATTAACTCCGCCTCAACCAGCTGTGACACTAAAATGCTGCTTACTTGTTAAAGCATCAGAAATAATATTCCAATAATATGATCTATATATACAGTAGCAATATAGTAAGTATAGATTAATAAATCAATAAATATAATAAGTAAAAATACTGTTATAAATAACATTATAATAAGTATGCGTATTTTTATTTTTGATACTTTTTTTCTTTTTCATTTACTGTTATTTAATTCTTGTTTTAGTAATCCCACTACTGCTGTTATTTTGCAGGATTTTAATATGGTTATCTCCAGCTTCTTATACTATTATATTATGCAATGACTAGAGTGAAATCATCAGATTTGTTCTTTATATGAAAACCGTGTCTATGAATATGCTCTATTTTTCTTTGCCAAATTTTGTTACAGCAGAAATGGAACAATTTCCCCAAGTTTCATCTTGTTAATTTAACATGTAACAAAAGGACAGGGTGTCTCCAAACAAACAGAAAATCAAAACAACATATCCCTTTACAAATGCCACACACACACACACACACACACACACACACACACACACACACACACACACACACGATTTGTGGAGGAACAACACAGCACAAATGTCGGCATTCACTTGTGGCACACAGCAAGCACGGCACACAACGACCACACAACCCAATCGCGCCACACACACACACCCACACGGAGATAGGTTGATTATGACTTAGAATACTACGCGGTTAACTAAGAATCGGTTTTTTATGTTCGGAATGATATAGAATGCGAGAAATATTCATTGGTCCAGATTTGTAGGTGTATAGCTTGTTCGTCGTCTTGCTTGTCAACCGCACTAGGACCCACACACACACACGCACCACGTATTCAGACTTAATAGTATGACATTATCCTTTGTTCCCACTGCCATCAGGTTATACAACACTCCAGCCAAAGGAAGTGGACTAATCTAATTATTATTGTTTGTCTATTAACTGTTTTTATTATTATTATTATTATCAATATTATTATTATCATCATCAACAATGAGCTAATGGACACATGAATTTCCCCTAGGGGATAAATAAAGTATCTATCTATCTTTATTATACCTATAGCTGTACCCACCAGTCCTGAACAGCGTAGAACGACTCCTGGCTCGTGATGTCGTACATGAGCAGGAATCCCATGGCTCCTCTGTAGTACGCTGTGGTGATGGTCCGGTAGCGCTCCTGCCCTGCTGTGTCCTGTACACACACACAGTTCATCTGAGAAATTCTGGTACGCTTTGGGATCAGTTACTTTTACTGTTTAAAACACAACAATCTCAAGGAAACTGTGAATTCACAGAGGTCACATGAAGACTGGGTGACAGGGAAACTAAAATTACCACTGACAACTGAACTGACATGAAATTCCAATACATACAACATAGCCCAAACCTCATCATTAATATTAACGATAAACACTTCAAATTATTCCCGAACTGAAAATGAAAATTTTTTTCTGAGAGAAGGAAACAAATAGTTGACCTGGCTGTCCTGAGAAGGAGAGATGAATCATTAACTCAGAAGTTAATCCCTCCCATCATGTGCTGATGTTGCCACACCCTGTAAATACACCAGGATGTGCTCTCTGCCTTTTGGCTATGCCTTCAGGGACAAAAATAAGTTCTGAGGATGTTATTTGTCTTCTTTATGCTGATTATGGGAAAACAGTTAAACCATTAAATGAAATTGTTGTTGTGGACACATTAAAATTGGATCATTAAATAATGCAGATTAATCTAGCTGATGAAAAGTAATGCCAAATATTAACCTGGGCACTCTAAAGATGGAGATTTGGGGCTTGTCAGTATAAGATGTTACCACTGTCTCAAACCCTTGTACGCCCGACTTTGGTGCAGTGTTACAAAATGAGTTGAGGTTGTTTTAATGCTCCCATGAAACCCATTCAAGGTGTTCAGCAGCCAATAACTTTTTACTTGTACTTGGCACTTTCCTCGTGTAAAATTATGCAACTGTATCATTGTTAAGCTGAGCAGAGAAGCCATGCTACTCTGAATCCATTACGCTTAAAAAAAAAAAAAAAAAAAAAAAAAAAAAAGGAAAAGAAAAGATGTATTACTTTCATCTAACACGAGTACTGTGGGTAAGTCCTCGCCTTCCACTAACATTCAGTAATAGATCTGTCCTGGGTGTCAGTCTGCGCAGTAGGCACATTCAGCTCCGGCAGCTCCAACCCATGCATCTTTCATGAACCCTGCCGTCTGGGGACGATGTTAAACATCAACTGTCATTAACTCCAGACTGTGAGAAATTAGTTTATGCCACATCCATGACAGGCAGCGGCGTGCAGGAGGGCAATCTAGGGAATGGGGTGAGGATAAACAGTCTGTGTTGTGTAACAACGCTTTCAAAAGCACCATTCACTCTGGCTTTGGTTGAAGCTGCATTTTAGACCCTCTCAACCCCCAGGTAAATGCCTTTAATTACCTTAAGTAAATTACAGCTCTGACATTAAAGCGACTGCAGCGTTTTATACTCAGTGTTGCTCATATACTCTCGAACATGTCTGCTGTTCAGTATATTATGAATATATATATTTTTTTATCCATCATAGGGAACGAAAAAGCCTCTAACAGAAATTATTAGGAGCATTTCAGACCTCAGTGATGTGAGTGTCACAGCTCTTTCTAATACGACACTTCTGCTGTCGACTCACTATAAGCCTTAATCCTGTGAAACTAATTTAACAACAGTTTAACTATCATGTTTTTGTCCAGAGGTGGCCAGCTGTTTCTTTATCCTTTTTGAAAAAGAATCTATGCTTCCTTACTGGGACGTGTGAGTGAGTGTGGTCCATTTATGGCTTTTCTGATACAGTGGGTCAGTGTTGGCCATTTGATCAATGTGGAATTTTGTTTCTTCCTAAACACAGTTACATAAAAATGTCTGAAAAACCTGCAAAGCAATTTGATTTACATTAATTCAATTGTTATATAAGGTTTTTTTTTGTGAATCTGTTTAGTTAAAAGCCAATATATACCTGCCAAAAACTCCCTTCTGATCAGTGGGAGAGATGGCTACTTTGCTAACCCACCCACAGCAATGGATGGATTAGCAGTTTAGGTGGGTTTTAATACAGAGTTTTTATCCATCATGGTTTCTCTGTCATTTGCAGCTCTGCAAACATTAGAATCTGCAAATATTAGAATTATAGAAAAAGCACTATGCACTTTTCATAGTCAAATACACAGTAAAGATTTGCAAATATCAACATCTTTAATGCAAATATCTTGGTGTTGTCAACCACTTCCAATGACCTACATCAGTTCTGTTTGCAGATACATGGCTTTGGTCCAGCAGAACTAGCCCCGGGCAAAACAAGGTGACTGTTTCTAATTTTTCAAGGCTGTTTGGGATGTCAAGCAATTGCCACTAGTAGTAAAGTATCTTAAAGTGGTTA
Organism: Seriola dumerili; assembly: GCF_002260705.1. Classification (NCBI taxonomy): domain Eukaryota; kingdom Metazoa; phylum Chordata; class Actinopteri; order Carangiformes; family Carangidae; genus Seriola; species Seriola dumerili. The sequence continues at coordinate 336,384 of NW_019175342.1, forward strand.
AAAACAAACCATATACATCAGGTTTTTGAACTCGGTAATCTAAATGTCTGTGAGCCAGATTAATTAGAGTGAAATCTGGTCAAACTGTAACTCTGTCTGCAAGATTTCAGTTCCCAACTTCTGGACTGAGCAAACATCTTTCCCTGAGTCAACGAGAGTCGGAGTGTGCTCTGGCCCTTATCTGCCCAACTGCCACACTTTCTTCCTGCTGTAGAGGAGAAACCAGACTATGTGTGTGTAATGGCAAACAGTTTCAGTGCACGAAGTCGAAGGAAAATCTGAATAATGATGACAAAGTTGGAACTAAGCAACTTTTGTTCTTGGATATCTTTCTATTGCAAGTTTTTTCTTTTATAGTTTTCTTTTGTTCCCAGTTTAGTTTGCTCCATGGACAGAAAAGTTAACTGGGAAAAGAATGTGGCTCTATCGAACACAAGTACAGCTAATTTTCATCAAAAACAACACTTACAGTCCGACTGTGGATGCAGTGGTAAGATGCACATTCATGTTTTGAGAGACTTGTTTGTGTCAGGACAGAATTATTACATTTTGTCCGTTAAATAATCTACATACATACACTGATCTTCCTTCAGTGTGTGTATTATTCAGCATATATCTTTTAACGTTGCACTGTATTCTTCCGTCTTACCCAGATCTGTAGTTTGACCCTCTTGTCGTTCCTGTAGATGGTTTTGACTTTGAAATCAATGCCCACTGTGCTGACAAAGGCTGATGTGAAGGAGTCGTCTGCATAGCGGAACAGGAAGGAGGTCTTTCCCACGCTGCTGTTGCCGATGATCAGCAGCTTGAACATGTAGTCAAAGTTTTGGTCAGCTGCATCTCTCTGCTCCGGGCCTGCCCCTGGATCTCTGGCTAATGCCATCTATCAAATAAAGAACAATAGCAGAGGAGGCTTTCAGATTCATGAAGAGACTGTGAAGCCTGTGACCAAAAAAAGAAGTGAGCAGAACTCGAGTGCTGAAAGGATTATCTGAAATTAATCTGCAGCAATTTTGATAACATTTTTGATTAAATTGCTGAACTATTCAACTAACTCATCAGCAATGCCAAACATCCTCCAATGCGAGGATTTGCTGCTTCTCTGCTTTGTATCATTTTAACTTTAATCTCTCTTTCTTTCTTTTTTTTGTAGTGTTGGTCAGAATTTAAAGACGTCGGTTGTTTCTGGGAAACTGTTGTGGACTTTTTTCAGCTTGTTCTGACATTTCATGGACAAAACAATTAGTCAGTTTAATGACAAAGACAGCAGAATATCCGGTATGTACAGGAACAATACAATAACCTTAAGTTCAAACATATAGTTACAGGTTGAGTGCGTTGCACTTGGCCAACAGTCAAGTAAATTCATGTACATTTAAGATCAAGGACTGGTACTGACCTGCTCCTTTGTATTTTGTTACATGCTAGATATCACATGACATCCCGCATGCTAAAAATGATAATTAATGCAAAACACAAAGTTAAAAGGCCTACCCTGCCACCGATGAATTACACTGTTTGATTCTAATGTTTTGAGGCAAAAAGAAAAGATGCACCCTGTACCAATAGTTCCAAATAAATCTAATTTAACAGAACATTTTGATTCAACAGTGAACATTTTCAAGGCTAAGTTAATGCAGTGGAGGCAGGGAATACAGTCCTGTTAACTAAAATGAATTGATTATCAACAATAAAACACATTGAAATTCATGAGGGCAATCACATCACCAAGCACTTTATTAGGAACACCTGTACACCTGCTTATTTGTGCAATTATCCAATCAGCCAATCACGTGCCAGCGGTGCAATGCATGAAATCCTGCAGATACAGGTCAGAAGCTTCAGTTAATGTTGACATCAAACATCAGAATGGGGTGTGTGTGTGTGTGTGTGTGTGTGTGTGTGTGTGTGTGTGTGTGCGTGTGCGTGTGCGTGTGCGTGATCTCATTGACTTTGACTGTGGCATGATTGTTGGTGCCAGATGAGATGGTTTTAGTATTTCTGAAACTGCCAACATCCTCTCTGGTCTCTACAACAGCAGAAGTCCTGTCAGCCAAGAACAGAAATAAAATCTGAGGCTGCAGTGGACACTAACTTCACAACACTGGAAAGTTGAAGACTGGAAAAATGTAACCTGGTCTGATGAATCTGGATTTCTGCCCAGGCACACTGATAGTAGAGTCAGAGTTTGGCATCAACAGCATGAATCCATGGACCCAAGCTGCCTTGTGTCAAGAGTACAGGCTGGTGGTGTAATAGTGTGGGGAATATTTTCTTGGCACACTTTAAACCCCTAAAACCAATCAATCATGGTTTGCATGTCACAGCCTATCTGAGTATTGTTACTGACCATGTGCGTCACACAGCCTACCATCTTCTAATGGCTACTTCCAGCATGATAATGCACCATGTCGCAAAGTAAAAGACGTCTCAAACTAAATTCATGAACATGACAATGAGTTCAGTGAACTTCAGTGGCCTCGTCAGTCTCCAGATCTGAATCCAGTAGAAAACCTTTGGGATGTGGTAGAACAGGAGACTGGCAGCATGAATGTGCAGCTGATAAATCTGCAGAAATGATGTGACGCGATCGAGTCAACAAGGAGCAGAATCTCAAAGCAAAGTTTCCAACATCTTGTGGAGTCAATGTAATGAAGAACTGATGCTGTTTTGAGAGCAAAGAGAGGCCCGTCCCAGTGTTAGTATGGAGTTCTTAATGAAGTGGTCGATGAGCGTAAATCCTCCCTTCATGACAGTTATAATGTTCAGTTTTTGTTGAAAATGTCATTTTGGGGGTTGCAGTTTCTGGTGCTATTGAATTGTATTGCGTTATACGAGTTATATGTTGAGTATGTCATGAATGTTGACAACTGAAAAAAGGAAGAAAAAATTTAATTTACTGTTTTGCTGAGACCAGTGGTACATCTTGTAAAAGGCCAGGGTCACAACTATTTGAACTAAGCATGCAACAAGTGTGTCAACTATTTGCACAGCTGATAAACCATCTATGCTACGAGGACTTGTAACTAAAGAGTAAAAAATTATATATATACTGTATACATACCCTGAGTTAGGGTTCGATATGAGTGATGAGAACCATTTGGCTCTATCACAAGCCTCCCTTGCTGATAATTGCCTGATACTGAATTGGACGTCTGGGAAAGAAATGTGGTAAGACAGAGCTTGTGTGTTTTAATTTCAGAGTGAGGAATCTCAGCACAAGTCTGAAATTAATCCACACTAACAGCCAAGCAGATTTTCATGTTGGTAAGTGAAAAGAATGGTATATCTTCCTTCCTCATCGTTCTTAGCTCTCATCTCTATGCTATGAATCATGGCCAGCCAGAACATGCTCCTTCCACTGTTTCTCCCACTATCAGTCATCCACTGCTCTCCCTGTCCATTTGTCACATGGACTACGGACTCACATGTTATAAAACTTATGGGGTCAGTGGATGCTGAGCAGGGGGCGAGGGGCAATAGATTCTCCTCCCCTCCCTGTATACTTAATCCATCATGCGTCTGACCATTCATCCACCCACTGACACTCCCACTTAAACACACACACAAACACACCTGCACACCCATTTATCTTCCTTTACTCTCTCTCATATTCATCCATCTTTGCATCCCTCCAGTTGTCATCCATTCATATCTTGCTCTCTCCCACTCAATCCACTCTCTCTCCCTCCTCCATCCCTCTGCATCATAAAGAAGCTGAGCCATCCATTCATCCAACCCCCCCCGCCACCCTTCTCCTTTTTCAGAGAGGCTGAGCTGAGTCCTACTCCTCCCTGATTGCTGAGATGTCTCTGGAGACCAGCTCAGCATTACCACATCCAAGGCCATAAAGAGGAAAAGAGGAGCTGGCAGGCATGCCGCTGAACACACTCAGCAAAACACCAGTATCCACGCATGCGCCTCAACATCTAGTATAGAAACACCTCAACACTGATGTGTGGAGGTTTATGCCGCTGGATGTATTTACTTTAGCAGGAGACAAAACAGGTCCTCTGGCACTAAAGCGACCGCCTCATAGTACAAAATGTAACTGAAAGTATAGGGGAAGTTAGACTTCATTGAAGTGGAGTGTGCACTTCCGAAGACCAGGCTACTGTTTATATGAGGACACATGGGCTCGTGGTACTTGTTGACACTTTCCATACCACAATTAATGTAATTATAAATGTGCACACCGGCCTAATATGCTACAAACACAAAGATAAAAGTTCATTTTCTGAGCCCTTTGCTGACACTGTATTAACAGTTAGCCTAATTTGCCTACACCGCCCTACCATACGGTAACTCACCTACAACCTGATGACACTTAAACAAACCGCTCTGCCTTTACAGAGAAATGTTTATTTCTTACCTTGAATAATGTCTTTCTTCTTCGTCCGTCCTTCCCACGGTCTTCCTCTATCTGAAAGCCGATGGATGTGCGCTGGTGTCGGGCGCTCCTCTTCAGGCGCTCCGATCCCGGATTTCCAGACTGTGCATGTGCCTGTCACTGGGATATCCACCGTTTAATCACAGTCAAGTCAAACAGAGTATATATAGCACACTTCCGGTATAGACTTTCAATATAAAACCACGATTGCTCGAGGACTTTCGGGATACTTCACAAACACGGAAGTGTAAAACATTAACAATGTTGTCATTGTTTTCATCTGCGCAGTATATTGCAGTACTGTATGTACTTTAGAATCAATATTTGTTTAATGGTAATACGCAGGGCTGCAGCAACTGATTGTTTTATGTATCGTTTAAATTATTGATTATTGTGATCAATTGATTAAGTGATTAATCAATAAAACCCGAGAAAATGGAAGAGTGCCTATCTGCATTTCCCTGGGCAAAAGTAATGTATTCACGTTGGGTATATCTGATTAACAATCCAAAACCCCACAGATTGCAATACCATGAAACAGAAAAAGCCTAAACAATCAATTGTCAGAATTATTGATGTCGATTGACCAATTGATTTTTTTGCACTAATCGTTACAGAACAATTAATATGGTACAAACCTGACTCATTCTGCATGACCAATTGTCCTGCTGATCTTTTAAAGTAAAAAATAATCACATTTCCGGTATTATCCTGTCCGTCGCTGGCTGCTTGACACAGTTTCAGTAGTAAACTTCAGTCGGGCCTGATGGAGTGTGTGTTGAATGGCGCAGGCATTACGCACTGGTTACGCACCCGAACTCATGACCTCTCAGTTAAATTGGTCACTTCTGTGCCGTGGATAAAATACAGCAGCTGATTCGCAAAGTCTAAAATCCCCATTTACTACGCTTCTCTTCAAGATGTAAACTGCTGAAATATTACAAGTCATAAGTCAGACAAACCAGTTCTGGGCTTTATCAACAAGCTTCAGCCTGACTGTGAGCAATGCAGAGAGTCATGCAACCAGTCACATTAATCATGTCCCAACCAGATCAACTCTAGTTGTGTTTGCAAACCACAAAAGATTGTATTGTTAAACACTGCGAATACCCCTGTGCTGTGAGGCATCTCTGCGAATATGAAACAGAGTAAATCATGTTGGAGCAGGAGAAAAACCACAGCCGTGAGGCAATGATGCAACAGACCTGTCCAAACTGCAGCGTGAGAGAGTTTTTATTGGTACTTGGCAACCTATAGTCCCTGAGATCGCAGTAGCACACCCTAAACAATATACTGGATTTTTACAGCCAGTGTAATTTCGAGTTATACTGTGCACAACGTGAACTGTGGAAAGGTATTAAACTCAAGCTCCTAACTAGCATACATATTCCCCTTAGTTCTGAGAGGGAAAAATCACATAATAGATTATTCATCATGTAATGACCATGAAGAAACAAGATCAATTTGGTGGAAATCTTTGAATAAAACAACTGTAATTAAACACTGTCAACCTGTGACAATATATAAAAACACAAACTTGAATTTAGGAATGTAAGAAATATTCTCACCTAAGAAAAACAAGATGATTTCTCTTTTAAACCAGCCCAACCCTATGTTGTGGATATTATCCTAGTCTTATGTCTGCCAAGCTGTACAACTACTGCAGCACTTCAACAACAGTGTTTTTGTACATAGTAAAATAAAACAAATGCAAAAATGAAACACATAAACCAGACTCGTTCTTATAAATCAGTCTCTTTCAAAATCAGAGCTGTTTTCTTAGAAATATTGAAAAAACATGCCTTAAAACTCCAGTCATCTTGTACAGTAACATCTTCACTTTAACATGAACAAGTCTTCCAAAACTTAAAGTAACAGAGCCTCCTCACAGTAAAAAAAAACAGATCCTAGAGGCAGTTTCTGGCCAAGCTAATTGTAGAGCTTTTAGATGCACACCTTCTACCTCAAAGCTCTCTCATGAGCTCTGACTGAGCAGGTTTTTGGTCAATTGATCGGTGGTATCGAGCTGGATCACTGTCCACCCATAACCTGTGGAACTCCTTGATGAAGGGTTGCACCAGCTCTGGCTCCTCAGTGATAACGATGTTCTCCATGTTGCTCTGCACTGCTGTCAGCGTCCAGTTGAGGGAGCCGGTGATGAGGAGCCGATGGTCCATCACTGCAAACTTGTGATGCATGTACACAGAGCCCACGCCACACCGCACACAGATCCCTGGGGAGCAGAAGGTAGACAGGGAGGACAGTGAAGAATGAGGGAAAATTCTTCAATGCTTCATACAGTGTATGTGTGTTGATCCAATCCAGTCCTACTGTGAAATTCTGGGTAGTGCACAGAGCGAATCAATGAGAATTTCTGCAGGTTAAATAGCATGTAAGGTTCTTTGAGTTGAGTGGAATACAATACATAAAGGAAAACAGTGGAGTTAAATGACTATTCAAGGATCAGGAATGAATATTCCTGTACTTCAGTCCACTTTAAATTTAGAACAGAATTTCGAAATGGACGATACTGACACATGTGGCCTGAGGAGTTGTGAAATGGAAGAGTGATACAGGTAGAACAAATTGAAACCTCTGCCCTTTCACCACATAGACTATTCAACCTCACTGTAACATCATTGCATCAACAGCTCAGCGCTTAACATTTTAAGGTCACATGAGTGTTTTCATACTCTCCATAAGATCATAAGACATTTCTTTCTCTTATCCAGTCTGAGCAAAGAAAAGCCTTTGGGTGGAAAAAGTGGCAAAATGATGGAAAACACAAAAGCTGGGAGGAAGCTATCAAAATCTGACAAACAATTTTACACTCTAGGCCTTTATATTTATTTAATTTGTTATGTGTATGTTTATTCTGATCATTTTTATTAATCTGTTGTGCCACAAAATAAATAAAATCTATAAATCAAAGTCATTTTTTAATGAAAATGCTTTCAGCCTCTTAAACCCCCCAAATTGTGTATTTAGTCTTATTGTCGAGTACTGCAACGTGTGGAACAAAAATAAAATTTAGGTTACAAAATAATAACAGCAGTAGCTATTTTACATAAATCAAGTATAGAAATTAAAAATAATAATGTTGGAATATGGTACGGATACTTAATTTGATATTATTTTGGTACAGAAGCAGAACGGAAACATAGACACAAGAATTACTTTAGTAAAGTATCTGATTTCAGTTTGCATAGATCAGTGGTTTTAAAATTGGACTACATACCAAAACAAACAGAGAGATTAGATATGCAAGTTCTCTCTCGAAAGGTTAAGTGCATGCTCATTTAAAAGAAAAGGAAAAAACAATTATAGGAAACGTGTTAGATTTTCTGAGCATTTCTCTTCCGAGGAACATGATCCCTACAAAGAACTAATTGCTCTGTGTAAATGCCTTTTTGGCTCTATGAAATCTTGTTATTAGAAAGCTCAAAATGAAGACAGCCAGAAATGATGAGAAAGAGTAAATGCAACTGGAAATAAAATGATAATGTCTTTCCAGTTTTGACCCCAGAACACGGACAGTCCAGAAGATGCCCCTTTATGATCATTTATGAACATTTTCAGAGCCTGTTCACAAAGTGAACTGAAGGAAATGTTTCATAAACAAACTCTGGACAACCCCAAGCAGTGTGGTTGGTTTAGCGCCAGTCACACTCAGCTATTTGATTATGAAATGTTTCTGCAGAACAATGACTAAATACAAAAGATACAGTAGAAGAGCTGATTCTCCCTTGTGTCAGAGGCTTGCGGTCAAAACACGCGCGCAGACGCGTGCGCACACACACACACACACACACAAACACACACACACACACACACACTTTGAGAAACACTTTGCCTAATGACATTTGTTGTCTGGTTGCCAATTTCTTACTTACTTAATTCTTACTTAACAACATACACTAAAAGTAATTTATTAAATGCAGAGAGGGCTGAGAGAGAAAGTGAGACAGTGTGAGCCAGACACGTGACACAAAATCTTTCGGTGCTTTCAGAGCATGATTACTCTGACTCATAGGAGGGCTTGTAGTGGTGACGTCCATTCACCCAGACACTTCCTATCATCACTCTATTCACTACTAAGGAACCCTGTGAGACTTAATGACAGTGACACTGGTAGTTCGAGAACACAGAGTGAGCACCTTTTGTTGAGTAAGACCCAAGTCATGCTTACCATATTTCAATTAATATTTGTCCATAATAATCCCACATAGGTTGGTGTGACTTATTTTTTTCAATAAATAATATCTCTATAGGACCTAAACATGAACACACGAAGACAAATGTACCTCACAAAGATTCAAAAAATAAATGGATCTGTTACTCTTACCAGACTTGCGGAGGATCCCTATCTGAGAGCCAGTGATGGCGGTATAGTCCTTGTCAGTGAGGACTCTGATGATAATGCCCTTTCTATGCAGGGCTAGTATAGCCCTGCATAGATCCATGTTCGAAAAGGCAAAAACACACAAATCCAGAGAGGATGTTGCAGATAGGAGGTGGTGGAGAAGACGGGCGAAAGAGGTCTCTATACCATGAGGCAACGAGCAGAAACAGGAACTGGAGGACCAGAAAACAAGAAAGAAAACAAAACTGTGTTATCTAAACAGTCTTTACTTAACATCCTTCATGCTGCCTTCTTCTTGTGTGTTGCATCTTTCACTGAGCTTCTCTAGAAACGGAAAAGACATATTGTGTGGTTTAAATAACTCAAATTGGAAAAAAAATGTTGTGAAGTTGGTTGTTGAATTCAAGTACCATCAATGATCTTTCGTTTAATCAAGGTCTGGTTTTTTGGCTTAATTTTATCTGGAGAAATAACTTCAGTACACTGGTCCTGCTGAGTAAAATGCAGCGGGGATTAAGAATGGTAAATGCGCAGACTAAATCCACTTACTGAAAGTATCTGGGGGCTGAGAATTTATTTTGCATTAGTGGCCATTATGACAAAAAAACTGTACAGTGATACAGAGGTAATACTATCCTTTTTCTCCCTTTTACTCAATACAATGCTTATGTCTCACTCACTGAGGTGAAGAGGGACGGAAGAAGTGCTCCACACAGGTCATTTCTGAAGGGAAGAAGAGGACCTCATTCAGGGTTCTCTCAGGCCTGCGGCGACGAAGGAACCAGGCAAGCAGCTCCAGAGAGAGGGCCACCACCCCCAGGCCAACCACCTTCACTGTCCACATCACTGATATCTTCAACAGAACAATACTAAAGTAATGTACGTAATAAGCGTGGTACAATGCAAATATAAGTGCTTTGGGGAGTTTTGTCTTACATGATCATGGCCATTTTCATAGCAGTCTCATGCAAAAGTATGATTACACTGTTTTGTCTGTGTGTTCTCTACTGCTGAAAGAAATCTATTGAATGATTAGTCAAGCTTCTCAATCTTAAAAATGTGCTGCTTTTTTTCTGGATTCTATCATTTCAAACTTAATATCACTGTGTTGTAATCTGTTTGAAGATTGAAGAGCATTTGTCACTATTTTCTGACATTTCACAGACCGGTTTAACTGTTGAGCAGAATAGCTCACTTCATTTGTTAACCAAGCTAAGCTAACATGACTCAATGTAAATTCCAGTTAAATTTACATTGTTCAACCAATGTGTTCTTGTTCCAAGACGCTGGTGATTTGTAAGTTAAAATACAATATAAACGTCGAACATTGATGAAAGAAGACATTCTGCGACACAAATGCTATGTGAAATAAACGAACCTGCCGATATGTATCAAAAGTTGACACCTGAACATTTCTAGGGTGGAAGGAGCGTGCAAAAACAGCAAACTTTGGAGTCTTTTCATCACCATTATCTTACCTGCGATAGCTTCTATCGCCACCACGCGGGAATAGGCTGTGTCAGACGCATAGGTCAGAGTCTGTTTCGTCACTGCCAATCATATTGACTGACATGTCAGACAGCCAATGGCTGGCCGCAACCCGCACACTCTCCTCCAATCATTTAATGCGTACTGTTGCCGGTGCCGGGTCTTAAGGAACCCTTTTCCTCATTACTGCAACGTGTGTTTTCTACAACCAAAGGTAAACAAGATTAAAGTTTTTTTTACTTAACACTTACGATATGTTTAGTAACTAAAGCTAGTCGAAGCAGAATCAAAGACGCTTTCTTACTCGAGTCTATTTAACTCTGTTTTAACACTGTTTTTTTCTATTGTGAGGCGATTTATGTTGCACTGGGGATCAACAACAAACATGCTAACGTTAGCATGCTAACTTACCAACAATCTGGTGCAGCAGACTAGAGTTGTTTTCCACTCAACTATTCTCACATATTTTCTCTTTAGTGGCATTCACCCATCGCTCCTGCTCTCCTTGATAAAGTTCCATGATTCTTGTCTCTATCATACATAGACTTGTGATTCAGTTGGTGTGCAATGGGTCGCCGCAAGTCCAAAAGAAAGCCTCCTCCTAAGAAGAAGATGACAGGGGATCTGGAAAGTCAGTTCACCTGTCCGTTCTGCAACCACGAGAAGTCATGTGACGTAAAAATGTAATTAGCCGAATAATATTTATACATATATATATATATCAATACAATGGTAAAGTTTCATTTGTTGATTTCTGAGCTAATTGTTGCCAACTTTTCTTTTGTTTGTCCTGTGGACAGGGAGAGGAGCAGAAATACGGGGATAATATCATGCACAGTCTGCTTGGAGGAGTTCCAGACCCCCATCACCTGTATCCTTATTCATGGATGAATTTACATCGCTATCTTTCTAGGAAATAAAACATTAGTGACACAATTGCAGAATATGTTGAAAACCTTATCTTAAAAAATAACTTTAACTTTCTAGGCATGCAAGATAATTCTTAATCTTGGAAACAGTTAGTCTGACAAAATAATCTCAGCTCAAGGTCCACTCACTAGGTTTTTTTACAAGCTTCCAATAGTCGTCATGCAGGTGGATCAGTTAAAATCATGTAACTTTAAAGTGGCTTGGTCACTTTACTTGTCTGGTACACAACTATTTTCTCAATCTCACGTTCACTTTAATTGAAGCCCGAATGCTGGACAGACTCCAGTGTGCCTTTCATGTTTGAGTGAGATGTCCAGTCAGCTCTGGCAGATTCACAGGCCAGAGTTCACCTGCGTTCAACTTTAACCAAAGCAGATGCACTCCTGTGGTCAATAGAGACACTGATGCACTGTGTTTGGAAATAGGGAAGTTACTTTTCTAGTGTGGTTTATCATTATGTTTAGTACATTGTCACACTGACAGACTACAAATTATAGCATTGCTCTCAAACGTTGTTTACTGTCTGTGATTGCTCTGGTCAATCTTTATTACCTGCATCAGAATTGTGAAATCACTTCCTTTTTCAGGGCTGAGTGCTGGTAAATTTTGTTGAATGTAATATGACCATGCTTTTAGGCTTTGACATCAGATGTGAATGGCCCTCTTGAGCTCTCTCACCCCAGAATCCTTGCCATGACTTTGACCACTTCCAAGTTGAAGGTGTGACTAGTTTTTGGTCTGGTGTTCACAGACAGTTGACATTGTCTATTTCTGGAGACCACTGAGTCTCTGAGTTTCACTGAGGTAAGTGTTCATCCTTGGGAAACCATGCAGCAAAATTGCAGAAGAAAGGTCAATGAGGCCATTCACATCTGAAACCAAATACCATCTTTGAACAAAGACCACGCCTGTGGTTTCTCCTCCATGTACATATACAGACTCCCTTCAGTATTGACAGCTATAAGATGTGGTTGGAATGTCAGGAAAAAAAATAGTAAGTGGACCTTGAATTAATACTGTATTGTCAAACAATTTTATTAGCACTGAACAACTGCTGCTCCTATGAAGCTTTGACATCCTGTCATTGTATAAGACTCATTGAAGATATTATTTTATTAAATTGATGAAGTGCTCAAATTTGATTAGTTTCAGCATTTGAAGAAAGGTTAAAGAAATATGTTAGTGGAACAGAAGCTAGCTTGGAGAGGGAGCAGAACTTTGACTTTAAAAATGGTAATCACTTGATCGTACTTCTGATAAATGATATGACATAGATTCAGAATGTGATTTGCACTGGGGATCACTGCTCACCTCCAGTGTAATAACAAACAACAGCTTTCCTGGGAAACAGTGACTTTACTCTTCTGTATTGATTTTTTTTTATCATGCATTAATCTAAACTCTTATTCTTATGCAAGGGAATGTTTTTTATCCTTAATCCGTTACTGCTCAGATCTGTCGGAGCCAGTTGATGTGTACAGTGATTGGATAGATGCATGTGAAGCAGCCAATCAGTAGCCCTCATGTAGTTGGATGCCTCTCAGGAACGGGATGAGGATGTGGCTGGTGGGTCTGGGCCCATTAGGATCAAACTGGTCGGAGGTTTCCGAATCATTTATTATTCACAGGTTTCTGTATGGTCACTTGAAATTTACACCTGTGTGAATCATCACAAACAGGCTCTGAATTGTTCTTTTCGAGTTCTCCCCTTTGTGAGTAAAGTTTCCACCCACAACTGTAGTCTTTACTCTTGAGATTTATTTCATTATTTGTTACTTGCAGTGTATCCTAATTTATCCTCACACATTGAGCAGGCCTTTCTGTTTTTGATTATTTAGGATGGATTTCAAAGAACCTTTGGATACGGTGTAGACAAGCCTTTAAATAATAGTTGATGTTGAAGATTGCAAAATAATATCCTGTTTTTTATTTTGTTTTTAATTTTGGTTTCTTATGTTTTGTTCACTGGGCAAATGTAATTGTAATTGTGATCTCTGCATTTTAATATGAAACCAGAAACATTAATTTACAGAAACTCATTCTCTATCATACAGTGTCTGACACTAGCAACACAATGTAGTTAGAGAGGAAAATTTTCAGGCGGACTCCACTATAAGTCTTTTCAAAGTCTAGGTGGGAGTAAACTTCTTGATTTTTAATTTGAATACAGTTTAGACCAACAGAAACTCAGTGATGGATTTGTTTTAGCATCTCACCTAAACACAGCATAGTTCATAGTTGAAATATGTATATTCCTCATCCTCAGTCCTAAGGTAGCATTGATGTTCTGGGTTTTGTTCACAGTCATAACTATCCACAGATATTCTTATCCTCATGGAGACAGTTGTGTCACAGCATTAGGTCATTCCACTGGAGAGAGGAACGGAAATCTGTAAGATTTATGCTTTGCTGCTAAGTTCACAAGTTTTGAATTGTTCTTAATCCATTCAGCTTTTCAGGTGATCGTATAGTTTTAGCTTACATGTTTAAGAAATAAAAACAAATCAAAAAGTACAAAGATCTTTGTTATTAAGCGCATGTGTACAAAATATTGTACTCTTATCCTGGAATTGAGCTGTAATACTGATATTTTCCTATGCAATGGCCGAAAAGAAGAATAAAACTGATTTTTAAATACAACGAATTTGAAAAGTGTGATCTTGGAAATAAAGGAGCAATAAGACTTGATACCAGTTAGTTTTGGTTGGTTTTCATTTTATTGTATAATGAAGTAAATGTACTGTATTTTGATAATATGATAGAGCAGATGTTTAATTTGTTAAACAAAGAAATCCTGTTGCGCTGAGCAAAAGATGACACACTTTGGATTTCTGTATTCTTTGTGATCAAGATGTAATTGTCTGTCCTTGAGTTGGTGTAGCTGAATGTAATAGTCCTAGGTTTTTCTTTTTAAAATGTGGAAAGCAAAGGAAGTGATTATATATTACGTGACATAAATGTCCCTTACAGTACTGAGCACCACCAGCTGGTGACAAATGGAGGGACAACCTCAGAGTAAAGATAATACAGTTGGGATTTAGATGACTTGACAAAGAATCTGAGATTTAATAAAAGAAAAGGTAGAACATTCATATTCACAGATACTTTTACACGTCCTAAATTCTGGAACAGGCTTAAATTATGAACTCTGAGTGTAGTATAGATTTAATAATAAAAGTTGAATGAGGTGAAAGAACAGACTCAATTTTCAAACGTGGGCTTTTATTTGACTTCGTCTTAATGGCATCAACAATAAAAGCTATTGTTATTTGTACTGTTCCACTGTTCCAGTTTTGATTTATCACTATACAGAGGTATTGTCAGCTATGAACATGCTTTTTGATTAAATCCTACTACAATGGGACACCCTCAGCTGGTGAATCTATAGACAGCCACAAAAATACATTTTTTTTTTTTTATAATCACAGCACTTAAATTCTGAGGTGTCAAAGACACTGGTGCTACCTATTTCAAAATAAAACGTCTCAGGGCACAGCTTCTGAGCTACTCTCCTGTGGCATCTGTGACCGTGACACATTTTTAGGAGTCCAGTATCCATTCATCCCCACAGAGCACAGGATGTAGCAGATCACAAATGAAAGAAGACACAGTGTAGCGAGGCTGTGCACCAGGCAGCGCAGAGTGATAATAGATGAGATGTGGAGTGCCTGCCTGGGCTCTCCACCCAGGAAGAGTGTGTCCGTGCATGCGCGCACTGCACTGTGTATTGTGTTTGATGATGGACCCCAGCTGGAGAGGTATTGACGACGCCTTATGAAACATGCTGGAGGATGATTACAATGGAGAATGATTATCACTTAGTCTCTCCTCTGTCTCTGCGCGTCCCATCCCACGCCCTCCCCCTCTCTTCTATTTCTCGCTCCTTCTTTCTCCTCTCCCATTCAGCACGCGAGGTCAAGTGTCACTCCGTCTCCGTTGTCAAGGCTGCCAATCACCCACACAGTGAGTGCAAGGCAACTGTTGCCAAGGAAACAGAGCGATTCGGTTGCTAGGCACCTGGAGCTGTGCTCACAATAGTCATTTTGTTGCTTAGAAGCACACACACATGCATACACAAATACACACAAAACCACAGAAATGGCTTTGCCCAATCAACAAGTTTACACAGTGTCAGAGTGAAATTCATATAAATTAGAATTATACACTGTGCTAATAAATAAGAGATTTGCTTACGCAGTTGTAAGAAATCATGGAATAATAAATGATAAGAGTGTAATTTATCATGGGCACATTTGCAAACAAATGCTAATATATTGCTGAATTTGCAGTGAAATGTTGATTTTCTAATTTATAATACTTAGCAATAATGCTAATGTACCAAAAATGTAATTCAGGATGTTTTATTCTAACACCTTTGCTACCTGATTAATCAGCATGCCCTGACGTTTAAGAATTCTTCAAACCCACACCTCAACTTGATCAATAAAAGACATAAACATCCATCATTCTGACTAAAAATAGTTACCCATTGAATCAATCAGTCCCTTATTTCCCCACTGGCACACGGACCCAGTGAACCTACTTAAAATGTGTGTGCTTTCATACATATGGCGATCTATCTGTACGCTTGTTTTCATAAAATCCATCAATCCCCGATTTCCCTACTGGAATATAGATCATTTGAACCCACATGCAGTTTATATATGTGTGTGTATTTGTATGTGTGTGTGCGTGAGGGTCTGAGTCTCCATCATGACAGCCAGTCAGCTGAGCCAAATGCTGAAATGTCAGCCACGGGTGCAAGCCTTGACATGTCCTCATGTGTTACTGTCTCCTGTTGCTGCTACAGGCATCAAACTCTCACACATTTTTAGCATGAGCCAGGGAATCAAAAATAGGAGTGCAATACTAGTTTGTAGTGCAGTGGGATGATGGTTACGCACGGTTATGATGTATCATGCCAAGGTATTGCAGCCGTTTACGTCTGAGGACCCACAATTTTGCAAACATCAAATTCCTGGTCACCGTGAGGAAAATGTTGGATGCAAAGTGTGAAGGACTGTGAAAGACACTCATCAACTGATAAGATTATAGGCTCACTTGTGTGCACAACTGACTGACAAGGGTATGTAATCAAGAAGGCTTGGAATTAACGTCTGAGTCAGGAGACTTTTGTGTTAAGCTCCCTGAACTAATGCCTGGGGGTTTAGCTTAGTGGCATGGTGCAAGTCTTCCTCACCAGCACCTCTGCAGGAGGGTCTGAATCTGGCCAGCGACACAAACTCATTTCCTCCACAGGTGTAAAGAGTGACATGGTTGATAAACCTACGATGATAAAACCTTTTCAGTGGCTGGATTTGATTTGGGCACCTGGCTAGCCCTGATTGCATTCTATTTAAAAACCTTTCTGATTGAACAAAATAAGCCTTTTCCCATAAAACGTCACCTCTGGGTGCTTAATTAAAATCCACCCCATGTCTGTGTCACCACCTCAGCTTGGCTATACGTGTGTATGTGTCTGCCTGGTCTCTGCCATTGTAGTCTACTGAATAGTGCTCTGCTTTTGGTCCACTGTAGATGATTAAGCTTCCACTCGACTACGCGTATTCTCAAGCAATAACATCCACATCTGTATTATCAACCCAAGAATACCCGTGGTCGAGACCGGAGCAAAGAGGCCCACCTCCTCCCCTCCATTCCCTTCTCTCGCCTCTCAGCTCTGGGGCTCATTCTCCTTTTCTGTGTGCATCCCTTCAGCTCCTGCACTCTGAATAAGATTGCAGCGTGGAAGGAGGGGGGTCTGTGTGGAAGCAAATCTTTAAGGACAGCACCTAGGATAAGAGAGACAAAAGAGATCATATTTATCCTTGAATAACAATGCAGCAGCATTGCTCAGAGGTTATAATACACATTTCACACACGCTCCAAGTCACATCTTGAGCACATTGTTAGACTAATAACCCGATTGAAAGCTTTACGCAATAGCCACACACCCACATACACACAGACACACACACAGGCAGCCTGCTATGCATCTTTACCTGAGCTGCACCAAGTAAACAGATTACACTGCCAACAGCTAGTCCCTTTGCTCTCCTCGGTATCAAGCAACCATTTAGCCAAGCGCTGAGGGAGAGGGCAAGCTCACCAATTATCAAATAGGTGTCAGTGTGTGTTACACTGCACTGAGGGGAGAGACTGATTACCAAACAGATGTTCAGCCCTCACCTCCGTCCCCTCCTCCTCACCTCCCGCCTTCTTCCATTCCATTTTCCACTCCTTCCCCCCATCTATCTCCTTCTTCCTATCTTCCTCTCTCCTCTCCTCTCCTCTCCTCTCACTGTTGGAAGACTCACTGTTATGTCCCTCCCCATCTCCTCCCCCCTGAACACACACACACACTCTCTCTTTCTCGGTCTGTCCCATGGAGAATAAGCCTGACTCTTCCCTATCCACACTTGCCAATTAGAGACACAGTAGTTGTCAATCAGAAGCTGAGGAGGAGAGAACGAGAGAGAAGGAGAGTCATTGGGAAAGGGGGGTGGGGTGTGTGTGTTTGTGTGCATGCGTGTGTGTGTGTGTGTGTGTGTGTGTGTGGTGGGGGGGGTTGCATCAGCACTACAGACGGCTCCCCCTGGAAAACTCAGGCGAGTCTACAAACATGACTTGACTGTCTCTCTCTTTCTCTTTTTTTCCCTCTTCCTCTCACTTTTTCCCCGTAACCTTTCCTCTCTAATCATTGTGATGCCCCTGTTGTTTTTCCCACTCTCGCCCTGTGTTTAGCCTCTTACCCCGCTCTTTCCTACTTTCTCATCCTCAGATCAGCCTGTTTATCCACTCAGACGCACACGCATGAACCATACATCATTTTCTGTAACCTTTCACCTATCAAAGCTGCCCACCGTGTGAAACCTGACACTCCCGGAAAGTTCCCATTTGCCGCTGACACTCCTCCCGCCTCACTCACACCCGTGCTAGTCTACTTCATTGTAACGGAAGTGCCAGAGCTAGCCGAGGCCATCACGTCGAGAAGATCGTGACACTCATCTCCCTCATTACCTATACTCTTCTAGTCCTCTCTCCTCATCTCTCTCTCTCTCTCTCTCTCCATCTTTCCTCGCCTCTTCCTCCTTCCACCCAACTGTCCATGTCTGATGGGGCTGCTGATGATGACAACTCAACTGGACGTGTCTTCTGTTCTCACCAAGAGCTGTGAAGAGATGTACGTAGGTGTCAGAGATCTGGTGTAAAAATACACCCCGCTGCTGCCCTCTTCACTACACAGGACCGGTCTGTGTCTGCTCGGTGTCACTGGAATGTCTCCATCTAATTTGAAGACATGCTTCGGTGTGGTTTCAGCTGTGTATGTGGGAGCTAAGCTATGATAGCATGACACTCACATATGGGTGTGCCTGCAGCTGCAGATTTGAATGTAAGGACCAGCAGGCCTTTATTTTTTTTTTGTCACCCCAGTTTTACTTTTTCATTCATGTAAACTGACACACATCTACACATTTATGATCAAACCTTCATTCCCAATCATTTCTTTTTTGGACTGGATAAGAACTTTATTTCATAGCGGAAGACATCTGGTTTGCATTTATAAGAAAATCCATTTCCTGAATTGAGTTGATTGAAAGTGAACTGGCTCCAGCTGGACAACCTAATGAAAGAAAATCGGTCTGTGTTTCATATTTATGTCTGATGCATCAGACTTATCAATCCTTGAATGTACCTGGTGTGTCAGATAGGAAACAGAACTGCAAGTGGCTGTGCCAGAGGCAAAGACAAGACAGGCTTGAGATGGAGACAGAGACTGAGCGGACGCTGGGCTGCTGCTTGCACATTACTGCTTAATTGCTTGGAACTAAAGGCGCTGTTATGAGGATGTTTATGCTTATGCCTGCAATAGCAAATCTTTCCAGTCATTTTGGCTACGCTATGGAGTCTAATAGTCACTACCCAGACAAAAAATAAATGACCCAGTGATGGCTATTGCAACAAATTCAGCCTGGAGAGCAGAATAATATAAAATAAAAAACACCCTCTGCCTTTGGCCAAACTTTTCGTGACAAACTTAACAGAGCCACTTTGGTTTTCTTAATCTTGAAGGGTTTGAATGCATATAGGCTCCAGGTGGCCTACTAGCCCAAATAACCAGACAACCACATACCACTGTAAAATTGCAGATAGCCAGCACCTGTCCTCTACGTGACAGGCTTGGATATTAAGCTTTCTTTGTTTGTAAATACATCCGCTTCCACTGACAAGGAGAACCCAGTTCACAGTGGCAAGCGTGGATTGAATCCTTAACCCTTTACAGGGAGAGTGAAAGAGATTTTAACCATCTTTGTCTTTTTTTTTCAAACAGGCTACAAAGGAGGAAGGCACGCTGACATGCTGCTGGGTTAAATATTAAGCCGCGTGCAGGTGCAGTTCTCATCAGGTAATTTGATAGGCACTTGGGAGTGAGGCTGATGGGACCAACCTGTTTAGTTATCAAATCATAAAGCCTGCCAACGAGAAATTGATCGGGCGTTAATCCCTTGACATGCACTGCTACAAACCGACTGTTGAAGCTAAAAATCTGCAAGTCTTGTTTTCTTCACTTCAGGGATTATCAACAAATATCTGTAAATATCAGGACAGTCTAAAGTGATGGGACCCGGAGCAAAGCCGCGCTGTCAACTGTGTCCAAATCGTTTCTTTTTTTCATGGTAAATAACAGCGAGAAAAAAAATGTAACTTACCGCCATGTCCACCTTTTTGTCAGCTCCCCTGAAGAAGCCGCTCCATATGCCATTCATTGTAATCCATCTGAAGTGTGCGAATAGGCTATAGCTGTGCAGGGAAACGCCCCCTCCCCTCCCCCCCCCCCCCCACGCCAAAACCCTCCCAACCCTCCCTGCTATTCCTTTCTCTCCCGTGCGCTTCTCCTCCTGCTTGTGGGGAATCACATAACCACTCCTTGTTTTTTCCATTCTCTCCGAGGGAGGGATGGAGCGATGGAGCCTATGCAGCAGCAGCAGCAGCATCAGCATCC
Organism: Seriola dumerili; assembly: GCF_002260705.1. Classification (NCBI taxonomy): domain Eukaryota; kingdom Metazoa; phylum Chordata; class Actinopteri; order Carangiformes; family Carangidae; genus Seriola; species Seriola dumerili. The sequence goes on from NW_019175342.1 coordinate 356,559, forward strand.
CATGCAACTCAGCGGCAACCTCTCACCTCTCCTCTCCTCTCCTCCTCCTCTCTTCCTCTCCCTTCCTCTCTTGTCCATGCCTCCATCCAGGCTTGCCGCCGAAGAACATGCCCTATAGTGCATCGGTTCCCAATCTGGGGTCCGGGGACCTCAAGAGGTCCATGATGGAGCTCCGGTAGGCCT